>NW_005363787.1:32629-33671 GCF_000412655.1 Myotis brandtii
CACCATCACCATCTCCATCACCACCATCTCCATCATCATCACCACCATCTCCATCATCACCACCATCTCCATCACCATTACCACCATTTCCACCCTCACCATCATCACCACCCTCACCACCATCTCCATCATCACCACCATCTCCATCCCCACCATCACCATCACCACCATCATCACCATCACCACCACTATCATCACTGAAAGGTTAACGTGGTGGCACATGAGCAACCTAAACAGCCATCTCAGAAGGCGGATAAAGAAAAATTGAATTTATCTAAACAAAGGGGATGAGATGGGATCCCCAAAGGGCAGGCTGCACAGCCCTGAGTCATGGGCACATGGGGCCGGTGAGGGCAGCCCCAGGAGCTGGAGTTCCATCCTCAGACGCAGTCACTGGCAGGAAGCCCTTGTCGTCGGCGGGTCTGGGAGCTGAGCTGGTGGCTGGGAATGCGGATGGACTGCAGGTGTGTGACCGGGCGCCTTCGGGGCAGTGTCCACTCCTTATATGGTCTGAGTCCTGATGATGTCCAGCCATTTCCTGTTCTTTGACCTCCTTTGGCAAGAAGCATGGAAATGGCCGTTAAAGATTATATATCTCCCATCCCCTTTCATTATTAACATTCGATCTTTCTTTATCTACCGTCCGAGATGGCCTTCAGCCTGCCGGTGTACCACCATGCTGACTTCTCCATCACCATCATCATCATCATCACCACCACCATCTCTGTCTTCACCACCACCATCACCATCATCACCACCATCATCTCTGTCTTCACCACCACCATCACCATCATCACCACCATCATCTCTGTCTTCACCACCACCATCACCATCATCACCACCATCATCTTCATCAACACCATCATCACTGTCATCATCATCACCATCACCATAATCATTATCATTGAAATCTCCATCATCACCATCACTATCACCACCATCATCATAATCACCATCATCACCACCATCATCACCATCATCACCATCACCATAATCATTATCATTGTCATCTCCATCATCACCACCATCACCACCATCACCA
>NW_005363787.1:34366-37609 GCF_000412655.1 Myotis brandtii
TCATCGATGTTTCTAACTCTCTATCCCTCTCCCTTCCTCTCTGTGAAAAATCAATAAAGTATATTTTCAAAAAAAATAAAAATAAAATAAAAATATAATAAAAACCAGCCTGCGGTACTAGTATTTGGCCACACATTTAATGAGCTCACCCCTAATGCCTTGGCAGGGCCAGCCCAGCCAGCATGGCTCAGTGGTTGAGCATCAACCTAGGAACCAGGAGGTCACGGGTTCGATTCCCGGTCAAGGGCACACGCCCGAGTTGCGGGCTCCATCCCCAGTGGGGGGCGTGCAGGAGGCAGCCGATCCATGATTCTCTCTCCTCATGGTTGTTTCTATCTGCCTCTCCCTCTCCCTTGTTCTCTGCAATCAATAAAAATATATTTAAAAAAATCAAAAGCGCCCTAGCCGGTTTGGCTCAGTGGATACAGCCTCGCCCTGCAGACCGAAGGGTCCCGGGTTCGACTCCGGTCAAGGGCACGTACCTCGGTGGCAGGCTCCTCCCTGGCCCGGGCCCTGGTTGGGTATATGCATGGAACAGCTTTTTATTTTTATTTCATTTTTATTTTTAATCCTCTCCCGTGGATATTTTCACATTGATTTTTAGAGAGAGGGGAAGAGAGAGAGGGAGAGAGAGAGAGAAACGTCGATGTGAGAGAGACACCTCGATGGGTTGCCTCCTGCAGGCGCCCCGACCAGGGCCCGGGCCGGGGAGGAGCCTGCAACCGAGGTCCGTGCCCTTGACCGGGAATCGAACCCGGGACCCTTCGGTCCGCGGGCCGACGCTCTATCCACTGGGATATAGAAATGGACACGGTTCGCAGGGAGTGTGTGGTTCAGGACACAGGTTCTTTCTTTGTCAGGCTGGGCTGGGCCCCGCGCCTGGGGGGCAAAGACACAAAACACAGGCCTGTCCACACCCGTCTGACACCTCCTGGCGGTTTTCCGGCTTCTTCTCTTCCCTCAGGCGCTGCGGTCACCTCGCCACCACCTCCCTGGGTGTCCCCACCCCACTCAGTCCGAAAGGGCTGTCAGGGCTAAGCCCTGGGCGTCCACTGGGTAATCCCACATTGAAAAGGAATTAATCCAGCCCTGGCCGGTGTTGCTCAGTGGATAGAGCGTCGGCCTGCGGACTGGAGGGTGTCCTGGGTTCGATTCCCGGTCAAGGGCACAGGCCCGGGGTGCAGGCTCGATCCCCAGTAGGGCGCGTGCAAGAGGGAGCCGGTCCATGACTCTCTCTCATCATGGATGTTTCTAGCTCTCTCTCCCTCTCTCTTCCTCTCTAAAAAAATCAATAAAAATATATTTTAGCCCTGGCTGGGTGGGTTCAGTGGATAGAGCGCCGGCCTGCGGACTGGAGGGTGTCCCGGGTTCGATTCCCGGTCAAGGGCACAGGCCCGGGGTGCAGGCTCGATCCCCAGTAGGGCGCGTGCAAGAGGGAGCCGGTCCATGACTCTCTCTCATCATGGATGTTTCTAGCTCTCTCTCCCTCTCTCTTCCTCTCTAAAAAAATCAATAAAAATATATTTTAGCCCTGGCTGGGTGGGTTCAGTGGATAGAGCGCCGGCCTGCGGACTGGAGGGTGTCCCGGGTTCGATTCCCGGTCAAGGGCACAGGCCCGGGGTGCAGGCTCGATCCCCAGTAGGGCGCGTGCAAGAGGGAGCCGGTCCATGACTCTCTCTCATCATGGATGTTTCTAGCTCTCTCTCCCTCTCTCTTCCTCTCTAAAAAAATCAATAAAAATATATTTTAGCCCTGGCTGGGTGGGTTCAGTGGATAGAGCGCCGGCCTGCGGACTGGAGGGTGTCCCGGGTTCGATTCCCGGTCAAGGGCACAGGCCCGGGGTGCAGGCTCGATCCCCAGTAGGGCGCGTGCAAGAGGGAGCCGGTCCATGACTCTCTCTCATCATGCACTGACCACCAGGGGGCAGCTCCTGCATTGAGCGTCTGCCCCCTGGTGGTCAGTGCGCGTCATAGCGACTGGTCGTTCAGTCCTTCGCTGGCTTAGGCTTTTATATACATAGATTTATTTTTTAAAGTTTTATTCTCATTTTTTAAACCGTTCTTTGGCAGAATTATGTTTGTTTTGTTTTAATATATGTTTTTATTGATTTCAGAGAGGAAGGGAGAGGGAGAGAGAGATAGAAGACACATCCATGATGAGAGAGAGTCATGGATCGGCCACCTCCTGCACACCCCCTACTGGGGATCAAGCCTGCAACCCGGGCATGTGCCCTTGACCGGGAATCGAACCCCGACCTCATGGTTCATAGGTCTATGCTTAACCACTGAGCCACACCGGCCAGGCCAACATACATCTTCAAAGTGTGTGTTCATTCCTTGCTGGGTGGCTAAGAACTCTCCCATCCTTGAGATGAAAGTAGTGCTCCAGCCCAAGCTGGTGTGGCTCAGTGGATAGAGCGCCGGCCTGTGGACTGAAGGGTCCTGGGTTCGATTCCCGGTCAAGGCCACATGCCCAGGTTGCGGGTTCGATCCCCAGTCAGGGGCGTGCAGGAGGCAGCCGATCCATGATTCTCTCTCATCATGGATGCTTCTCTCTCTCTCTCCTTGTCCCTTCCTCTCTCTGAAATCAACAAAAACCTATTTTTTTTAAAAAAAAATGTGCCGTCGGCATTGCCAGAGGCTCCGTGACCTGTGATGACATTCCCGCGATCGCACGCCCTGCGTCCCTGCCTGTTCCTGTGTTTTATCGATTTCTGTTTGACAGGTTGCTATGGTGACTGTCGAACCCTCAAACAAACAGCCGTGCCTTAAGGCCCTGCACAGGTTTCTAGAGGCTGAAGACTCCTGAGACCTCAGGGTTTTAGAACGGCTGCTTTGGGATGTGGGTCTCATCCCGTGCACCCAAAGGTTGTGGGTTCGATTCCCGGTCAGGGCACAGGCCCAGGTTTCAGGCTTGATCCGACAGTCGACCGGTCGACCAGTCGCTATGACGTGCACTGACCACCAGGGGGCGTGTAGGAGGCAGCCTGTTGATGTTTTGCTCTCCCATCAATGTGTCTCTCTCTCTGTCCCTCTCTCTTCTTCTTTTTGAAAAAAATCAATAGAAATCCTTTTAAAAAATAAATGAACAATCTCTACCAGTGATGGCGAACCTATGACACACGTGTCAGAGGTGAGACGCGAACTTATTTCTTTTGGTTGATTTTTCTTTGTTCAATGGCATTTAAATAGATAAAATAAATATCAACAATATAAGTCTCTGTTTTACTATGGTTGCAAATAT
>NW_005363787.1:39957-41095 GCF_000412655.1 Myotis brandtii
CACATTGATACCAGCGGCTGCTTGTTTAAGAGATTTTAGCAAAGTCTGAATCCTGAGCGAGGACAGGCCATTGGTATGAAAAGCAGCTGCCCGGTTGACCTGTGTAGTCGCTACTCTCATGAGCTGCTCACATACCTCAACGCTGCCTGGCATTCATCTCCACCCACCTTCCCTCTCCCCACCCCATCTAGTCTGTTTCCATGGCCGGTTTTCTATTTGTCCCGTACCCGCCTCCCGGCTGTGTCTCTCCCAACAATCACAGCTCATCTCTCTCGACTCTGCATCTCTGTCTTATTTGTCCTGCGGCCTCCGCTCCCCTGGCCTGTCTGATATCAGGAGAATCTTTACACAATAACACAACACCCTACACAAGCAAAATCCGCCTAGGCACTTCCCTGCTCTCAGCCACGTGATGTGCTGCTGATCATGGGGTAAATAATTCACACCGTCTGAGCAGGTTTGGCTCAGCGGATAGAGCGTTGGCCTGTGGCCCAACGGGTCCCGGGTTCGATTCCCGTCAAGGTCAGGTACCCCGGTTGCAGGCTCCTCCCCTGCCTGGGCCCCGGTTAGGGCGCATGCAAGGGGCAACCCATCGATGTGTGTCTCTCACGTCAATATTTCCCTCTCTCTTTTACTCTCTCTAAAAAGCAATGGAAAAATATCCTCCGGTGAGGATTAACCAGAAACAAAACAACAGCAAAAACAAAACAAGCCCTAACCGGTGTGGCTCAGTGGATAGAACATCAGCCTATGGACTGAAGGGTCCTGGGTTCGATTCCCATCAAGGGCATGTACCTTGGTTGTGGGCACATCCCCAGTGGGGGGCGTGCAGGAGGCGGCCGATCGATGTTTCTCTCTCATCGATGTTTCTAACTCTCTATCCCTCTCCCTTCCTCTCTGTAAAAAACCAATAAAATATATTTAAAAAAAATATTTCCCTCCATCTTTCCCTCTGTCTCTTACTCTCTCTAAAAAGCAATGGAAAAATATTCTCGGGGGAGGATTAACCAGAAATCAAAACAACAGCAAAAAACAAAACAAAAAAAAACCCAGAATTCACGGAAAGAATTTCAAAAATCTCTTCCTTTTCGTGACGGGTTTCTCCCTACCTCACGAATCTCAAGTTTCCTTTTTGGCT
>NW_005363787.1:44098-45336 GCF_000412655.1 Myotis brandtii
CCTTAGATGGACAGGGACAGCAAACACGCCCACCAAATATTTATAAAATTCCCGAGTGCCAATCTTATAAATCCCTCACAGAACGATTCCCATTTTTCTCCTCCAATTTCTCCCTTTTCCATGGTGTTTGGTAAAATTCCTGTACATTTTTGTTTTGTTTTTATTTTTTTTAATTTTTTTATTGACTTTTAAAATATATATATATTTTATTGGCCCAGCCGGTGTGGCTCAGTGGTTGCAGGTCAACCTATGAACCAGGAGGTCCCAGGTTCGATTCCCGCTCAAGGGCACATGCCCGGGTTGTGGGCTCGATCCCCAGCAGGGGGCGTGCAGGAGGCAGCCGGTCCATGATTCTCTCTCATCATGGGTGTTTCTCTCTTTCTCTCACTTTCTCTCTGATATCAAATATATATTCAAAATATATATATATTTTATTGATTTTTTTTTTTTTACAGAGAGGAAGGGAGAGGGATAGAGAGTTAGAAACATCGACGAGAGAGAAACATCGATCAGCTGCCTCCTGCACACGCCCCCCACTGGGGACGTGCCCGCAACCCAGGTACATGCCCTTGGCCGGATTCGAACCCGGGACCCTTCAGTCCGCAGGCCGACGCTCTATCCACTGAACCACACCGGCCAGGGCTTGTAGAGTATTATTTAAAGTGTATTGTTATTGATTTCAGGGAAAGAAGAGAGAGGGAGAGAGAGAGAGAAACATCCATGATGAGAGAGAATCACGGACCGGCCGCCTCCTGCACGCCCCCTACTGGGGATCGAGCCCACAACCCGGGCATGTGCCCTTGACTGGGAATCGAACCCTGACCTCCTGGTTCCTGGGTCGACGCTCAACCCCTGAGCCCGGCCGGCCGGACTCCTGTCCAGTGTTGAGTGTCCGACCCCCTGGCCCAGTCCCGGTGCCCAATGGGCCCCCTCTCCTCCTCCTCCGCAGGCACAGGCACCTTCGGGCGGGTGCAGCTCGTCCGGCAGAAGACGGGCGACCAGTTCTTCGCACTCAAGGTCATGAGCATCCCCGACGTCATCCGGCTGAAGCAGGAGCAGCACGTGCACAACGAGAAGTCGGTCCTCAAGGAAGTCAGCCATCCGTTCCTGGTCAAGCTGTGAGTCCGTCCCCGCCCCCCCGGGTTCTCGTTTCAGCGACTTCTCCTCCCTCTCTTTTTTTTAAAAATATATCCTTACCCTGACCAGTGTGGCTCAGCGGATAGAGCGTCGGCCTGCGG
>NW_005363788.1:0-454 GCF_000412655.1 Myotis brandtii
ACCAGCTAGGGCTCCCCTGGAGATTTTACCTTGCAGATGCCCTGAGTGAAACTGCAGGAGGCTCGAAATTGTAGGACTGAGGATGCTTACAGCAGGCCTCCTCCAGGTCACGGGTCGATTCCCGGTCAGGGCACAGGCCCGGGTTGCGGGCTGGATCCCCAGTGCGGGGCGTGCAGGTGGCAGCCGATCCATGATTCTCTCCCAACATTGATATTTCTCTCTCTCTTCCTCTCCCTTCCTCTCTGAAATCAATAAAAATATATTTTATTAAAAACAAAACCAGGTCTCCTCCAACCCCGAGGGCCTGGCGACCACCCAGCCTTCCAGCCGGCCCTGTCCTCAGGCCGCAGTCCCTGGTTTCTGCAGCGGCTCCTCCACCTGGTGCCACTCCGCGCAGCCTGGCCTCCCAGAGCCACAGCGCAGCTGCCCTGAGCTTTGAGGTGGCCCCCCACAC
>NW_005363789.1:0-534 GCF_000412655.1 Myotis brandtii
GTTTTTGGTTTGTGTTTCTTGAAGGTTAATAAATCTGCACATCTTTTTGTTGGCTTATTTGCCATTTGTATTTTGTCTTTTTTAAATGTTTTCTTTTTTTACTTTTTTTTATTTCAGAGATAGGGAGGGAGAGGGAGAGAGAGATAGAAACATCAATGATGAGAGAGGATCATTGATTAGCTGCCTTCTACATGCCCTACACTGGGGATCCAGCCCAAAACCAGGACATGTGCCCTGGCTGGGAATCAAACCATTACCTCCTGGTTCATGGATCCACACTCAACCACTGAGGCACGTTGGCTGGCTTTATGTCACCTTAAGTGACTGTTTAGTCATTTGAACATTTTTTAGTGTTTTTTTTTTGTATTGTTGAATTTGGAGACTTTCTAAATATATATTCTTGAAATAGTCCTTACATATGTAATTTGCAGATAATTTCTCTAGCTCTATAGCTTACCTTTTTCATTCTCTTCACACTGGCTTTCATAGAACAAAAGTTTTTATTTTTGATGAGGTTCACTTTATCAAATTTCT
>NW_005363790.1:0-817 GCF_000412655.1 Myotis brandtii
AGGGAAATGTGGAAGATGCCTGGCCCATGGGAGCCACCCTGGCCATTGCTCCATTTTAAAGCAGGCAGCTCATCGCTCACCACGACAAGATCGGCCCTATGGACCTCCGCCAAGGCTCCTAAGAGGGAATTAAGGTCCTAATCAGCTGATCTTAACGTCAGTGGGTGAGCCCAGTGTAATCACACGGAGCCTTAAACAGGGAAGAGGGAGGCAGAAGAGTCTCAACAGAGCACTGCTGGCTTTTAGATTGAAGGGAGCCAGGAGCCGAGGAATGCAACAGCCTCTAGGAGCTGGAAAAGGTAAGAAAGCAAATTCCAACGTAGAGCTTCCCCTGCTGACTCCTTGGTTTTAATCCCAGTGAAACCAGTTTTAGATTTCTGACCTTTAGGACTGTAAGATAATAAATTTGTACTGTTTTAGGCAACTGATACAACTACTGTACAAGTGCTGGACAAAGGCATTTTATAGTCAGATGTAATGGTTCTGGAAATCGTATTGCATGCTCTGGTATACATCCAGGAGGAAAAGAAAACGTGAGTCCGGGTTTGGGGAAAGAGACTGGAACTAGAAAGAGACAGCTGAAGCTCTAGAAGCCAATGGGGCAACTGAAAAAACAAATGCAGCGAAGAAAGAACCACAGGGACCACCTACCTTTAGGGGCCAAGAGGAGAGAGGAGACCCATCAACATTCGAAGAGATGGCGAGAGAGGTGCCAGGTAATCAGAGCCAGCCATCAGAAACAAGGAGTTTTAAGACCGCAGGGAAAGAAGCAGATAACAGTTTTATTTTTTTTAATTGTTTTATTGCTTAAAGTATT
>NW_005363791.1:0-812 GCF_000412655.1 Myotis brandtii
TCATTCTTTTGCTGTTAAATGCTATGACATTAAATTACGCTTCCAGGTTTGCATAGGGGATTTTTTTTTTCATATAATGCCATATGTATTTGCCTTCCCTTGGTTGCCTAAATTGAGGTATGTTGTTAGTACCTGTGGTTCTTACAGTTGTCCTATTATTAGGGCTACTCTGGAGATATGAATTAGCTAGATCACTCACATTCAGAGCTCAAAACCAAAAGAGCAAAAATGTCTAAAGGGCAAACCCCAAGAGCACATACTCTTCCCCTTTTCAAGCTGCCTTCCACCTGGTAAGGAGCACACAGGTCACCGGGGCAATGCACGGGGCAATGCACCAAGGTACACTCACACGTCTGCTCGTCGGGCAAGCGCCCTGAGAACGCAAGGCTTGGTTTCCTATTGTGAAGCCGATTCAGAATTCTGATTCTGTTCTCCGGGAACATGGGACCCCTGTCTCGGCAGCTCTGCATAGTACATGGAACTACATAAATGAATGGTTTGCTGATGTTTTTGATAAAAGAACAACATTTACATATTTTCACAGCACTTCACAAAGTGTTTTCACATTTATTAATGCACTTGAGGCAACAGCCCTGTGAGGTCGGTGCCATTATCAATCCTGTTTCATAGAGATATCAAAGGCACCAGGAAACTATGTAACTTGTCAGAGACACCCAGTTTGTAAGTGGCGGAGTCATAATTTGGTCCCATAGCCTGTCCTCTACTCATTTATAACTGCCTCTGATAACTACACTTGGATCAGAAGGCCATCCCTGTCCAGAGAAGGAAGCATCTAGAGCCTATTTCCAATA
>NW_005363792.1:0-467 GCF_000412655.1 Myotis brandtii
ATGCCTGTCCCTTTGCAACAGGCTAGTCTCAGACTTGTGTCGTGACTGGGACAGAATGCATACTCCTGCAGACCTCGGTCAAGGCCAGATGTGAAGATAAGTTTGTACTCTGTTGAGAAATAGTTGGAATCTTTTCCCAGATACCACGTCTTCTAGAGCAGCGGTTCTCAACCTGTGGGTCACGACCCCTTTGGGGGTCGAACGACCCTTTCACAGGGGTCGCCTAAGACCATTGGAAAACATATATAATTACATATTGTTTTTGTGATTAATCACTATGCTTTAATTATGTTCAATTTGTAACAATGAAAATACATCCTGCATATCAGATATTTACATTACGATTCATAACAGTAGCAAAATTACAGTTATGAAGTAGCAACGAAAATAATTTTATGGTTGGGGGTCACCACAACATGAGGAACTGTATTAAAGGGCCGCGGCATTAGGAAGGTTGAGAACCACGG
>NW_005363792.1:655-862 GCF_000412655.1 Myotis brandtii
GAGAGAGAACCATTGATTGGCTGCCTCCTGCATGCCCCCTAATGGGGATGGAGCCCGCAACCTGGGCCTGTGCCCTGACTGGGAATCGAACCCTGACCTCCTGGTTCATAGGTCGATGCTCAACCACTGAGCCAGGCTGGCCGGGGTAGGCAGGAGATTTTTTTGCAGACCCCAATAGCAGTGGAGTGGGGTCGTGCCAGAAAGTCT
>NW_005363793.1:0-1857 GCF_000412655.1 Myotis brandtii
TGACTGAAGCACACAGTGTCTATAGACTAAACTATGAACATGACAACAAAACCTTCAGCTGTCCCACGGGATGAGACAAGGGTGACCAGCTGCCCGGGTTTGCCAGGGACCCTGGGGCATCCCAGGACATGGGATTTTGCATGTTAACACCAGAGAAGTCCAGGGCAAGGCAAGCCAGGACAAGTTGGTCACGGGGGTGCAATGCCCATGCAACGTTGGCTGAGAACCGATCTCAAGTAACTTCATCATGACTAACAAATATCACATTAAGTGATAAGCGCACCTGGGCCATTTCATTTTGTCCTCAGAGGGAGGGACCATGGTTATTCGCATTTTATGGATGGGAAAAGGGGGCACTGACACCTGAGGATCTAGTCAGAAGCAGAGCCTGCTCCCAGAAACCCCTGCTCCTGCCCACAGCCCCTACCATCCCCTGGGCTCCCTCTGAGATGCTGGGCCATGTGAGCTGAGGCCCGTTTTCTGAGCAGGCAGGGGGCCCACTGTCTCTCTGTGGATATGCCGAGGACTTCTGTTTTACAACTGGGAGTGGAACAAGGGTCTATGGGCAGGGACATTTGTCCGTGCTTGATTTTAGGGGTTCACCACTTGAGGCAATTTTCCCCCAGGAACTGATGGAGAGATTTTTGGTTGGGAGGGGGTTGCTACTGGCATCAAGTGGGTAGAGGTCAGGATGATGCCAAACACCCTGCAGTGCCCAGGACAGCCCCATCACTAAATGATCCAGCTAAATTGTTCAAAAGGCTGAGTTGGAGAAAGCCTGCTTTCCTGGAATCCTCATCCATCTTGGGAAGCAGGGATCATGACATCACTTGGCAATGTGGGAACCTCAGAGAGGCTAAGGGTCCTGCTGGGGGTCAAGGAACTGGTAAGGGGCACAGCAGGGTTTGGAATCTGGGTATGGTTCCAAAGCCCATACACCAAGTCACCTTCAGGTCCTGTCTATGGGCCGAAGGCATCGCTCCACCTGGTCCTACTCCCAGCACCCTGCCTAGGGCTCGGCATTTAGGATTTCCTGTTTGTCCATCCCCAGTGACAGCCAGAAATGTTTTGTGGTGGTTCTTTTTTTGTTTATATTTTTATTCCCATTCTTTCTTTTGGCTAGTTCTATCAGCTGTCTAACCACACTCAGGAATCCCCCCTGGTTTGGATTTTAATTCCTCCTCTTGCCAGCTGTGAGGATTTGAACTCAGCTTCTCTAAGCCTCATCTGTGAAAGGAGATATGCTCCCGCCAGGCTGTGGGGAGGATTAGCTGAGAACATGGGTGAACTCCAGGCCTGGCCCAGGCTGAACACAGAACACAATGACTCTCATTCCATCTCTCGTCCTCCAGCTGGGAAACTGGCACAGAGAGGGGTGAAATGGAAGTTATTCCCAATTTCAGTGACATCTTTAAGGCTATCAGAGTAGGGTTATTTTGGTTGTTTTTATCTCTTTTTTTGTTTAGCTTTCTTGATTCTGGCATGCAGTAAGAAGTAGAGCTTACCATGAGCAGCCTGCATCCGTCCAAGGAGCAGCAGCCTCACGAACAGCCTGCCCCAATCTGAGAGGCAGCAGCCCCATGAGCAGTCCGCCCCCATATGAGGAGCAGCAACCCTGTGAGCAAACTGCCCCTGTACAAGGAGCAGCAGCACCACAAGCAGCCTGCCCCCATCCAAAGGGCAGCAGCCTCGTGAGCAACCCACACCCATCCAAGGAGCAGCATCTGCGTGAGCAGCCTGCCCCTTCCAGCCAGAGGAGACACCACTGCTGCGAGAAGCACCCACTAGAGGAACCGCCAGCAACTGAGGAGCAGCCTCTGCTGCAACCACCCAAGGAACAGCCAACACCCAAGGAGC
>NW_005363794.1:0-1056 GCF_000412655.1 Myotis brandtii
TGACTGAAGCACACAGTGTCTATAGACTAAACTATGAACATGACAACAAAACCTTCAGCTGTCCCACGGGATGAGACAAGGGTGACCAGCTGCCCGGGTTTGCCAGGGACCCTGGGGCATCCCAGGACATGGGATTTTGCATGTTAACACCAGAGAAGTCCAGGGCAAGGCAAGCCAGGACAAGTTGGTCACGGGGGTGCAATGCCCATGCAACGTTGGCTGAGAACCGATCTCAAGTAACTTCATCATGACTAACAAATATCACATTAAGTGATAAGCGCACCTGGGCCATTTCATTTTGTCCTCAGAGGGAGGGACCATGGTTATTCGCATTTTATGGATGGGAAAAGGGGGCACTGACACCTGAGGATCTAGTCAGAAGCAGAGCCTGCTCCCAGAAACCCCTGCTCCTGCCCACAGCCCCTACCATCCCCTGGGCTCCCTCTGAGATGCTGGGCCATGTGAGCTGAGGCCCGTTTTCTGAGCAGGCAGGGGGCCCACTGTCTCTCTGTGGATATGCCGAGGACTTCTGTTTTACAACTGGGAGTGGAACAAGGGTCTATGGGCAGGGACATTTGTCCGTGCTTGATTTTAGGGGTTCACCACTTGAGGCAATTTTCCCCCAGGAACTGATGGAGAGATTTTTGGTTGGGAGGGGGTTGCTACTGGCATCAAGTGGGTAGAGGTCAGGATGATGCCAAACACCCTGCAGTGCCCAGGACAGCCCCATCACTAAATGATCCAGCTAAATTGTTCAAAAGGCTGAGTTGGAGAAAGCCTGCTTTCCTGGAATCCTCATCCATCTTGGGAAGCAGGGATCATGACATCACTTGGCAATGTGGGAACCTCAGAGAGGCTAAGGGTCCTGCTGGGGGTCAAGGAACTGGTAAGGGGCACAGCAGGGTTTGGAATCTGGGTATGGTTCCAAAGCCCATACACCAAGTCACCTTCACATCCTGTCTATGGGCCGAAGGCATCGCTCCACCTGCTCCTACTCCCAGCACCCTGCCTAGGGCTCAGCATTTAGGATTTCCTGTTTGTCCATCCCCAGTGACA
>NW_005363795.1:0-509 GCF_000412655.1 Myotis brandtii
TCTCGTGGGGTCAAGAAGAGGGAGGAAAGAAGGGGACACAGCTCCCAAAAGTTTACGACTCCATCGGAGGTGGCTTAAGACAACCCCGAGAAGAAAAGAAAGCACAAACATTCTGGGAAAATACAGTCACACAAATATGAGCAACGTCTACACGGCTTAGATGCAGGAAAGTGGCCAGGGGGGCTGCTGCCCAAGGGGAGGGAGAAGGTTGGGGACAAACCCAAGACTCCGAAAGGAAATTTCAGAACTCCTCACCTGGGAAGGAAACCAGCAGGTCCCCCATCTGAGATGGAGGAGGCAGCGGCCATGGCGGTGGCGGAGGAGGAGGAGGAGGAGGAATTAGACCTGCCCTGAATGTCCTTCAAGGCCTAACTCAACTACGACCGGCCTCCATCAGAAAAAACCTCAGAAAAACTGGCGAAAATGCAAAACCAAAAACACTCACGAACAAGCAAATCAGACAAAGTGAAGAAGAGTCTACACGGCTCAGACACAGGAAAGGGGGCAGG
>NW_005363796.1:0-768 GCF_000412655.1 Myotis brandtii
TGGAAAGATATCCTCAGGGAAGGATTAAAGCAAACAACCTATAGCCCTGGCCAGTGTGGCTCAGTGGTTAGTGGGCCCGTATACCAAAGGGTCTTGGGTTTGATTCAGTCAAGGGCACATACCTGGGTTGCAGGTTTGATCCCAGCAGGAGGCAACCAACCAATCAATGTGTCTCTCTCACATGGATGTTTCTCTCCCTCTCTCCCCCTCCCTCCCTTCCACTCTCTCTAAAAGTCAATGGAAAACATATCCTCCGGTGAGGATTAACAACAACAACAAACCATATGGCTTATGGTAACATGAAATTGGTTTTATCTTCTTTTTAAATGAAGTGAGTGTTTCTGAACTACATTAGTCCTCATTTCCAATACAGTGAATATTGATAGATACACTCCACATCTACAAATCTTTTTGGGGTCCTCTTTTAAGAGCAAAAGAGACCCTGTGACCAAAATGTTTAAGAATCAGTGAACTAGTAACCACATAAACCTGACAAGTGCCACGAAGGACAAGAATGTGGGGACAGTATGACAGCATGGAGGGAGCTGGAGGGCACTATGCTAAGTGAAATAAGCCAGTCAGAGAAAGACAAGCACCATATGATTGCACTCATATGTGGAATTTAACGAACAGACTGAACTACCAAGCAAAACAGAGACGGACTCACAGAGAGCAGGCAGACAGCTCTGGTGGGTGTGGTGGGGGTAGGTGTGAGGTTGAGGGATTGAGCAAAAAGGAAAGAAAAAAAGGAGAGAGAAGTCATGGACA
>NW_005363797.1:0-864 GCF_000412655.1 Myotis brandtii
ACATGACCCAAAGGGAACAAAGCATGAATGTACTCACCGCACCGATAACCCCAATATAAGCAACCACTTGAGAAAAGATAATTAGGGGAGAGAAAAAAAGAGCCCAAATGATATCTAAGAGAGAGAAAAAAAGATAGGAGAGAAAAGAAAAAGGAGAATATATATATGTAGAAAACTCCACAGAGCCAATAGATAAACCAAACAAATACAAACACCAAACACTCAGTAAAGAGGGTCTGGGTCATGTTTTCTTATACATTCAGCTATGCTATGTCTTTTGATTGGGGCATTTAATCGATTTATATTTAAAGTTATTATTGATAGATACTTGTTTGTCACCATTTTAATTCTTTATGCCTGTGTTCCTTCTTCCCTTCCCATTTCTTCTTTTTACAGCAGACCCTTTAGCATTTCTGGCATTGCTGGTTTGGTGGTAATAAACTCCCTTAGTCCTTTTTTGTCTGTGAAGTTTCTAATTTCACCCTCAATTTTGATTGATAGCCTTGCTGGGTACAGTATTCTTGGATTAAGACCCTTGCTGTGCATGACTTTGAATATTTAATTCCATTCCCTTCTTGCCTGATGTGTTTCTGTTGAGAAATCAGTCGATAGTACGATGGGAGATCCTTTGTAGGTAACTTTCTGTCTCTCTCTGGCAGCCTTTAAGATTCTTACTTTGTCTTGGTGTTTGCCAATTTAATTATAATGTGTCTTGGTGTCGGTCTTTTGGGGTTCGTCTTGCTTGGGACTCTGTGAGCTTCTTGGACATGTGTGAGTATTTTCTTCCCGATATCAGGGAAGTTTTCTATCAATATTTCTTTTTTTTTATTTGTTTTATTGCTTAAGGTATTACAAAGAGTATTA
>NW_005363798.1:0-495 GCF_000412655.1 Myotis brandtii
TATGAGAGAGCCTAGCCAAGTTCAAGAGAGCTGTGTACTTGACCCTCTTCTGACCAGCGGCATATGAGCCTAGCTAAAACCAAAGGCCACCCAACTGATAGTTTATCAGACAGCAATAGTCACCGATATTATCTTTGGTATATTAAATAATCTCTCCCAACTTCTATATATTTTTTCTATAGTATCTATTTCTTAGGCATGTGGAGAATAGTTAAGATAACTTATCCAAATGACTTAGAACTGTTGAAAATGCATACATGCTTAAAATTACTGGCTATTAATACCATCTCCACTACCTCAAAGAGCTTCCATGATGACCAACTCAAAAATATAACTGCCCTGCTCAGCTGGTATGGCTCAGTGGTTGAATGTTGACCTATGAACCAGGAGGTCACTGTTCCATTCCTGTCAGTGCTCATGCCTGGGATTCAGGCTTGATCCTGGTTGGGGGAGTGTGAGAGGCAGCCAATCAATTATTCTCCCTCATCATTGATG
>NW_005363799.1:0-858 GCF_000412655.1 Myotis brandtii
TACAGTTGTTCATGTGGAAAAGAATGCAATAATCCTACATAATGAAAGCGTAGTGTGCAAACTGCCCCTGGACCTGTGGTGGTCCTGGAGTTCGACCAGGGGGTGGGGCCTCCCAGGAGAAGGTGGGCAGTACCTGGCCTGCAGCTGCTGGGGCCTCTAGTGAATAAATAATAACACAAGAATAAACTCCATGTTCCACACACTCACAGCTGTGACCTGCTTTCTCCCCGCCCCGTGGATTTTCTGGGTCAGGAACAACGGAGCCCGTGACAGAGCCGAGGGATGAAGCCCGCCTTGGGGTGGCCCTACCTTCCTATTGGGGAGGTCACAGTGCGGATGGCAGGGGGATTCTAGGGCGTCCACCCATGGCCCCGTGGGACACCGGCGAGGACAACATCCAGGCCGGCTGGGATGAGGGGATCCCGTTACTGATCTTCTCGGGGACCACGGGCAGAGCTGCAGGTTTGTCATTCTCCCTCAACCCCTTCTTTTTTAAAAAATAAATTTTTATTGATGTCAGAGAGGAAGGGAGAGGGAGTAAGAGATAGAAACATTAACGATGAGAGAGAATCACTGATCGGCTGCCTCCTGCATGCACCGACTAGGGATCCAGCCTGAACCCTGGGTATGTGTCCTGACCTGGAATCGAACTGTGGCCTCCCGGTTCATTTCTCAACACTCAACTACTGAGCCATACTGGCCGGACTAAATGCAGATTTTTAAATAATCTTATATCTATTACATACACACACGAGGTGGGTACAAATGTAGGTTTACAGTTGTTTGCATGAAAAACAATACAATTAAGAAGTAATAATAAGAGAATAAATTTTGTGTTTCCCATACTCACAACTATAA
>NW_005363800.1:0-293 GCF_000412655.1 Myotis brandtii
TGCACAGAGGAGAGGAACAAGCGCCCTGGGCTCCGAGGTGCGGGGAGGGTGGGTGGAGTGGTGGCTTGGACAGATTTCCACCAGGAGGTCCAGGATGCTGAAGGTAGAGGCCCCAGGGGTCTCTGGGAGTTGCCTTAGACCTCCCATTGGAACCCAGGGCTCTTAAATTCTCTCAGAAAAAAAGCACAGCTCACACCGCCCCCCTCCCTCTCCCTAACAGGGCTCCTCAAACTTTTTAAACAGGGGGCCAGTTCACTGTCCCTCAGACCGTTGGAGGGCCGGACTATGGTTTT
>NW_005363800.1:352-758 GCF_000412655.1 Myotis brandtii
TAAAAAAACAAAATGGAAACAAATACAATATTTGTATTTGCATGTGGCCCGTGGGCCGTAGTTTGAGGACCCCTGCTAGAATCTCTAGGAATTGAGGCTGCCTGGCCCAGAACCTGGGGTAAGGGGTGTGACCAGTGGGAGCTAAGCTGGAATGCAGGACACCAGAGAGCTGACTGAGCCTGCAGGAGTGGGTGCATCAGACAGACACAAATACTAGTGGCGGTGCTCATGGGTGAGAAGGGCACCTATGGATGCCTTCGGAGGTAGGGATGGGAAAGGACCCAATATCTGTAGGATGTGGAATGCGTCTCTCCTTCCAGTTTCCGCAGCTCATACCTCAGGCCTGAGTACCACCTCCTGGACCCCACCGCCTTCCCGTGAAGGTGAAGGGAGTCACCCAGTCCTC
>NW_005363801.1:0-887 GCF_000412655.1 Myotis brandtii
GAGAACCACTGCTCATTGAACACAGTGCCAGACAGAGGAACTTGGTCAATATTTTGAGTGATTTTATTTGTCTTCATCTCGTGCTAGCCCGATGCCTTAACCTTTTCTTTTGAAATTTGAAGTATAATGCAGAAAAGTGCAGAAACCCCAAGTGTGACGCTGGATGAATTATCCCCCTAAGATAGCCAGCCACCATCCAACTCAGGAGATAGTGACTCACTCAGTTTTGAATCTCCAAAAACGTACAGTGCCTGCTACTTGGAGATTCTCAGTTTTTATTGAAAGGATGAAATGGCAGTTACCTGGGGGAGTCCCTGCGGGCCTAGGGCCAGTGAGTTCCGAGTTAGGAGGATGTCTTGAGAGGAGAGGGAAGGTACCTTTGTTCCTGGTACTAAAAGGCTGGGGTCCACTTAGTCTGAGTGTTGCTGTTTTGATGCAGGTGGTTTCACTCATGACGAGCTGCTGAAGGTGTGGAAAGGACTGTTTTATTGCATGTGGATGCAGGACAAGCCGCTCCTCCAGGTGAGCATAAGGGAAGGCAGATGAAGCTGGAGCAGCAGTGTCAGTGGGAGGCCAGATGGGCGTGTGGTTGACTCGGCGAAGTTTACAGCTTTTTTATTTTTTTCCTTTGGGCTTTATTTATTTAGTTGCTAGAGGACTGGTGCATGAATTTGTGCATGGGTGGGATCCCTCACTCTGGTGGGCGATCAGGCCGTCTCACCCAGTCCCCTTCAGGCCGGCCGACAGGAGGAGGGACTCCCGGAGGTTGGCTGGTTGTGGGAGCACATTGACCACCCCACCTAGTGGTCCGAGGAAATCATAGCTACCGGTTAGTCATCCGCTCATAAGCGTCACTTAGGCTTTTATATTTATAGATTTATTAATAG
>NW_005363802.1:0-1848 GCF_000412655.1 Myotis brandtii
ACCCCACCACTCTCCGAGTCCGTCACCTGGATCATTATGTTCCCAAGTCCTCGAATGCTCAGGCCATGGCAGCAAAACCAGTGGCTAGTGCCCACTAACAGAATCCACTGAGGTGAAGTACACCTCCCAATACAAAGGGCCTTGTTAGTGTCTCTAGTCTGAGATTGAAACATAAAATATATTTCAAGTGATTTACAAAAAAAAAATATTACCTTACGCTTAATTGATGGCAATATATCCACCAATTTTTGTAGCTCCTTAAGAAGCTTGTGTAGCTAAAGAACAATAAATGAGAAAACATTAAAACAATTGACATCTCACTTTGTCATGCAATTGTAATAGAATGTGATTTAAAATCAGACCCCTGGTGACTACCTAAAAACAATCCCCAGTAGTGAAACTGCACTTAAACTGACAATTTAGAATGTTATAAACATCACTGAATGAAAGCAGATACAAAACAAATGAATAGGTTGTTTGCTGACAGGCTGGAGCCCACAGTCTACAGGGAAAGGTGTCACCTCCATTTGCTCCCCACTCTGAGCCTCACTGGCATTTGGCCTGCAGAAGCTCCGGAGGCTGAAGCTGTCCAGAAACCTCATTGTAGTAACCATGTTTTCCAGTTTCTGTATCTGATGCTTTGATATCTGACATCTTGCTGAAGTAGAAGGGTGGCCCCTCCCAGGGTTAGCTAATTCCTAGAGAGAACAAACAACTGGGAGTATGCCTTTCATCTGCAAACCAACCAATCCAGAGTCCAGACCCCAGCCACCTCCTTTATAGGGTTCTTAATCTCTGGGTCACTATTCCTCTGCCCTAATCACCCCAGGGCCTGGGACCAGTCATCTATGGACAGCTTCTCTGCCCCAGAACCCACTGAAATTATTCAAAGCACCCAATCCTAAACCTGCTTATGCTGCCTCCCCGATTCTTTCCCATGGACTCCACAATAAAGACTCTTCCCAGGTCTTCTTTTTCTCTCACTGCTTCCTGACCATCCCTGGTGCTTTCCCACGTGGCCCTGGGTGGTGTGCCAAGGCCTCCTATTTTTAGGGATCTGTGAGCATAACAAAATTCTTCCTTCATGACAGTCATTTCCGTGTCTGTGTGTCTTCCCATACCTGATGAAACCAAATCCTGGGTTTCCTTTAAACATTCAATCTCCAGAGTGGACCGAAGCAGGAAGCTTGCAGGAGGCCTGCACCTGCAGAACCTGCAGGAGCTCAGAGGCCCTGTGCAGAGTGTAGTCCCCAGATTTTCAATCTAGTTCTCCAGTTGCTAGTTGTGTGACCTGGCAGGAAAGCACTTAACCTCCTTGAACTTCACTTTCTTCAACTGAAAAACAGAGATGACACTATTGCTATCAGAGACCTCTTAGGAACATAAACAAAGTGTATAGTCACACAGCACTCATAAATATTACTCCCTTTTATGTTCATTTCCCATAGTTGTTTGCCTTTATCTTTTTATTCCATTTAAAACTATTCTTAACTAAGCTCACATTTTAACCATTATTTATTTAGGGTTATTTGTTTTTATCCTTTTACATTAATGCTTACAAATAGAAATATAATGCTAACCACAGAGGTAATTTTAAAGTTTCTAGGAGTCACATTTAAAAAGATTTTTTAAAAGAGAAATTAATTTTTATAACATATTTTATTTCACCAAATATATTGAAAAATATGGCCGTTCATTTCAACATGTAATCAATATGAAAAATTATTGAGGCATTTACACTTTTTCCATACTTCTTTAAAATCTGTTATCTTACATGTACAGTATACATCAATTTGGAAGCTAAATTTTCATTAGAAATACTTGGTTTGTATTTAGATTTCTATGTGG
>NW_005363802.1:2185-14922 GCF_000412655.1 Myotis brandtii
CTGCCTGCCTGCCTGATCACCCCTAACCACTCACCTGCCTGCCTGGTCACCCCTAACCACTCTGCCTGCCTGCCTGACCACCCTTAACCTCTCTGCCTGCCTGCCTGATCACCCCTAACCACTCTGTCTGCCTGCCTGATCACCCCTAACCTCCTCTGCTTCGTCCGGAAGGACATCCAGAATAATTTCCAGAAGGTCCTTTGGCTGTCCAGTCTAATTTGCATATTACGCTTTTATTATTATAGATGGCTCTTACACAAATATATATTTATGACATATATGTATATGCCATAAATTCTTACCCGATTCTTACCATAAATTCTTACTTTGATGCTGAACCCAATTAAATTCTTACCCGAGGATAGATATGCTTTTATTGATTTGGGGGGGAGAGAGAGAGAGAATGAACACGCCAGAGAGGGAGAGCGAGAGAGAAACATCGATGTGAGAGAGAAACATTGACTGGCTGCCTCCTGTAAGCACCCAACTGGGGATCAAACCCACAACCTGGGTATGTGCTGTGACCGGGAATACAACTGGAGACCCTTTGGTGCACTGGATGATGCTACAGCCGAGCCACACAGGCCAGGGCTTACATTATATCTATTGGAAAGCATTACTCTACATGTTTGTTAGCTTTTTCTCCTGTGCCTTGCCCCTGTACTGTACTTTAACTTGAGATGTGCTATTTCCTCATCTAATTAAAGACCTAGTAGGCCTAGAGTTTAGTGCAGGACTGGATACACAAGGACCCTCCAGGTGACTTTGTGAGGATGATCATAGTAAATTATTTTATTAGAGCACCAGGGCTGTAAAAGGCACTTTGATGCTGAACCCAATTAACCTAGCACAGTGGTCGGCAAACTGCGGCTCGCGAGCCACATGCGGCTCTTTGGCCCCTTGAGTGTGGCTCTTCCAGAAAATACCACGTGCGGGCGCGCACGTACAGTGCGATTGAAACTTCATGGCCCATGCGCAGAAGTCGGTCTTTTGTGGAAGAGCCACACTCAAGGGGCCAAAGAGCCGCATGTGGCTCGCGAGCCGCAGTTTGCCAACCACTGAATTAGCACATTATCAGCCGAGGAGACTAGAGCCCACACTTCTTGGTGCTCAGTTCATTCAGCCCTATTTGTTAGTTCCCTATAGCTACAGATACCTCTGGGGCCGTTAATATAATCCCAAGGGGCTCTTAACCTGCCCATTGTTTCTCAAGACTACTTGAAAGTTAATGAAAGACAACACAGGCTGGGTGTCCTGACCTAAATTATCTGGGGATTGACAGAATTATTTGTGAAGAAAACATTGTAAAATAAATACAATAAAGTTAAACCCTCAACACAGTTCTCGGAAACTGCAATTTTAAGCAAAATGACTTATAAGGCAACCAATTTTACTATAGGGTCACTGATATACAGAAATATGCCATAGAAACTTAACTCTTATTCATTATATCCATGAGCCTATGGTAATACTGGTTAGTCACAGTTTCCAAGCACCCATCCATGCCTGTAGGTGAGCACTTACTATACTATTGTTCTCCAAGCATTATTTGTGTTCTTCACAATTAAATGGAGAAATATAGAGCAACTTTCTAATAGAGTTCAGTTATAATATTGGCCAGTCCTGTCAGACAGAATGGTTCTTTCCTCCAACAATGGACATTTCCAATATGGTAAGTGCTAGCCACATGTGGCCATACAATTTTAATAAATTTATATTTACATGTAAATACAGACAGTCCTCGGGTTACATCGGACTTGACGTACGTTGTTTCGTGGTTATGTCACCATCTCCCATTTATTTATATATAAAAAAAGTTCTGTCATTTTGACGTATGTACATATGTGCTTTATGTTTTTTATTATTTATTTACCATAAGTAAAGGTCAGGAGTTGTTACCTTTCTTTTAAATTTTTTTACTGTTTCACTTCATCACTGCTGTGTATGTGTTCCATGTGAGTGACATAGGAGCTTATGTAGGTGGGTTCCAACTTATGGCGAAAATCGCTTTATGTCACGCTGTAGGAACGGATCTCCGATGTAACCCAAGGACCTACTGTACATACATAAAGCTAGTGGCTACATTTATACAGTGCCATTCTATTCCAAGTTGTTCTACAAAGAAATGTTTCTCCTCTAAAAGTAAGGAGATCATGACGTTAAGAATCATTGGACTAGTAACAAAACTGTACTATTTCCACTCTAGATGATAGTCTTTGTATTTCATCAAATTAAGAATTAACATAATTAAATGTATTTTTTCAGGGTCTAAGACAGGGGTCCTCAAACTTTTTAAACAGGGGGCCAGTTCACTGTCCCTCAGACCGTTGGAGGGCCAGACTATAGTTTAAAAAAAAACTATGAACAAATTCCTATGCACACTGCACATATCTTATTTTGAAGTAAAAAAACAAAACGGGAACAAATACGATATTTGTATTTGCAATGTTGCCCGCGGGCTGTAGTTTGAGGACCCCTGGTCTAAGATCTCATGCCTAAATTACTTTAATGTGACAATTAGTCTAAATTTCACGGGAAAATACACTAAGTGAAACTGATTTTATTTTCATCTTGGGTAACAAGTGCAAGGATTTTATCTTTATTTTATCATGTTACCAGTCCCCACAGTTAAGACTGTCAACATTTACTGTCTGCTACTTGAGATGACAGCAAACAGCAATTTGAGTTTACAGCCAGTGATTAGCTAGGGGGAGGGGGGCAGTGAAGGTAAAGCAGGGAACACAGGGCTCTAGTGAAATGCTGCTTTCTGAAATTGCGTATCTTCCTCCTTCATTGACAGCTTAATTTGCTTCACCCCATCCTAAAAATGGTCAAACTGAAACACTTGAGGGAGACACTGAGCCTATGATGATGAGAAAGATGGTGATGAGGATTATAATCCCAGGACCAGAATAGCCACCAACAGGGAGTCCTCTCTGTGGCAGGCACAGCTAAGGACTTGCCAGTCATCTCTGCTAACCTCCAACATTCCTGGGTCACTCACTCTTGGTCACAAGTGAACACTGGGCCTTCTGCTGGGGTACTGAGCTGCCAGAAACAATGAGGATTATCTTTATACCAGGATATAAGCACAAGACATGCTCACTGGCCCAGAGCGGCAGAGACCATCCTGGGTGAAAACAGGGAGGGATGGTGTCATATGACAAAAGCAAAATCAAATGCTGATTGTCACCTGTTTTTCTTAGCAACTTACATACAAGAATATCTGATGCGGGAATTTAATCAAGGGAAGTCCCATTTCCCCAAGCCACCACTACTTTTTGTTGTTTTTTTGCCAGCAAAAAAGAAATAAAACTATCTTAAAGATATGAGCATACTGGATTTTAGACTTATACCTTTCAACTTCTGTTAAGAAAAGTAAAACTTTATTAACCAGATAAATATCACTATTTTTTTCCTATTTAAGTCTCAAAGTGCCAGTGTTGAAACTGGGTAGGATGTGAGCCTGCTGATAGGAAGCCACACCCAGCAACCAGAAATGTATTATAACTCTGGGCAGTTCATTTTAATGAAAACACGGTCAATGTGGAGGAAATAAATACGCTCTCAAAATACATGTATGAAGCAGTTTCAAGGCAATGGGTTTAACTAAATTAGCATTACTAATGAATTCCTTTTTGTAAAAAAACAAACTGCAATGCTCTAGCAATTTATATTTTTATTTTAAGATGAATTACTCTACTTTTACTTTTTAAAAAATGTTCTTATTGATTTTTAGAGAGAGAGAGGAAGGGAGAGGGACAGAGATAGAAATATCAATGAGAGAGAAGCATCATCGATCGGCTGCCCCCTACAAGCCCCCCACGGGGGATCGAGCCACAACCTGGGCATGTGCCCTGACCAGGAATAGAATTGTGACCTCCCGGTTCATAGGTCAATGCTCAACCACTGAACCACACCAGCAAAGCTCATTGGATAAAATTTTAGAATATAAATACTTCCCTTTCTCAAACATACATATTTAAAATAACAGGATATCAAATATCCTATATAATAAAAGCCTAATATGCAAATTGTCCCCTCGACGGGGAGTTTGACCAGGGGGCAGGGCCGTCTGGCCAACTGCCCATGGCCCCTCCCCCCGCTGACCCTGCCCCCGCTGGCTGCAGCAGCAGCAGGCAGCTGTGGGGAAGGGAGGCCCTGGCCTGCGGCCAGCAGCCGCTAGGGACCCTACCGATGCACGGATTTCGTGAACTGGGCCTCTAGCATAAAATAATGCTTACCTTGTAATTCCAAGTCAGCTATGGCCTTTTAGCTTTAAGAACAAAATTATACACCAAGACATAAAAAGATAGACACTTCAGAGATAAGATATATACTGTACAAGGTCAGCATTGCTGCCTAAAGCCAATCACAATTCTTAAAGGAAAAGTAACAGTTTATCGAGAAGTGGTTAAACTTACTCACGTACCTCATAAAAACCCGATTATGAAACCACAAATAATGTTAACCTTCAAACACAGCAGACAACAATGAACGAATGACCTACATTACTGGATTTCACAGACAATATGTCTGTCCTTAAGTCTGTCCATGAAGATGGGACCATAGGCTGGATGGGTCACAGGGAAGATAAGCTTTCTATGCTACATGCCTTTTGCTATCACTGATTATTTATGTATGACATTAAATTTTACTTACACATTCCTCATTTGTTTTGCAGACTTAGAAATGTGTGAAGAGAAAAGATTCTAACAGCCTTGTAAAATCACTCATAAATCATGTATTTATTAAATGCCTCAGCTCTTAAACTGTCATATATATATATATATATGACAGATAAGCAAAAAAAGTACTAAAGGTTACGATAACATTGAAAAAAATCCCTTGATTCTTATCAGATTGACCCTTCATTTTCTCATCTTCTGATATAGAAACTCAGCCTCTTGCAATTCTCTGAAATTTAAATTAGAGGTTATGTTTCCATGTCTTAACTGAGAAAGCTTAGCTTCCTCCTTTCACCCACTTCTTTTTCTGAGAGTATGTTCCTAATCTGGGGCTGCCTAAGGTTTCAAAATACATTTCTTAACCTGTTTTGTGTACCGCCCCAGTGAAGCCTCTGATATGCACTTTCCTCTTCCCATCATATTTTCACAATATTCACCTTATGACAAAATTCACTTAACTTTTACTGTGTTCCAACTATGAGTGGTGGTAAACTTTTGTATGGCAGGTGTGTACAGGGCACAGGAATGGAACCTTTGGTGAATTTCGCCTTTAGGTGAATTTCAGTCCTGGTACTGAGTTTACAATTTCTGAGTAAAGGAGGAAAGCCCTAGAAAGCTGAAAGGTTTTCATTTAGAAAATATTTAAGAACAGTGCAGTTCCTTACCAGGGCCCAGAAGGGAAGGTGGGTGGGATGAACTTTGGTTCACTGTAGATGCCAATGCAGGCTGAGAACAGTAACCTTTCTGAAGGATATGCAGGGGCAGATTATGTGTAGGGTGTAGGGCAGCTTCCCACCAGAGATTTCTTGACTTCTCACCATATTGCAGCAAGACTCTGAAATAACAAAGTGGATATACCCAGACTATAAGTAAAGGAAGAAGGGAAAGCAAAAAGCAATATGGTTTTCACTGTCTGACAGAGAATAAATCCTACCTAAATTAATGTGTACACATCTTCATTACCTCCCCATATTTCTCAACAAAAATAAATGGTGGGTGGGGATTACACTGATTATAAGAACGAGTTTCCAGGAGCCTTACAGCAAAAGTTTTTAACTCCTGCCACAAAGAATCATAGGCACCAACAAGGTTTGTATTTTGTAGTTTCTTCCCCTCCAGCTCCCGGGACTGCATACAAAAGAAAAAGGAAATAAGAAAGAATTGAGAAGTAGCGAAGGCCCAGAGTAGTCCAAATGACACAGCTATGCTACTGACCTTCTGCTCTGGGAGTGGCTGTGAATCTTTCCCGGGAAGATCAACAGTGCAGGTCTGAGCGAGACCCAGATACAGGCTCCTCGGTTTCTGCAACTGCAACACCCCCAGCACCCGAATTCTTTGGGACAGCTGTTCTACTTTTAAATGGACAGAACTCTAAGGGGGTGTAGTTGTCCAATGACACTCAGGAGTGGAGAAGCAGGGTTAGAGAAGGAAGGGGCGATTCCCTGCCTTCTCCCCACCATTCTTCAGAGAATTCCCGCCGGGACCGTGGCCATCCTCCCGAGGTCAACAGCCGGGGGACGCATCGCAGAGTGTGGCTGTGTATGTGAGAGGGTCCCTGTCCTCTCTATTAGGCCACGTCCCCTTGCTGCAGTTGCTACCGGGATGAGGTTCATGCGGGCGGCCATCTTTGGCCACGCCCCCTCACGTCTCGCCACGTCCCTCACGCCTGCGCGTCATTCGCTTACGTATTCATATTGCGCCCCCGACCGCCCAACAATGCCTTAAGCCACGCCCTGGCCACGCCTCCTAAGGGCACCTGGGCTTTGCTCAGAGCCTCTTCCACGGTGGAGCGCCTGCGCGCTAACTTGGCCCCGCCCCTTCCCTCCGCCTGGGTTCAAACCTCTTTCTAGGACGGTCTTCGCGACGCCTCTGAGGGCAGCAAAGCTACGCCCTAGGGACTGGGCGCGCCCTCAGGTTCAGGGTACGTCCTTGCGTACACTACTCCGTGGCCCCTCCTCTCTTGGTGTTCACCCTCCTTCTGCTGACTCCACGTCTGTCCCTTGTGCCCTGTCCCTGCTTTTAACTCTAGTCATTCCTGTGCCTGAGTTTACCCCTCCCGCAGTCTCTGGGCTAGGCCAAGGCCCCGCCCCTACCCACAGGGCCTGCGCCTGCGCTCCTTCCCCCGGTTCCAGGCTCTGCTCCTCTGGTCCGGGTCGCATTTCTTTCCTCCTGCATTCCACGCCCCTCTGTCTAGTCCAATTCCGACGTTCTGTCCCTGATACATGGCAAGATCCGTTGGCCAGGCTCATCCCGCTCTTGCGCATTTTCCTACATTCGGTCTTGGCCTCTCCCTGGGTTCCCAGGCCACCCGCTGTTGGTTCCTTCCCGACCAACTCGCGCCTCCCGCTCTCCCTCCCCTGGTCCTGGGAAGCCGTGGAGGAGTGGGCGGGGCCCATGAGTTTCCAGAAAAAACCTCCCAGGTCTCAGAGCTAGAAGTCAGAGGCATTTGTATAAGGAAACAGGCCTGGGGATCCTAGATCCTCGTCTAGTAATTGACTTTTCTTCATATTTTTCCCAGCTCCAAACACCACAACTATGAGCAGAATCCGGATCGGAAACATAACTGGGTACCTACTGGAACTGTGTTCCTACTAGCCCCTCGGCTGACCTTTAGTGCTAGGCAGCTGCGCGGAGTAAGCATGCGCGTCTACTTCCTGATGTAGCCTTCAGATGATTTTTCCTAGGCACCCTGTGTGTAGGGCTGTGGAGACAATACCACACTTAAACCTCTGCCTACGGCCCCCTACTCTGAAATTATCTTCTTTACTCCCTCCAGTTACCATTCTAGGTCCACAAAAAAAAGTGAAGCGGTTATTACCAGCTTTGTTGTTTTTTTCCTGCCCCGAAATCTCTGAATGGGCACTCCTGGGGCCAGGGCACTTTCCATTAACCATTCAGGTATTCATTAGTTTAAATTGCATTTATGAAGTACTGAGTTCCAGTGACAAATAAGAAAACCACAAGAAGCTTACAGCCTGAAGTTCCCCCCCCACTTGAATTTGACTGGAACAAGATTTGATGAGAAAGTTAAGGAAGGTGTAGTATGGGGATTGTTTACTAGGTGGAAAAGGACTTGGCAAATGCTGGTCTTTTTTTAAATTGAAATGTAATTGACATATAACACTAGTTTCAAGTGTACAACATAATGATTCAATATTAGTGTATATGTTGAAATGATCACAATAAGTGTAGTTTACGTACATCTCACTACTCAGTTACAGATTCTTTTTCTTGTGATGAGAACTTTAAGATTTACTCTCTTAGCAACTTTCAAATCTATAATACAGTATTATTAACTGTAGTTGCCATGCTGTATGTTACATCCCATTACTTATTTATTATTCCACTGGAAATTTGTACCTTTTTATTCCCTTCACCCATTTCACCCCCCATTCCCACCCCTCATTCCACCTCTGGCAACCACCAGTCTCTTCTCCATATCTGAGTTTGGTTTGTTGCTTTTGTTAGTTTTTTAAATATTCCACATATAAGTGAGATTGTATGGTATTTGTCTTTCTGTCTGACTTATTTCACTTAGCATAATGCCCTTCAGGTCCATGTTTGTTTGTTTTTTGAGAAACATAGTTTTTCTTGACTTTTAGTCTCCAGGGAAATCCTGATTCTTCATTATGATACCGAGAACTAAATAGGAAACAAAGGACGATAAAGAGTTTTATATAGATACACTCAATGTAAATTATGGCCACAATCACAAAGCACAGTGGATTAGATCAATTCTATGACACTCCCAAGCTCCCTTTTCATTTGAGATCACAAGCTTTATTCAGGGCAGCATTTAGGTCACCACTCCCCATTATGGCAAGTTTCAACTCACATGTCAACTGCTTGTGGAAGTTTTGTGACTAAGTCTATGTTCAGAGGGAAAAAGTTCTCTAATAAAATAACAAAGTCTGTGGTGGGTGCAGGATGGATGAGTGGTTGCAACAACCTATCTGGCATTTCAGATTTGTACTAATAGAAGTCTAGCATGCATGTCTTTTAGGCAGTCCTCAAAGACAACATTTTTTACTATAGGCTTTTGATGACTTTCACACAATAGCAGGATCAAGGTCATTATTGCTGGCCAAACTTAAGGGCAGAAACGTTGATATACTGATTAATTCATATGCTTTGTATATCAGCCAAAACAAGGTTAGTTTAAGATTCTTTTATGAAAAGGAGAACCTCTAACCAAAAAGACACATGGCCCAATAGCCCCTCCACCTCTTTATAGAGGTTGGCAAAGGAAGTACCTATAGGCTAGGCTAAATGTGACAGGGTGACTGTCAGCCAAATAGATGATTAAGGATGGAAAATGCTACTCTATAGAGCATGGCTGCAATAATTTTAGCCTAGAAAAAAAAATCATGACTTACCTAACTGAGAATACTCTTTTTGTATAACAACCCAACAATATTGGAAACAGTAAAACATCTAGGAATAAATGTCAGTAAAGTCTTGCTTTTACTACACAGAACCCATTTTAATGCATTGGTCTTCATGTACAAGATGAGGCACGAAGACAAGCACACAGGCATTCTGTTTAAGAAAGTGTCCTTTAGCCCTAACCGGTTTGGCTCAGTGGATAGAGCGTCAGCCTGTGGACTGAAGGGTCCCAGGTTGGATCCCGGTCAAGGGCATGTACCTTGGTTGTGGGCACATCCCCAGTAGGGAGTATAAAGGAGGCAGCTGAATTGCTGTTTCTCTCTCATGGTTGTTTCTAACTCTCTATCCCTCTCCCTTCCTCTCTGTAAAAAATCAATAAAATATATATTTTTAAAAAATGTCCTTTAAATTCCTACCTTAGGAATATTAAGTTGGCAGGATTACACTCACTCAGTTTGTCTGAATTAATCTTTATTTCCACACAGTAGTGATTAACTTTCTCTGAACTAGAAAAATGTTACCCTGTGAAAAAAAGGGACAAAGTTCATAATGGTTATGGCTTTTTATTAACCCTCAAAATTTGATGAACCTTCAGATTTTTTTCTCATCTTAAAAAGGGCATATCATATGGGAGTGGAAACAAAAATATTCCAAAGCCTAGGATTTCTTGTTTATCAATGATAATGAAGTTGTTATTTTCTGGCCAAAAATGTAAAAACAAATTGCAGTATACCTCTTAGGTACTTCATTTTCACAGTCTCGAGCTACTTAGAATGTCAATTTATAATTCATATAAGTCAATTCAGTTTTATTAAATTATCAAATATTCAAGGGGCATGAGAAATGTAGAATTGAACCAAATATATCTCCTGCCCTCCAGAAACTTAAAGTTTGTAGGATACGAAAGTAAACCATGTTAGCAATAAATGCATGTATGGCTGTGAACAAAATGCTGTAAGAACGCAGGAAGAGAGAATAGAAAGTTAGTAGTTTGGACAAGTTTACAACAAATAAAAATCGATAACAAAAACTAAAGAAAGTTTTCTCAAAGGAGATGATATTGAGATAGGCCTGTAAAAATGGCTAATATGTTTAAAGGTACAAAATGAAAAAGGGAAAGCTCCCAGTATTGAAGTTAAGGAACTAGTGTGAAAAGAACACACAGAAAGAACAGAGGTAGGATATAGCCCACTTGCAGGGACTAGCTGGCAGAATGGCTTAGAGGAGGATGGAGCAGCAGTATTAATGTGGATATGTCCTAAAAGCCCAACTTAGCTTCAGATCCTAACAGGTTCAAGAGTTTGGATTCTCTGACATAGGCAAAGGGGTGCTAATGAAGATTTCATGTGGAAATGACTTCATTGTAAATGACAAGGAGAAGGACAGAAACATCATTCAGTGATAGTGTGTTTTAGATGTCTGCTTATTAATCACTAGAGGCCTGGTGCACGAAATTTGTGCACAGGTAGGGTCCCTAAGCCTGGCTGGCGATCAGGGCTGATCTGTGGGGCAACCGGCAGGGTGATTGAGGGGTCCCTGCTGGCACCTGCCTTGGCTGGCCTGGCCCTCCTCCCTTGCCAGCCCTGACCCCCCGCAGCCACCACCAGTCAGGGCCTTCAAGCCAGGGGCAGCTCCTCGTTGAGCGTCTGCCCCCTGGTGGCCAGTGTGTGTCATAGCGACCGGTCCCTCTGCTGGTCATTCTGCTGTTTGGTCAATGTGCATATTAGGCTTTTATTATATAGAATGGGCTGTTGGACTGGGTGCAGCAACCAGGCAATTGTTCTTTCTTATTAGCCATCTTAATAAAAAGATAAATGAGTTTATTTTAATAATAATTTCAGAATGTGGAACAAATGAGTTTATTATAATAATTTCAGAATATGAAACAAATGATGTTAAAATCTCATAGTATGCTTGATTTTACACACACTCACACACACACACACACACACACATTTAGTTTCCTTTTATCTCCTGTTCTTCCTTTTGTCAGTTATTTCCATTAACTCAAATACAAGGAGCAGAAAGGTACTATATAAAGGCCTAAAAGATGTTTCTAAAGTTTGTAGGATGTTTGGCAGCATCCCTGTCCTCTAACCAACAGATACCAATAGTGACAACCAAAAATGTCCTGAGTTGCCAAAATGTCTTCTGTAAGAAAAAAAATCCACCACCCCCACCTCCATCGACAACCACTGAGTTAAAATACTATTTTTCACAATAGACAAAATGCTTTATCTTCCCATGTACCTTAACACTGAAAATTTAAAGAGAAAAGTAATTTTTACCTCCTAATTATATGAAAATATTAGACTAATTACTATAAACATCTTGATACTGTTTTTATAGCATATCAATTTCATTTCAGTTTAAATGATGAAGAGTCACATTTATTAAAAATTCTACAACTTTTAGAAAATGAATGAGTAGAGCCAATAGTTTTTAAAGGTACAAAATGTTCAGCTATTAAAGGTTTGATTTCTTTTAATGTGTCACAGCTGGATACATTTCTCAAAACCCAATAAAATGTGCAGAGTAAAGTTATATTTGAAATGGTTTCACAGTTTACTAGTTTTAGGTGTTATGGTTTTATGAACACCTGTATGTGGTAATGAAACAATAATTGGGGTTAAGTTTTAAAAGCAACATTGGTTCTTCCTACCTCTTGTTTTATTGAAGGTAAATGGAGCATATATATCCCCACATGCTTTTAAAGCTCTGATGATCTTAAAAAGGCATCTCACATGAATGAAAAGAACAACCCACATGTTTTCACGTGATCTCATATTTAATTTACCCTCCTGAGCAGATCAATAGTTATGTGCTGAGAAACTGCTTTTCAGTACTGTTGTGGAGTATGCAAAAACATGGAAAAATCAATTTCTTTTTCCTGTCTCAAGAGACTCGCTGTGTTTCCTATTGCTCATGGCAACAATAATCTCAACCTTTTATTTATGTTCTCTAAGCTTGGGACATTGAAAGTCAATAGTAAGGCCTGGGGTGGGGAGCAGGGGTGGGGTGGGAGAGGTCAATGGGGGAAAAGGAGACATATGTAATACTTTCAACAATAAAGATTTGATTTTTTAAGAAGGAAGTCAGTAGTAACATATTCAGAATGATTGAAACTGCTTTACTTGTCATCATTACCATGGCTACTAATAAGGTATTAGGCTCCAATATGTGGAATTGCTGAAATGAGCATTGTATGAAGCAAGTTTGATATGAATTCTCAGGAGGTTTAATACTTAAAATTGTACATGAAAATAAAGAGTAGATACAAGATTTTGAAAAGTATAAGAAAGTAAAGACAGTATATTAAGAGGGAAGAACAATAGTATCTAGTTCTGTGTTCCACCTATTTTATTGAGCTATCAAGTTCTTTATTAAATCATTTTTAGCATGTTTGAAGTGATCCATACCTTTTAAGAATCTTCATATTTTAAGTCAATGTCTTACTTTATAGTTTCTCTTTCTATTCACCTGATGGGACCCATGAAAGTTGATATTTAAAAAAAATTTATATGTTCTTATTGATTTTTAGAGCGAGAAGGGAGACAAATAGAGATAGAAACATTGATCAGCTGCCTCGTGAACGTGAACGCCCCCTATTGGGAATTGAGTCCGCAACCCAGGCATGTGCCCTGACCAGGAATTGAACCAATG
>NW_005363802.1:15078-26439 GCF_000412655.1 Myotis brandtii
AGGTACATGCCCTTGACTGGAATTGAACCTGGGACCCTTCAGTCCGCAGGCTGACGCTCTATCCACTGAGCCAAACCGGTTAGGGCGAACCAATGAAACTCTTAATTCATGGGTCGATGTTCAACCACTTAACCACACAAGCTGGGCAAAAGTTGATATTTTTAATCATTTCATTTTGGGCTGCTGTTTCTTTTGCAATTGTCAAATACTTTTCTAAGCAAATACTGGAATATAGAAAAATTAAAACGTAATTATAGACTTTTTTGAAAAGAAGGATGAGATCACTGTGCATCTATACTTCTTATGTCATGTGCCAGAAGAATACTCCAAGGAAAATTAATAGCCACAGATATTTTCATTATTAACTGAGAAAGATTAAAAAGAAATAAGCCTATTAACCAGCTCAAGAGTTATAAAAAGAACAAGAAAGCCAGTATAATGACAACAGGGGTAAGGACTTAATGAATGTAAATAAGATTGATGAATCACAAAGCAGAAAGAAAAGAATTGAAAATTAAATTCAAGATCTTATTCTTTGATTAAACAACAACAAAACTAGATAAACCTCTGGCAAGAAAATGGGAAAATGAGAAAAAAATACACACCAGAAAATATAAAGGGAATATAAGCAATGAATGTACATTTTTTTATGGCAAAGATATATAAAGTCCATGAGAATACTGGAAAATCTTAATAAAATGAATGGAAGTTGTCAATAGCCAAAATGGACTCAGAAAGAAATATGAAACCTATAATAAATGGCAATACAAGAAATGAAACTTTTGAAATAACACTTCCTCCATAATAGATATGGTCCACATTCTTCAACTCTGAATTTTGTATTTTTTCTGCATTTTAAGTATTTGTAAACATAGACAATGTTAGAAATCTTTCTATAACATTTCAAGATGGCAATATAAAAGCAGGAAAAAATAAACTTTAAGAATCAGCACTTGAGCCCAGCTGGTGTGGCACAGTGGTTGGGCATCAACCCATGAACCAGGTCACCATTCAATTCCCTGTCAGGGCACATGCCAGTTGTGGGCTTGATCCCTAATGGGGGCATCCAGGATGCAGCCTATCAATGATTCTCATCATTAATGTTTTTATCTCTCCCTTTCTCTCCCTCTCTGAAATCAATGAAAACATATATATTTTTTAAAGAATTAGCTACATGCCCAAACGGGTTTGGCTCAGTGGATAGAGTGTCGGCCTGCGGACTGGAGGGCCCTGGGTTTGATTCCGGTCAAGGGCATGTACCTTGGTTGCGGGCACATCCCCAGTCGGGGGCGTGCAGGAGGCAGCTGATCGATGTTTCTCTCTCATCGATGTTTCTAACTCTCTACCCCTCTCCCTTCCTCTCTGTAAAAAATCAATAAAAATATATATTAAAAATAAATAAAAAATAAATTAGCTACATGATATTCTATGAAAATAAGTTTAAAAACCCAGGAAAAAAGCAGTAATTGAGTCTAGAAGCATGTTAAAAATCATCAAAATGAGTATTCAATGTAAGGAATTTATTAATATAATGCACCAAATGGTAAAAACTCTAGGATCATATTAAGAGATGCTGAAAAGACAGTTGATAAAATTCAACATTAATTATTGATAAAAGAAAATAGTAAACTGGAAATAAAGGAGACTTTTATCTTATAACACATCAAATTTAATGTGACTCACCAGATGCTGTGGAAGACCAGTAATCCCATTAAAGTGAGGAAGACGACAAGGTTCATGTTATTCCCATTACATCATCCTGTTCTGATAGTGCTGCTACAATGAGACAAAACGACAGCAACATCATGCAAGAAGATCCAAGGTTAAGGAAAGTATGTATCAACTATTAAAATATATTAATATTGGTCATCCGTGCTAGTTCATCATGGGTGTTTTGTACTTTTCTATGTTTTCTGTACAGAATTTGTGTTGCAAATTTTTTCTGTTGTTTTTAAAATGAGACAACAAACATTGAGAAATCATAACTTAAAAGGGAAAATATTTTCTCTCTTCAAATGAATGGCTTAGACTACAATTCAGCATTTTCCTGTCTTCAACTCTAGTCACATAGATGATTAAGTAAAAGCAAAAGAGAGGTATTTGGTACTTTTATGACATTTCAGGCTAAAGGAAAGCTGAATTGGATTTCTGTCTCTAACATGGCTTTGTTCCTTGATGCCAGTTATCAGCTTTCTTACAATCTCTATTGACTTTTCCTTCCCATGATGACTTTATCTTGTCTAACATTTGCCAAGATAACTTGATCTAGTCTGACCTTGTTTGCAAGGGTTAGTTATGTGAGCTTTTCCTTCTAGGAAATTTTCAGTTTAGTAAAATGAAAATTCACTAAATAGTGACACTTCTAGAATGGTTGGGCTAACTTTTGGCTGCCTCTCCCTCTAGTCTAACTTCGCCTGACTCTGAGCCCTTGCAACCAAAGTGGAGGAAAGGCAAACAAGTTTCCTCAGGTGGAGTTAGCAAACACAAATGGGTCAGATGATAAGATACCACCCTAATTAGGAGGGGGAAATGGTGTGACTCTCAAAGTGTTGAAGAAGTGTCATTGTTTGCATTTTCTCATTGTTGCTTTAAAAATCCAAACTTTCTATTTAACATCCGGGTCACCCAACCTAATTTTCCCACTCATGGTTTTCAAGCCACAAGGTCGAGTTTGGGGAGCAAATGCATGAAGAGGCAGCATGGAAGAGAGGACAGCCCTGACATGGACCCTCTGTGGGGCTTCTACTGGCCTCTACAGAGTGCCCCCCAGGGAAGGAGTCTTGTCCATTCTTTATCTTACTCAGAGCATCTCTGAGGTTTTGCCGCAGTTTCAGCTTTTACACCATGATGACCTGAGATGCAGTGTGGTTCAGTGTGGTGGAGAGAGGGTTCAAGTGACACCTATTCACTCCTCCCATTGCCACCAATGCCTTGAACACGAGCCTTGATTTCCTCACTGTAAGGTAATTAGAACAACTGCACCAGTGAGGTGCTCTTTGGAGGATTAAAGAAAGAACCCAGCAGACCTAGTTTGTGGTGGGCAGCTCTTAATAACTGCTCTATGGCATCACTGACCAATGTGCTCACCAGCCACATGTGGCTACTTAATTTAATCAAGAATTCCTTTCACAGCAGCACCAGCCCCATTTCAAGTGCTCAACAGTCACCCATGTCTACTGGCTACCACTTTGTGTGGTGCAGCTATGAGCATTTCCATCATCACAGGGTGTTCCATTGGACAGCACTGCTCTCTGTCATCAGCTGTGATTTTGCACAGCTCCCACACCTTCGGGCTGACCAAAATCATTCCCTTTGATTTGGAAGCTGGGCCAGGATGTTTGCCTGCAGAAGTGTGAGTCAGGTAAGGCCCTTCTTGCAAGGCTTTTGTCTCCAGAGATAGAAAGGAGTGATATTAGCTTTCCAAATTAAGATAGCTTATCTGTCAGCCAGATAGATACTTTAGGCCTGAAAAGATGGGAAGTTCATATCAGGAAAAAACCTCCAGAGAGGACTCAATTCTTTCCATCCTGTGCTTAACCAGACAACAAAGGGAGTGTGTGTGTGGGGAGGAATTCTGACTTTGAGTCAGCAGAGGAAACATTCTTTCAAGCTAGAGTTTGCAAAGTACAACTAACCTGTTTTCCAAACAGGTTTTTGTAAATAACTGACAGGAGATGGGGTTGTTTTATCAAAGTATTAACCTAAGTGATGGGGATTAATCATTAAACCTTCTAGCTGGTGGTTTGCTTGTTTCTCTGCTATTCTAATCCAGGTCACAGAATGGCTAAAGCAGCTTTAAGTGGAGGGTGGATTATTTTTCCCTTGGTTTGTCTTGTGTTTTCCTCTCTGAAAGAATGTTGTGGCTGCTCTTTTTTCTGGTAACTGCTATTCATGCCGAACTCTGTCAACCAGGTATGTAGCCCTGAAACTTAAAAATAGATGAATAGTTTTTAATGTTTGATAAGTCTTTGATTGAAAGACCTCTTTATTTTTCAAAATCTATAGACATGTTGTGGCTTGAAAGTTGAGCTGTTTTATGAGTTTGAAAGACAATTTTAAACCACCTAAGGTGATTACAGTTAAACTTCAGGAATTTGGGGAGCAGTTTATTTGCAGTTCTGTTGATTTCATTTGCATTAGATATTAGGATTTGTTAGGCTCAGTTTGGGCAGATTTTATCATACACTGCTCTTTTTTCTTTCTGGCAGATGCAGAAAATGCTTTTAAAGTGAGACTTAGTATCAGAACAGCTCTGGGAGATAAAGCAGTAAGTGGAGAACCTGCATGTTCATTTTAAATTTTGTTTGCTAATAACATTGTGCTTTCTCTAATAATGAGCCTCTTTACCTGGTTATTTTAAAGTTGCGTAGATTGCTTCTAAAGACCTCAAATCCAGTATCTTCTTAAAAATGAAAATATTATAGTAAAATAGAAATTGTTAATAAAATGATTTTGCCTAAAATACTTTATCTACAGTTTATGCTAGAAAATATGTGAAGGTTTGTATTATACAAAACAATTTTGCACTGTTGAACATTTCAACCCAGCATAGTGCAGCAAAGGGGCCTGAATCTGGCAGTTAGGTCTTGGTTAGGTTCTGTGCTTCACTATTGTGGTCATTTGAATTTTGTTAGCCTCAGTTTTGTAGACATTGAAAAGAGGTCATATTTCATCCACATAAGAGTTTTCATAGCACAAAATTTTCACATTCTAACATGAAGTTTCTTAATTCTTCCTAAGTATCAAAATAATAACATGAAATGTATAGTTATAAAATTGAAATTTAATACTCATGGTGCTCATGTAGTTATAGGAACAGTAAAGAGTATCGAATTAATAAGGTGGTATTTTGTAACTTTAGTTTCAGTTTTCCAGTATGGTATGTGAAAATTTCCCCCAATAGAAGGTGATATTAAGATGCTTAGACTATAAACAGTAGAGAACCACTAAAGAAACTTAGAGGTATTCTGTTTAGAGGCTATGTTTTATTTTATTCACTCAGTGAGTAATCATTGTTGAGAACCTAGTTTACTTTCTAGCTGGGCCCCTTCTAGAGCAATTTGCTCACATCAGCTCATTTAGCTGTCACAATAACCCTTTGAGGAATGTAGTACAGATATTCCTATTCTCATCAAATGGATGATCGGTGCAAAGAAAGTAAGTGACCTGCTCAAGATCTCAAGTCAGCAGGTGGTAAATGTAAGATGGAACCCAGACAAGTCTGGCTGCAGGATTCACTCTCTCTCCTAGTGCTGTATACTGTTTATCCCAGGATCCTCAGTTCTAGGGATGCAGAGCAGCTAAAACCAGGCTTGTCCCTATCCTTGTGGAATTATAGTAGTCAGAGAATTGGTTGGCCATTAAATAGTCAGTGAACCAAATGCAAATGTGCGTTCTGGACGAATATTACAGGAAGGAGAAGTACAAGTGGGTTTTGGCCTCAGTACCTGGCATTTGCTGTGAGGTCTGAAGCATGAGTAGAAGTGAACTAAGGGATAACAGAAAAAAGGGCAGAGGAAACAGCATGTGCAAAGGATTCTTCACGAAGGAACTTGGTGACAGTGAGGGGTAGAAGGAAGATTGACTTTTCTGGAACTGGAGCAGTGAGGAGGAGCATGACACATGATGAGCTTAGAGAGAAAGGAGGAGTCAGGCCAAAGAATATGTGGACTGTGTTAGGGAGTTTTGATATTACCTTTAATGTCATGATAGAATTTGTGTTTGGAAGACAGTTTAACAACAGTGTGGAAGACAGATTGGAGGGTGCTAGAGTAGAAAGGTGGCACCAATTAGGAGGTGATTGGCATAGCGTAGGTGAGAGGTGATGTTCATTTGTGACACACACACACACACACACTTCTTTCAGTGTGTGTGTGTGTGTGTGTGTGTGTGTGTGTGTGTGTGTATGTTTGTGTAGAGAGAGTAGTGTAGGGATTCGAGAGCCACTGGGATGGTATGACAAGGAAGGGACAAGGATGAGTCAAGGATGGAGCTTTTGTTTCTAATTATGCAACTGGAAGGGTGATGTCCTATTTATGAGTTAGGCAACCAGGTAAAGACAATAACAGACTTTAATTTTGAACTTGTTGTGTTTGAGCTATTATTAATAAATAGGCAAGGACAGAGCTGGCTTGAGATATATATTCCTGAGTCATTTGTTCTAAGATGATAATGGAAAGCTGGAGTAAATGACAGTGCCCAGGGGGGAAAGTACAGAGGTCCAAGAGGAGAGAGAGCTTTGAGTTTCTCTAAAACTTGAAGTCCTTGTAGAAGACAGTGAATCTGCAAAGGGGGCAAGAGGAAAACTAATAAACTCTTGTATCACAATTGGGAAGAGAGTACTTCAAGACGAAGGGAGTTTTCAAGAGCGGCAAATGCTGTTGAGAGGCCAAGCAAGATGAGAATGAAGAATGCTCATTGTGTTAAACAATGTGGAGATAACTGGTAACTTTAGAGAGAGCTGTGCTTTTAGAATTGCAGAATTGGAAGGCAGATAATGAGGGGGTTTAAGAAGAAGTGGTCATGGTCATTGAACATATAATGAGAGAAGTATGGACAACTCCTTCAAATATTTTGGCTGTGAAGGACTAGAGAGAGACATAAGTAGGTGGAAAAAGGAAGACTGAGTAAAGTGATTTGGTTTTGCTGTTGTTTTATGGGAAAGACTTGAGTGTGGTTGAAAGTCAAATGACAGGCTCAAGTAGCATTGAACAACAGGAGGGGGGAAACTGATATTGTTTAGAGCCTGAGAAGGGCAGAAGGGAAGTGTTCCTAATAGAAGTGGGTGGAATAGCCTTGGACAGGAGGAGAAAAACCACATCTGTCCCTTCAGGGAAGGATATAAATAGAATGTGTGTCTATGGAGGAAGTCTTGTATTTGGTGACAGGAGGTTGGGGGAGTTTAAATTGATGACTTGAGATGTATCTATAAATTATGAAGCAAGAGCATCTAGTGAGATGTGAGGGATAGCACTGAGATTTGTGGGGACTGAAGAGGGCTTGGAATAGTTATTGTGAACCATGAGAGAAAGAAAACTGATGGGGAAACCTAAGAATTTGGGAGTAGGTCACCATGAATTTAGAGTAACCAAGAAACCCTGTTTTGTGATTTTCTCCAGTAATACTTGATTACTCACTATAATATGAGTAGGCTACATTAGTTTCCTAGTGCTGCTGTAACAAAGACTGGGTCACTTAAACACAGCAGTTTATTTTCTTTCAGTTCTGGAGGCTAGAAATCCAAGACAAGGTGTCATCAGGGTTGGTTCCTTCTGAGTTCCATGAGGGATGGAGTCATTCCAGGCCTCTCTTCTTGGCTTGTAGGTGGTTGTCTTCTCCCTATTTCTTCACATGTCTTCTTTCAGTGTGTGTGTGATCCAAATTTCCTCTTCTTGTAAGTACACCAGTCATATTGGATTAGGGCCCACTTTATTGATCTAATTTTAACCTAATCACCTTCAGAAAGACAATCTCTAACTATGATTACATTCTGAGGTACTGGGATAGGACATAAAAATTAATGTTTCTTTGGGAGCGGCAGCCCAATTCAGCCCGTAACATGTACATACACTCAGGTTTCAAGCTAAGAAAATTTGTACTGATGTTTATAAAGGAAGGAAGCTGAGAGGGGGAATCAGTTTCTGTGGGAAAGAAGAAAGGGAGGAAGGGAACTGACTGTATTTGTCCATTATGAGATGTCCAAATGTCATATTTATTGGCTATTAATACTGCAGATCTGAAGAAGATAATGCAATGGAAAACATACCACACTTGGAATGATAGAATGTACAGTGTACAGTGGGGCCTTGACTTACAAGTGTCCCGACTAACGAGTTTTTCGAGATACGAGCCATCTCTCGGCCGATTTTTTGCTTTGAGTTGCGAGCTAAAATTCGGGTTATGAGCCAGCTTCAGATACCCCACCGCTAGTTGGCGCAGCGAACGTTACAGTGAACGCCACAACATCAGCCCAGCATCATGTGTCTCACTCGTTCACTTTTTGATTTGACATACGAGTAATTTGAGTTACGAGCTCCGTCACAGAACGAATTAAACTCGTAAGTCAAGGCCCCACTGTACAAGAAACTCTATCCTGAACATTATGGTGATATGATCTATCATAGTTTCCAGTTTTTAGTATATAAGAAAGATGAGGGGGTAGAATACTGTGACCACAATTAGAATCCAGTGCACCATTTTTGTTGTTAATCCTCACCTGAGGGTATTTTTCCCGTTGCTTTTCAGAGAGAGTGGAAGGGAGAGAGAGAGGGAGAGAGGGAGAGAAACGTAGATGTGATGTGAGAGAGACACATTGATTGGTTGTCTCCCACACACGCCCTGACTGGGGGCGGGGAGCGAATCACCAACCCAGCATGTGCCCTTGACTGGGAATTGAATCCAGTCTAACCACTTAGCAACACAGGCCAGGGCAATCCAGTGCACTAATTTTTACCTCATGCCTCTTTGCTTTTTATTTCTGTTTTACTTCTCTTCAGTATGCCTGGGATACAAATGAAGAATATCTCTTCAAAGCGATGGTGGCTTTCTCCATGAGGAAAGTTCCCAACAGAGAAAAAACAGAGTAAGTAAACAGTGGAAAATCTTAATTGATAACTTGCAGTATTATTTGAGATAGTGTAATAATTTAAAACTTGATTATGAAAAAACATTATTAATCTCATTTTAAGGGAACCACATTTTTGTTTAACTTTTACAAAAGCGTTCTGCATTTCTGTTGTATACATATTTCTCTTGCTAATGAATAGATAGATAGTATAGATAAGAACTCGACTCTCATTGTATTAGTCAGCTCGGCTCCTGTAACAAAATACCACAGACTGGGTGGCTTAAACAACAGAAATTTATTCCTCATGGTTCTGGAGGTTGGAAAGTCCAAATTTAAGGTGCTGCCAAGGTAGATTTCATTCTGAGGGCTCTTCTTTTGGCTTGCAGGTGCCCCCAGCTAATTGTGTGCTCATGTGACCTCTTCAATAAAGGGGAAGTGGAAGGGGAAAGAGTGAGCTCTCTGGTATCTCTTCTTATGAGGACACTAATCCTATATTATTAGGGCTCCACCTATGACCTAATTTAGCCATAATGACCTCCTATAGGCCCTTATCTCCAAACTAGAGGCCTGGTGCATGAAAATCCATGCACACAGTGGGTCCCTCAGTCCAGCCTGCACCCTCTCACAGTCTGGGACCCTTGGGGGATGCCCACCTGCTGGCTTAGGCCTGCTCCCCGAGAACAGATGATCTAAAAGAAATAATCATATCCTTAGGTAAGGATTTTCTTAAAAAGGCAATGGTTGCATGAAAATTCACTGCTAACAGGGCTGAGGGGACTGGGCGCTGCCATCTTGTGGCTGTGGCCGTTGCCATCTTGTGAGGGTGTGACGGTCAATTAGCATATTACCTCTTTATTATATAGGATACAGTTATATTTGGGGTTTGGGCTTCAAAATATGAATTTGGAGGGAGGGGGACAAATAAATCCATAGTACTCATTTTGAAAATAAATCTGTATAGGTTTGCTGGTATCTATCATAGTACCTTGTTTATTTTCTTAAAGGCTTTAGGACAATTTTTAATAGTTTTACATTTTTATCTATTCATCCAGAGGAATTTTCTCTAGTTATGATGTTTCCTACTATCTCTATCTGTGATTAAGGTAACACTCCTGGTTTCTCTCTCCTCTATCCCTCATTCTTTCTCTTGAGAGGTAAAATGAATGATCTGATTGGTGAGCTGCAAGGAGAAATTGGGCTTGGGTTCTCTTCTTTTTCAGAGCCTTCCTGCCCTCAGGCCGCAGCCATTTGCTGCTCCCTACAGTAAGTACAGAATCTGGCCCTGCATGGGCAGGCACACACCTGGAATGCTGTGTGTGCTGGTTACAGCTGAGCACTTTTTAGATTGGTAGGTGCAGGTCATAAGGTGTTGAATATCTTGTATAATACTCCAGTGTGTGGTGATAGCTGCCTCAGTTTAGTTCTACATGGGACACTGTAGAGGAATTGATTTCATTTCAGGATTTTTTTTTTAAATTAGGAAGGAAATTTTTCTGCTGATTAAAGTCACATCCTCCAACCCAGCCTTTTATTTTGGTCTCCTATCTGATGCATTCTTTTGTCTTAACTTTATAATGCATCAGAAGCTGATAAAGAGGATTGCTATTTATTGGTCTCCCTCAAACCCACACAATATATGATGAATGGGCTATAAATATAAGGAATAAAGTAGGAGTGGAATTTGGGGGAGTGAATTAAACATGTGATCCATGTATTTGTATGTACACACACACACACACACATATATATATTTAAAAATAGGTAATATATTCACATGATTCAAAAAATTAAAAGAATGAAGTCTATAGTAAAACAAAATTATGCTCTAAGTGAACTCTACTATTTTATAGATGTTTAGAAAATATATATTTGCTTTTATTTGATGCTTTGAACCTCCAGTACTCTTTTCACAATTATTTATAATTTTTTAAACAAAAATTAGATAATAGCATCACAAAAAAATTCAAAAGAAAAAAAAGCTACTGGTCATCTCACATTACTAATCCCTTAACTAATCTCTTTTTATTTTCTAGTCCTTCTTATTTAGCAGGTTTTATATGTTGCTGTGCTCATTTTACTATTATATCCTCTAAGTGCCTAAATTTTATCTTGTAAATTACTATGTTAAATGAGATGTTTCCATTCTTAGGAAAAGTTCATTTAAACATTTCAGATTAATTTTGAGGAATTCACTTTAAAAACATTTTTTTTCAGAACTCTGGGCATTGTAGGAGTCTGGGAATATCTGACCTGGATTAATTGCAAAAATATGTTTTCCTTGGAATTGGGTGCAGAAGATATATAAAGGTTTTTGTTGCCAGAATCAGTTGAAAAAAATAAAAAATGCAAAGCTAGATCAGGGTCAGCAAACTTTTTTCTGTAAAGGCTCAGGCTGTGAATCCTAGCAATACTGTTGTTGGGGCTGAGTGACAAGTCTGCCTAATGAATTAGGATGTGTTTAAAATGCAATTCAAAGTGCTGGGCCGAATTCTACATGCCCTGCCATAAAGGAGGCTTCATCTTTACACAAATGCTTCCCCTGTGGGAAAGGGCACCACAGAATGCTAGGTGGGCTTAAAGATAACTTTGCAGAGAGGTGACCATATCCCATGTGGTGGGTGCATGGAAGACACACTTGGCAACTGGCTCAGGTTTGAAGTCTTTTGCCTTGCCTGGCTGGTGTGGCTCAGTGGTTGATCGTTGACCCATGAACCTGGAGATCATGGTTTGACTCTGGTTAGGGCACATGCCCGGGTTTCTGGCTCAATCCTCAGTAGGGGGCGTGCAGGAGGCAG
>NW_005363802.1:26468-37497 GCF_000412655.1 Myotis brandtii
TCTCACTCTCCTTCTCCCTTCCTCACTCTCTAAAATAAATAAAAAACATATTTTAAATACATAAATAAATAAATAAAGTATATTGCCTTTCAGAGGTCTTCTGGTGCCAGTGTGAAACAGAGTGAATTCTGGAAATATCCCTTTCTGGGATGGCTTCAGGGATTCAAATCTTGAACATTTGCTGTCTATTGTTTTGCCCACCCCATTATTGCTTATTCTATGAATATTACAGAAAACTTGAAGATACTGAGATGCACTGAATTGAAAATGTTATAGAGTAACTCACTAACGATAGTCAAGAAATAAACAGAATAATGAGTAGTACTCTCATTTTCATCCCACTTTTTGCCTGGTCCTTACTATAGTATCTCTTATACCAGCTTAATCACCTCCAATGACAGCGAGCTCAGTATCTCCTGAGGATGTCCTGGCATATTGGGAAACCCACAGTTGGCATATTCTTGGTCCAGTGTAACATTGACTGACTGTGAAAGAGAATGTCCTTTCTAAAGGGAGGCCTGGCTGCATGCACGCAGGAGGTGCTGGAGAGCTGAACCGATCCAGTCCCCATCAGCCCAAGCAGGCGGTGGGAGAGAAGGCTGGGGATTCGGAGAGGCAGAGGGTGTGAGGCTACAGAGAGGCTGTGGCATTTCCACTCTTTTCCCCATAGCACTCGGGCGGGACTGAGTTCCAATGTGTATACACCCTGCAGCCAGGTGGGGTGCTGACAGCTGGGCCCATGCTGAGTTGGGGCCCATGCCGCACCAGTGACTGTGTGTTCTGAGTGATCGCCTTGCTTGTTTCCCTTTCAGCCTCCAGTCAGGTGGAGAGTTGCTCACAGAGAGTACAGTTGTCTGGTTGTATGTGAGGGGAGAGACTTTGTAATAGCCAGAAGTGACAGGAAAGCTACCCAACTGCTCCAAATGCCTTCAAGAAGCAAGAGCTGACAGAGCACCCAAAGCCAATGGTGAGGGGAACATGGACCTCTTTTTTTATTGTGGTCTACTGAGGCTGGCCTGTTGAACTGCATTACTGTGGTTGGATCCAGAGAATTAAATTAAGAATAGAAAGTAGTATGTGGTAGGCATTGATATTTAAATGATGGGTAAAACCAGGTTTCATACAGCTTAGGCCCCCACACCCAAGAAGCTGGCTCTACCAGATATTATAGGAGGACAGACTAAATATGATTCTTTTGGAATCATTACTAACAAATGTTTGTTTTTTTTTAAAAATCCTTATTGTTAAAAGTATTACATATGCCCCTTTTTTTCTCCCACTGACCCCTTGTAGTCCACCCCTATCCTAGTGCTCATAGTATTTTCTTACAATCCTTGATAGCAAGTGGTTTTCTTTTTTTGGATTTTCTTAATAGTAGAATGGAAGATGTATAGAAAAATTTAAATGATAGAAAGTTCTGATTTCATTATGTCAGGTTACTTGAAGTTTTGTTGGGACTTTGATTGAAGATGACAACCAGGTGTTTTCAAGATTTTACAATAAGATTTAGGCCAGATTTACTAAAATAGCTTCACAGGAACTTTGAAATATTGAAAATCATTTCTATGGAAAATATAATCTAAATGTAAAATTTTACTCAAATATTGGCTTTTAAGATAATCTATCATTTTTAGCAAGAGAGGTAGAAGTCTAACTCAGGCATGACATTTTCTTTCTGAGTTAATGGTGTAGGGCACAAATGGGTTTCCTCCTCTGCCTATTCAAGGAAAAGTCTTGTGATCTAAAAAAGGAACAACGTGCTGTTGTATCCATGGTAAGGGGATTAACAGTCTTGTGCTTGTAAGACAGCATCCCAGCTCCTATTTAGTCCTTTTGATTTCCAGAAACAAGAGCCTGATTCTTAGACCCCTTGGATGCACTTGGCCCTGTTTGGCGCCATTGATGAGAAATGGCAATGGAGCCAATTCTTGGAGAATCACCTTCAGTCCAGGCCTCCCCACACTTGAGGAAAGGCAGTGATTTTTTTGTTTAACGTCTTAGACTTACTATTCTCCCTGGAAGCGCCATGCAGGAGGTATACTTAGTATTCGGTTGAAGAAGACCCTATGCAGCTAAAAGTATTGCCCTTTTTTTTGGTAATATCAGTCTTGGGTAAATTATGGAAATAGTGCTTCCTAAGACACCAGTACAGTGGGGGGGGGGGTATCCTAATAAATACTCGATAAAATTTAGTACACAACAGAACACATTTTTAAAATTTTGTGTAAATATTAAAAGCACCCTTATGCTGACAGATGCCATTATCTTGCATTTGAGCACACCTCTTCCTGATTTTCTAAGTACATGTGTATCTGTTATCTCTTTATCCATGAAGCAAGTAAGAACTATTTTTAATCCATTGTCTTATTTTATTCTTGTAGATCATTTTAGTGTGCCCAGGGAACTTTAAAAATAACTGCTTTGCTCCTGTATTTGTGTGTTTGTATTTAATTTGAAAAAAAGGTATATTTACAAGAGAATTGCAGAGATAATGCAGAGAGATTCTGTATCCCAGTAGTCCTCAACCTGAGGGTATTTTGTCCCTTCACTGCTCCTGAGTATATTTGGAAATGTCTGGAGGCATTTTGCTTTTCACAATTTGATATGTTCTTGCCATCTGGTGTGTAGAGCCTAGGCATGCTGCATAAATCCTTCAAAAGAATAGACAACTTCTCACAAGTAAGAATTAGCCAGCCTAAAATGCACTGAGGGTCAGAATTTCTACTCTAGACCCATTTTCCTAATGTTATTATCTGTATATATAAAAGGCTAATATGCAGTGTCCCCTTGGAAGTTGGACTGGGAGACCGGGAGTTCAATCACTCGCTATGACGTGTGCTGACCACCAGGGGGCGGCACGGAATGAAGGCCCCGGTCAGCAGCCGGAAGGCCCCGATAGGCCCTGATCACCGGCCAGGCCTAGGGACCCTACCCATGCACTAATTTCGTGCACCAGGCCTCTAGTGTTAAATAACTATGATAAATATATCAAAATTAAGAAATTAACATTGGCTCTATGTTATTAAACTGTGGCATTTTTCAGATTTCCCTTTTTTAGACTAATGTCCTGTTTCTGTTCTAGAATCTATTCCTCTTTAGGCTGATCCAATCTAACAGTTTATCCATCTTCCATTGTTTTTCATGACCTTGATATGTCTGAAGAGATTTATAAGTGTTTTTAACCTGGGTATAGTACTGATTCCAGCCATGTAGCATATCAAGGTTGCATATGGAAATGGTGTGTTGTTGGGTTATATCTATTATAGGAAATTGTTGTGGCATTTAGAAGGTGGGGATGAGAGATAACCAATGTGATACCCATGTCAGGACATTGCCACATAATGAGGAATTTCCTCCTCAAAATGCCAGCAGTGTTCTCATTAACACACTAAGATCTCAAGCCCTTTCTAGTCATGTAGAGTGAAAAGCCTAGTCTCTAATCTAGCAAATAACAGGAAGTAATCTTCCAAAGAAAAGCGTCATTTGTAGAGTTTTAGTCCAAGACGTTTTGTACCTAACAGTAACTATCTTCGTTGAAAATGTTGGTTTTACTCTTTTCAGCATCATTTTAATCTTTTGGGAATTTTTATTTCAAATGTTTTTACTTTATTTGCCAAAGTGCTGTATTAAAGCATGAGTTGGCACCCCAAAGAAACACTGAATAAATAACTTGAATTCATAGTAAGAGACAGTGTAGTACCATGGTGAGGAGGACACAGGGAAGAACTGATGGAGTGTATGTATTCCTCTTCCTGTTTATTTTTCTTACAGCATTTCTCCCACCTGGCAGTGTGTACATTTATTTACTTGGTTATCGTCTGTCCCCACCCCTTTAGAAATCAAGCTCCAAGGGAGAATAGAGCTATTTTCTGCCTCTAAAGACAAATACCACAAAATTCATGTTTGAGCAGTATTTAAAGAGACTTTAGGTGGAAGGAAAATCATAGGCAAATGTTCAAATGACCACTTACTTGGCTCCTGGCCTCCTCTCTTATGCTAGCAGTATTACTTGGTGTTTGTTTAATTTATATAAATGGCATGTGCTACATATAACATTACACCTCCCATCCTTTTCATTCAATAAATGTATTTTTGAGATTTATCCTTTTATTTATAAAAGTGTAGCTCTAGTTCAGTAGCTTTTCACTGGAGGTGATCTTTGTTTTTCAGGAGATATTTGGCAATGCCTGCAGACATTTTTGATTGTCACTAGCGGAGGTGGCCTAATGACAACTACTGGAGAGAGGCCAGGGTTGCTGCTAAACATCCTGCAACGCACAGCACAGCTACCCAACACAGAATTATCTGGCTCAATAGTCCAGATGCCCTGGGCTCTTTCTTTCCTTGAATCTGTGGACTGGCTTGATAGCACAGACCAGATTTACGTGATCTGTTCCCCTACTGATGGACATTGAGGTTGTTCCAGTTCTTAGCTCTGACAAACAGTTTGACAGAGAACAGTCTCACTGATATAGTTCTCTCTTTCTCTCTCTCTGTAAGAGAACTTCTGGTAGCCACATTCTGTTCTAGGAAACACTTCCAGAATGGCTGGACCCATGGACATTCACTGCACTGCCTGGGATTCTAATTTACATGTTTACCAGCATTTGTTGCTATCTTACTTTTTAATTTTTGACAACCTGCAGAGCTTAAATAAGTAGCTCATTAAAAAAAAAACTTTACACTGATTATTAATAAGGGCAAAACCATGAATAATTCACACACTACAGCATTCTACAAAATTAGGGAAAATAATTTTGCCAAGCATGCACTTTATTTTGTTCATCTCTCTGTATTTTGGACATGTTTTAAACTCACACATTTTGGGAGAACAAGCTTAACAGTTTCTGCCAGTAGAGGTCACTGTCTCTCAGAGATTCTCCACTAGGGTCGGTCTCTCTCTCTCTCTCTCTCTCTCTCTCTCTCTCTCTCTCTCTCTCACACACACACACACACACACACACACACACACACACACCTCCTTCCAAGCCCCTCCACCCCCACATCCTGGAATATTTGGCAATGACATTTTAACAATGTGGGTATGCTGCTGGCACGTAGAGGTTAGAGACCAGGGACTCTGCTGAAACCCTGCAATACAGAGGACAGCACCCAACAAGCAAGAAAGAATTATCTGGCCCCAAATGTTAACAGTACCAAGCTGGAGAAACTGTGGTGTAGAAGAATCCTATTATATGAATCTTTGAAAGAAAGACTGACAATCTCCAAGATAATAACGATGCCTATACTTAATGTTTAAAATAAGAACAAACTTTTTAGTATGCAAACTGGACAAGCAGGGGTGAAAAATGCCTTCCTCATTAGTGTGTTCCTAGGAAAAGGCAGTAGGGGTGAGTAGGTGGGTGGGAGGAAGGCAAATGTTTGATTGTTAGCAGTGATTCTATATGTGGGTGCTACCAGACAAGGAGAGGGGGTTCTGGGGCTTGGCAGACCTGCCAGCTGGCATGGTGGTAGGTGACCTGGTAGTATCCTTGACTCATGCAGGGGCAGAGTAGTACTCACCAGGGTAAAAGAACTGTGGTTTTGAATCTTAGGAGTTGGTGGTGGCAGGGCCTCAAGTAATAAGACACCAGCATGACAGTTCTCTCACAGTCTCCAGCTGTGACTCTGTGACCTGTGCTGGTGATGTCCTTGCATCAGGGTGGATGGCAGCCAGGAAAGGCTTAGGGAGGGTAGTGGTATTGTCCTCCTTTCGACCTGTTGCACCAGGAGCAGAGTCCCAGGCCTGGGCACAAGGGAAAGGATCACTCCGTTTCTCCATACGGGCTTGAAGGCAGACGACCTGCACTCTAGGCTTGGCCTCCTTCTCTTGGTGTCTAGGTCTCAAACCAGAGATGTCTGTCAAATCTCCTTTTTCTTTTCTTGCATTGGCTGAGAGGCCTCAGTACTGTCTCCTTAGCACAGAGGTCAGGGTGCCCTTGGGTGGGTGGATACATGTATATGAATAGAGGGAAGCACATTTCCAATTTACGGTTGGAAAGCAGGTAACTGCAAAAACAGTGTTCAAAGGTTTATGGTAAACTGAACATAACACTTCAGTTTGGAGGTCTGTTATTGGTCCAACCCCAATACTGGAGTGGGAGAGGGACAGAAATAGTGGCCATTAGAGCAACTATTGGATCAAGAGTGGGCAATGGATTTATCTGGATCCGAGAAGCTTCAGTGGTTCAGAGAGGCCCAGTGTTTGGAAGGCAGGGGTGCTGCCAGCTAACAGGTGATGGAAAGTGAAGTCCCTAAAGCTCTCTACTAAATAATTCTTCTTGATTTTATTTTTTTGGTAGAGTCCTTATTTAAGGAATGGTCCTCAAGTATTGATTTTGAAACAAAAGAAATTTCCTATGTTATTTTATTCTTAATAATACCTCTCTTCATAATGGTAGAAATTACTTTTCATTAATAGCTAAGACATCTCTTAAGATGGCAATAACACCAGAGTGGATGGTCCAATGAAATGTGGTATAATTTACTTACAGTGTTTTTTTTTCTTCCCATCATTTGCAGAATTTCCCATGTCTTACTTTGCAATATAACCCAGAGGGTGTCATTCTGGTTTGTGGTTACAGATCCTACGAAAAACTACACACTTCCTGCTGATGAAATACAGTCAGCCATAAGGTAATCATTGTGAAATATGCCTTATACCAGTAAATCAGCCTGTTGATTAATTCAACTCTTTTCATAGGCATTAAAGAAAGTTATCTCTGCTTCACAATATTTATTTATTAAGATGTCAAGGATTTTATTTTGCTAGTTTGTATTAGAGATTATAGATCAATGGTTCTCATGAAGGGGTACTTTTCCCTCCAAGAGACATTTGGCAATGCTTCCAGATATTTTTGCTGTCACAGCATGGGGCAGAGGGAAGTTTGCCACCAGGCAGAAGTTAGGGATGCTGCTAAACATCCTACTATGCCCAGGACAGTATCTCACAACAAAGAATTATTAGACCCCAAATGTCAATCATGCTGTGGTTGAGAGACCCTGGTTTAAATATTAGCTAAGAATGTTTAGTACTGTCTTTTTTTTTTTTAAAGCAAGAACACCTTGTACAGAACTATTGTGTGATGGTTCATCACATGGATTCTGGAGGCCAAATGTTTAGGTTGTTAATTCTGGTTTTGCTTCTTGCTAATTATTTGAATATAGACAAATTACTTCTCCTCTTTTGCTTTCTTTTTTTCATTTATAAAACAAGAATAATATGATACCCCTAGCTCAGATTTCTTGGGTCTCTAAGAACTTACCTTCCTTAGTCAATGTATAGTCTTTATCTTTAAAAGATACCTTTTAGATAACTGCATACATAGTTATTATAATATTATTGACTATATTCCCTGTGCTGTACTTTAAGTCCCCATGACTATTTTGTGACTACCAATTTGTAAAAGATACCTTTTTTAAAAAAAAGAGGTAAAATTAGGATTCATACAAATAAAAAATAAATTCTATCAAATACTTTATTATTTCATTCATTAGTGAGGAAACTAGTAAAATATTAAAACTAGTTCAAAGGAGTCTTCAAGGAAGCATGCATACGTAGGAATTGAGGAATGGTGATATTCATTTAAAAAAAGATGCACCAGTTTATTTATCAAGTAGTCATTAATCATGTTCCACCAGACACAATTCACTTGATTTTCTTTGGATAGGAATCATTTACATTATGTTAGTTTTATATACAACTTACAGATTTGCAAAATAACTCATAAACAATAAAAGGCAGAAATTGTCCAGAAAGGTGTTCTTGTCAGATACTCAGTGATATTTTTTTGCCCATTTCAAGATTTACAGTTTTTCCTCACGGTTCCCCTCCTCCTCTCCTTGTGATCATAACAAACTTTGAAAAGGGAAAAGTAGCCTTTATTTCATAGAAGCAGAAGGATGCAGTTTGTTTTTATTTCAATTACTGTGCACACTTTATGTATCAAAACTTCAGATCCCACGCATGATTGATGTTGGGCAAAGGTATATTGGAAGAAACAAACTATAGGTATCCCAAAAATGTACATACACTTTAACAGCTGATAGCTCAGTTGATGTTTCTTTCTTTTCAGATTTAACCCATTGGAATTAATCATTATGCAAAGTGTGTATACATTTTTTGGGACACCCTGTATTTTCTGAAAAAGAAAAATGAAACAAAGTACACAACTCTCTTTACTATGGATTTATAAGTTACTAAGGTTCACATTATTGTCTTTACCAAGGCGAAATATCTAGTGAAAGAACTCATTTGCTTTCTGTAAAATATTAACATTTAAGATAATGAGCACATGATCAAATGCCAAAGGTTTTGTGTGAACAATCATCTATTTCCCTTGCTGAAGCAAAGTTATTGATGCCAGGGGTGGGGAACCTTTTTTTCTGCCAAGGGCCATTTGGATATTTATAACATTATTTGTAGGCTATAGAAAATGTTCAACTTAAAAAATTAGCCTGCTATATTTGGTCAAACATTTCATTAACTCACCACTAATGCTTTGGCAGGGCCAGACCAAATGATTTCGAGGGCCTTATTTGGCCTGCGGGCCAGACGTTCCCCACTCCTGATCTATACCAATGGGAAATGATTTAATCTGCTTTAAATGATGATTTGAACTAAATTGTTCCTACACTTTTGCTACTAAGAATACTGTTAAGACCCACCACTTAGGTAGTAAGAACTAGGAATATTGCATTTCATGTGAAAAGGGCTTTTATTCAAGCCCTGTGGTGTGGGAGGGCTACAAGGAAAATGAAGGCACTTGTGGTTAAACCAGGCCTCAGTTCATGTTAAGGAGGAAGTGTTTGGGGTGAAGGTAGATATGTAGATGAATATGTTCACAACAAAATGTTTGTTTCAAATAGCAGGAGAAAATATTCAGGGGGTGAGGATGGCTAATAGAATGGAAATTTATGTCAGGGAATGGATAGGGCTCAACAGGATTGTATGAAAATAAAGGAAACAATATCAAGAGCGAAGGATAGAGTGAAAAGAAGGATGTGGTACTTAGAGTGCAGGTAAGAGAAATTTCAAGTCTGAAAGATCTACATAGTTGGGCAAAATAATATTAGTTATACCTAATTTGCCTAACACTTTTTGGTTCACAGGCATGTTTTTATGCATCTGTGGCATTTAATACCAATGCCAGTCATTTTTGAGTCATTATTCTTATTCCTCACTTATAAAAAAGGAAATTGAGATTCAGGGAGATTAATTGATTTGCTAGAAAAATAAACAGCGAGACTTGAACCCAGGCATGCTGCCACCAAGTCCAGTGATTTTTTTTCTCTCTACTGGAGTGTTTACACCTATAGAATCAGGTGAGGGAATGACTGACCAGTTCTAAGATGTCTGTTTTAGCTGTTTTGTGAGGGTCTGCCCATATTCAAGGCCAATCTTGGCTGAAAGATTCTTGTTGATTGATACCTATTGGGGATTTCAGTGGTGGACTGAGATTTAGTCTGTACTGAACTGGAACTTCGAATCAGCCCGAAAGGTGATAGAATAGCAAAGTGTTAACCAACCAAATAGGATGAGAATGCAGAGAAACTTTTCATTTTACTCTTACACCTTAGTAGAGGAGTTCATTATTTTGTGGAAAGATTTGTGTTCCTGGATTATCAATATTAGGTTGTAAACAAAGAAAACATTCTACAGTTTGGTAAAAATCACATTGACATTATCTCCTGCTATAGATTATCTGGTTGGGATTATCTTTATATTAATGAATAATCATGCCTCAGCATAGATTTTGCTAAAGGAGGTCTTTCCTGATAGCTTGGTGCGGATCTGCAGAGATTCTCAAGCCATTACTGTCAAGTTCAATACGGGCACTGTACAAGACAGTAGTCACCAGCCATATGTGGCTATTGAGCACTTGAAATGTAGCTAGTCCAAGGTTAGATATGCTCTAAGTGGAAAGAACACACTGAATTTCAAATACTTAATACAAAATAAGACATTAACCAAGGCAATATTGATTATATGTTGAAATTATATTTTCTTAGATGTATTGGGCAAAATATATTATTAAAATTAATTTTACTTGTTTGTTTTCACTTTTTTAAAAAATGCAGCTCCTAAAATTTTTTTAAGTCACACATAAGACTCACATTGCATTTCTATTTTTCAGGGCTGCTCTAGAGGGAGATGAAGTCAGCTTGTCCAGTGTGAATTCAGTAAAGGTCATACCATATCTCTAAGAAATCTCATCTAGTTTTCAAATTCCAGTTAGAAATTAACTTTTTTTGGTTTCAGTCAAAGAAGTCTTTATAACCAACCCTTTCCTAAGGCATGTTTCCATGCCTCCCTAACTCGTACCAACACCAAAAATGCAGATTTTCCCCAGGAAAAGTAGCATGATTTCTAGACTTTTGGACTCCTAAAGCACCATTTCCTTTAGTCATATAGAACTACTTGCAGTTTACTGAGAAAATCATACTATCCCATGTCTCCATTCCTGTACTCCCTACACAATTTTGTCTAAAGAACTCCTACCTGTTCCTCAAAACACAGTTCAAAAGTTGCCTTCTCAGGAAAGCAGCCCTGACTTCTCACTATGATGTACTTAGCCCTCTGCTGGGCTCCCCAACTGTACCCATATTTGCCTTTTTCATAGAACATTTTTTGCACTGTGATTGTAGAGGGGCCGATCTGTCATCATTCTAGACTGTAAGGTCTTTAGTATTTTTATTTCACATTGTTTCTACAGCACCTAGCACAGTATTTGGTACTTAGTAAGTTTTCCACAAATGTTTGTTGAATTAATGGGGGAAAAAAAGACCAAACTGATGGATTTGCAATTGCTCCTGGATTAATGTTTTTTTTTCTCTCTTCCTGGTTTTCTTTTGTTCTCATGTTCATCATTCACTTGTTAACATATAATTTTATCTTTTGGGGCTGTTGGTATTTATGCAAATCACCTTAAATAGATTATTGTCATTTTAATCTAGATGCTACCTCTTAGGAAATAAAACATGGTGGGCAGAGCTCAAAGTTCAGGACTTCTGGTTACTTCTAGGACAT
>NW_005363802.1:37673-43500 GCF_000412655.1 Myotis brandtii
ATATGCCGGCAACCAAGGTACATGCCCTTGACCGGAATCGAACCTGGGACCCTTCAGTCCGCAGGCCGATGCTCTATCCACCGAGCCAAACCGGTTAGGGCTACTTCTAGGACATTTGCAACAAGGGAGGGCAGTAGTGCATAGAAGAGCACAGCAACTTATGAAAAGAATACTACAGCATGAATGCCCTCGTCAAACTGCCTAATCATGGAGAGATAGGTCTACATTTTCTGTTCCTAATTTTTTTCTGTCTTGTTTTGTTTGTTTTTGTTGTCATTGTATTTTAGAATGAATAGGAACCGGATCAACAGTGCCTTTTCTTTGAATGACCAGACTCTGGAATTCTTAAAAATTCCTTCCACTCTTGCACCACCCACTGAACCATCTGTGCCCATCTGGATTATTATATTTGGTGTGGTATTTTGTATCGTCATAGTTGCAATCACGCTGTTGGTTTTATCAGGAATCCGGCAACGTAGAAGGTAAGATATTGAAAGGGAATGATTAAAGAGTGTTTTTCTATTTGCTCATGACTTGGAAAAATAAGGAGAGAATTTGTCCTTAGCTGAAGATAATGCCTTATATCTGAAACTTTGAAAAAAAATGATGATTTAAAAAATATCACTTATGCTCTTGTTTTTAGAGGCTTTTTGGAGTCCAATGTCCCTTATTTAATTATGCTTCTTTCCATTACTATAATTCTCTCTATTCTACACCATATGAATGTTACATATCCAGAGTCAATTTTAAATCTACGTTATGATTTTATAAGCTAGATATACAGAGCTAAGCAGACTTTTTGGGTAGGCAGAGTTAGTCTTTGGTAGTCATCCACCTCCAAATGCCAGCAGTTCCACAGTTCTTTCCTCCCCGCCTTGGCCTACCTCTTCTTGGCCCAGTGCCTGTAGCCGCCATCTTGTCCCAGATACTTTTTGGCTGTTTTATACTCCCCCCCTTTGGTGGGTGCTCATCCCTCTAGTGCTTATGGTATGATATAGAACTGCGTTCCTCCAAGTGGCCTTTGAATAAACTCCCTGCATCAGACTCACCTGGAGCACTTGTTTCAAATGTAGGTTCCTTGGCTTTATCACAGACCCACTAAATTAGAATCTCTGAATGGGATGCATTTTAATAAATATTCAGGTTACTTTAATTAATTTAGTTTGACAGCTTCCAATTTAGCACCTTATGAATAAATTTCTACTCCTTGAGTTTATTTACCTGGATTCTGGGACACTTGCAAATTTTGCTGTCTAAATGAATGATATTACTTCAAGAGAGAACTTCAGACTAGTGGTGGAGTTAGTAAGATTGTGGCGCAGGTTGAGAAGAGACAGGATTTCTCAGCTTGATGAAAGGAGAAAACTTTGTTTACAAGTACCTCTGATACAGACGGGAAGTGGAGGGAGGCCTCAGCTCTTCACTGGATACTTGGATGCTTCTAAACCTTTCTTTATGATATCGAGAAAGGAAAATTCTGATAAGTGGGGCATGCATTGTTTTCAAAAGGGTTGATGCCCAGATAGGACATGAAAGATCTGTTTGGCCAAGTGTGTGTTCAACTCAATGTTTCTCCTGAGGTTTGCTACTTTCCATATGTTTCACCTTAGTTACTAACACATGGGAATCATTTTAAATCATGGGCTTTATAATTTTTCACAAATGATAAGTGAAATGCTGTGGAATAAATGTGATTTATGTCTAGTCCCAAATTAAACTCAAAGATTGAGATCAAGTTGTGCTTGCTTGATTTTCTTGAGCTTGGCATGATATGTAATACAAAGAGACTTGGTACAAGTTGTTTATTATTATTTTTTAGAATATTAAGAAATATTCTCTGTAATATTTGAATACCTACATTTAATATTTTACAGTTTTGCATTAATCCTAAAATGCTATAATTCTATGGATTCTATTGATTGTAACCTTTATGAATTGACTTTATCTCCTTGTTTCCCAATATAGCATAGGAGTTTAAAAAATGGACTCTGGAGATAAACTGCTTAGATTCCAAGTATTTATCACCTGATTCTGCTCTTATATATAATCCATTAACTGTATGAATATCAGGAAGCACAGGCAATGAGTCAGGGAAATCAAGCTCAGGAGAATATAGTTTGTGGTGCTAGAATCATGTTGGTTAATTTTTTCCTCTGTGTGTAGATAACTTGGCTATAGCAACAGTGAGGTATACTAGAAATAATTAACTTGGTGGGGTAAAAAGAGTTAATGCAGTAAAGTGCTTAGAGTGGTGCCTGGCATACAGCGAGCGCTCAATAAGTGTTAGCTGTTACTATTATTTTATTATCCTGCCATTTGCTGGCCTTTCAGCTAGTTTGTGCTGGGATCAGCTCTTTCCTTCTGAGTAGATTCTACAGTAATATAATAATTGGGTGTGTAGCATCATAATCTGTTGCCTGGGAGAAGTGAGGCTGTTGTCACAGCTTTTCCTCCACAAATTCATTTCATGTTCAAACTAGGAAAACAGATGGACAAATCTCTTTGTAAACCTGGAGAGCATCAATAATTAGCAAATATAGTCAGGACAATTATGACAACATTCTGAAGATAAATTGATTAGTTGTGTTTTAAGTTTGCTATAATCTGGTGGGTTTCTCTTGTGCAAAGTATTATTTCAGAGTGAGGAGAAGGTATAGTTTGAAGTGGGGAGAGCCCTAATAATTGTGATGAAAGCCTTTTCTAATCATGGAAAATATATGATCTGTCCCTTAAACCTTTAGTCTTGAGGGAGACAAGATGAACTGCATATACTTCACAATGATGTCTGTACTAGATCTATGTCTAGCCCCAGCCCAGATGTAGATGTTTTAGTTCTCTTGTCAGCCTTATGATGATGGTGATGATGATGATGGTGTTGGTAGTAATAATGATGATAGTGATGGTGGATGATGATGTTGACAATGATGCTTATAATAGTGAGGGTGCTGTGATAATGGTAATGGTGATGATGTCGATGATGTGCTGTGTATGTTTTAGTAGAAAGAGCACTGGATCAATACTATTGGTTTTAGGTTCCAGTCTCAGACCCTGGCATTTATTAGCTGAGTGACCTTTAGTATGTCACATATGGAAAATGAGAATATTTTTCACCTAGCTCCCTAATTGTTTCAGAAATTTTAGAGCTTAATAATTATGTTTTTTTCTTTGCTGTTCTTAAATGTACATACTCAATAGGAATCACATATGTGTTTTGAGTGAAGCCTGCGAGACTAAATAGAGTTCTAGGTCCATTGCTTTCACCAATCTTGTTGCATTCTGAAAGACAAGTTACTCTACATATTTGAATCTTAGCTCAAATATGAAAAGTAGGGACACCAATACACTGTTCATAATATTGCAATGGGAATTAAATGAAATGATGTGCGCAAAGCACTGGTTTCTGCTATGTAATAGATACTAAGTATTATTATTATTGCTATCACATGGCAGAATAAAGCAATCTGCCTATAGATATATGGTTAGAAAGTACTGATACCATTGTTTAAAACAAGGCAGGCTTGATCCCAAAGCCCACCAATCTCACTGTGCTGCAATGCCCACTGAAACTGTTCCAGCAACACGATTTTCCCCAGGAATCATCCATATTGATTATGAAGACAGCCCCAATTCTCCAATAATTTATTATGTGTTTAAAAATCATATTTGTCTATCTTTTGTTGTTTTTATGGCTATTCTTGGGCCTTGGCTCTTCAGCCCTATCTTTTTGAAGGAAGACAGAAGTACTCTTTCGCCACCACTACTTTATCTTGAGCAATCCCTGTTCATTAACACCCCCTAGTTCTGAGGGACACGCGATACTTCTTTTGTCCCCTCTTTTGTCCCTCTTCTCTCTAGATCTGTGGGAGATTATTCACTCTGAAGGCTCCTAGGGGCTACTTTCAGGTATTTTAGTCACTCAAAAATATATATCTATATATTTGATTTCAGAGAGGAAGGAAGAGGGAGAAAGAGATAGAAACGTCAGTGATGTATGAGAATCATTGATCAGCTGCCTCCTGCACACCCCACACTGTGGATCAAGCCCTCAACCCGGGCACGTGCCCTGACCAGGAGTTGAACCATGACCTCCTGGTCCATAGGTTGACACTCAACCATTGAGCCATGCCAGCTGGGCCAGTCACTTTTTTTTTTATTCTCTTCCTGAACTACCTGACATTGCAGAAACAGCGGAAGTCATTTAACACTTAGTTTTATTTTTCAGGATTTTTTTTCCAGAACAACAAATCGGAATGATTCAGAAAGATAGTTAAGTTTTATTATTCTTAGTAGAAGCAATGCACAGGCAGTGAATCAGTTTATTACAGTACGCACTATGAAACGTGACAAAATGCTGTATCACTACTGTAAGATCACCTTTGAACTGCTTATCATGTCCACCAGCCAGAATGTTACTGACACTGCAATTTGTGAAGCCCAGCAATGTCAAGACTCTGTATGAGTGACTCTAAGGTCACAAAAGAACAATATGTACCTACTTTGCCACTGACACAGCTCAGTTTGCTAAATTTCCACAGCAATTTCACTCAGCATCTCTTTTGGTTGAGAAATCCTTCTTCTAAAAAATAAAACTTGTCCTCATCTGTTTGCACCTTCCTTTTTAGTTCCTCCCCATTCCTTTGTGATGACGGATGGATTATTTTTCCTTTGTGGTTGAGGAGCAGGAGGCAAGATTCCTTGCAGTGATCTGCCTGGGATCAGCTGTCTGCAATTTTTCTTCCAATTCCATAAAAACATTTTTAAAGTGAAGAATCTGGTAAATAAACACTGGCAACTGTTATTTCCAACACTGTGTTACATTGCCACCTGCTTCAGACTGCTCCGTCCACTAAGATTTTTATAATATGGCTTTCATACTTAACACAGAAATTTTTAGGGTAAGATTGGACTGTTTAAAATCTCCTTATTGTTATGGATATTATTATTCACTCCAAGCCCAATCGGGAGTGACTTGGGGGAAAATTGATTGAGCTGGGCATTTTTTAATGATAATTTATAAATATACATTTGTTTCCAGGGCTTCATCCCTACTGAAATATCACTCCTCTCTTTTATAATCCATAAAAAAATGGAGGGAGGGAGCATGAGTGAAATTTGGAGTTTTTCCCTTTTATTGAATCTTTTCTTTTCACTTTAGGACATGGACTGTGTCTCTTCCACCATATAGTAGGCACTTAAAACATAGTTATTCAATGAATGTTGGGTACTATAAATGAAATGATGGGATTGATCGTTATAGAATGTCAGTTTTGTTTTTTGCTTTCTGGAGAACGTGGGAAGTAAAAATACTCCTGTCCAGAAGAGGAGGGGCCAAAGTATTCTAATCCTCTGGTAGGTGACATCATCTGGCAGGAGGACCTTCTCATCACATGAAACTATGCCCACCCCAACCTGTGTTGATCACTGATTGCTGGGGCCTGGAATAGCCATTGTAGTGCCTCACTCTGAGGATGGAGAAACACAGAAGCCTATCCTTTCCTAGGTCTCTGGGACTATAACCCCCAACTTTCAACCCAGCATTGGGTCTTATAGTGACACATTTGACAGAGGCATATAAAATGGCACAATACTTTCAAGTGATGACAGTGGGATCTACAGTATTGGATGCTACTTTCATTATGAACTCCAGCTATTTGAAATTATCTAATAAACCATCAACAAAGCCTGGCAAAATCTATACTAACTCTTAATTCCTAAGGTAGGATAATGAATATTTTCCTCCATCCATTTGAAAAAATAACAATACAAGAGATACAGGAAATATCACGCGTGTATGTGTTCCTTCCCTTCCCTTCCTTCCCTCCCTCCC
>NW_005363802.1:43511-58102 GCF_000412655.1 Myotis brandtii
CTCCTCTTCTTCTTCTATCTATCTATCTATCTATCTATCTATCTATCTATCTATCTATGTATCTATCTCTATCTCTCGTCTTTCTTTGCAGTGGATTCCATTCAAGATACACCTTCGGGTACTGTCTGAGTAACTTAGTCCATCCATCCATTAACTTTTTATCCAGCCAGTCAGTCACTGGTATGCATTCACTGATCCATCCATTTACCCTCTGTATAACTAGGTAGCCAGCCACCTATGTGTCTGTTCATCCAATTCTAAGCCCACTCTGTGCTGAGTCCAGATCAGCTGTTTTACAACATATCTTACATTTATTTGGATTTTGATTTCTCTGATTACTTCCTCCTGAGAGATTAAGGTAAAAAAAATTGGTGATGGGGTGGGGCAGGAACACATAATTACATATATAATATATAATTTTAGTGTGTCACATCTGGAGGCACTTGTGAATTTGTCTCATTTGTTGGTGATGTTCACCAAATTCCTCCCTTGACAAAATACAAATGTCTCTTTATAATTAGTACATTGCTTGTGGGGGTGATATATTGAGACCATGTAAATATCCTGTTCCCTAACCATTTCTCACTCAGTGGTTTAGTATCCATTGATGAGCCTCATTAGAATAAATTATTATTATAGTGGTGATTTTCTGTTACTCCTTCTACATCAGCTACCATTCTTTCATAAACACAAGCTCTTTTCTCTCTCTCTTCATACACCATATTCTTGAAAGCATATTGGAGTAGACTTTCATATAGGACTAATAGGAAACCCTACCTCAGTCATCACTGGGGCATCTTCACCACCTCCTCACCTTCCAGAGTCACTAAGGTTCTAAGGCACTTCCATAGTGGTGGGAGTCTGTCCCAGTCACCACAGCAATGCCTACCATCCCAGACATGTGATCATTCAGGTCTGCCTCTTTGGAGTTTCCTTAGGTTCCTGGGACAATAGAATCTTTGGTAAGTCTGGGAGCTTTGTGCTTAACATCATGCCTTCACTGTGCCCCAACACTTAACTTGTGATAAGCCTCAGGGAAACTCTTCCTCTCTGTGATTGCCTAGACCAGTGGTCGGCAAACTGCGGCTCGCAAGCCACATGCGGCTCTTTGGCCCCTTGAGTGTGGCCACGAAGTTTCAATCACACTGTACGTGTGCGCCCGCACATGGTATTTTGTGGAAGAGCCACACTCAAGGGGCCGCAGTTTGCCAACCACTGGCCTAGAGGTACCCACCTCTCCATTTTGCTCCTTACCTCTATGATATCAAGCATAATTGGCTCAACTGTTTTGGGTCTTTCACAAAAGACAGGAAGAACTTTTGAATTAAAGGCTACAGCTTTCCACACTCCAAAGAAATATTAAGGGCCTGGTTACCACTTGGGTGGGGTAGCAGTGTTTACAAAGGATCTGAGAATGAAAACTCAGAATTTATCCTGTCATGTAGTATTTTTGAAATGACCTGGAATTATAGCTACGAGTTGTAATATAATCAGTAAAATGTGTTTTGAGTTCCAAAAACTTGTCTTACAAATAAATACAACTGTTTTGTAATGAGTAGAGCCAAGCAATGATACCTACAATATATACAGTTTACTTCCTTGCTCTAAAGTAATGTGAGTTTGCTTCTTCATATGTCATTTCAATTTGATTTTCACTCAACATTTGCAAATCCTATGAGAGGAATTTATTACTTTTTTTTAAATTCAATTTTTGTGAAGTTCTAGAGCAGTGGTTCTCAACCTTCTGGCCCTTTAAATACAGTTCCTCATGTTGTGACCCAACCATAAAATTATTTTCGTTGCTACTTCATAACTGTAATGTTGCTACTGTTATGAATCATAATCTAAATATCTGATATGCAGGATGGTCTTAGGTGACCCCTGTGAAAGGGTCATTTGACCCCCAAAGGGGTCGCGACCCACAGGTTGAGAACCGCTGTCCTAGAGCCAAATTTTTTAACTTAACAATTTACCGTACATTTCCCTCATATTTCTTCATTCAATTTGTGTTAATGTAATGTATATATGTATGTATGCAAACATATTCATTTATATAAATATACGTATGCATTCGTATATATGTATTCCAAGTAAGATCATTCATTTTGATCAATATGTATATGTCATCCATGCAGACTTCTTATCTTGATAGCATCTTTTCACCACATCAGCTCTTTATGATCTTTGAAGCTTATTTGAAAACTAGGGACCCAGTGCACAAATTCATGCACCTTGAAAGGAACTGTGGGCTGCGAGGCTGCGGTGGGCATAGGGGTTGGTCTCAGCCCATCCTCCAAGCCCCTGCCCGGCTCCTCCCACTGCGGCCCCAAGTCCCCTGTCTGCCAGCAGCCTTGCTCCTGCTGCCGCTGCTCCCACGCACTGATAGAGCAGGCCCCACTCGCACCTGCTAATGGCGTGGAGTGATTGGGGCTGGTGCTGGCAGTGGGTGTGAGTGGGGCTGGTGCCATCAGCAGGTGTGAGCAACGGCTGCTGCCCTGATCACCCCTCAGGAGCAGGGGGAGATGGAGAAGCCCTTAGGGGCACTTGGGGATGGCAGCCGCCGCTCACACTCACTGACGGCGCCAAGCGATAGGGACCAGTGCCGGGCACCAGCAGTGGGTGCGAGCAATGGCTCTGGTGCTGGTAGCAGGTGTGAGTGGGGCCAGCACCAGCAGCAGGTGCAAGCGCCGGGCAGGTCTGTGGCGCACAGGAGCAAAGAATTTTCAGTAACCATCAGAGGTTTGCCCTAATGACAGCGACTGGTGCCCTGCCTTGGTATGGCACCCCTGCTCACCTGCTCCACCATCCCTCTGCAGCTGACACCGGCCATGTTCTGTGTGCGCCTCCTGGTGGTCAGCGCACATCATAGCAACCAATTGTTCGGTTGTTCCGCCTTTTGGTCTATTTGCGTATTAGGGTTTTATATATATAGATAAAAAGCATCAATTTTTCATCATTCTAAGTTTCCTCTTTCCTTTCCTGCTTTCCCTATTTGTGTAGAAGACCATGATTTCTCCTAGATCCCAATAATTCTTTTTATGTGCATTTAGGAAGAACAAAGAACCATCTGAAGTGGATGACACTGAAGATAAGAGTGAAAACACGATCACTATTGAAAATGGCATCCCCTGTGACCCCCTAGATACGAAGGGATGGCACATTAATGACACTTTCATGACAGAGGATGAGCGGCTCACCCCTCTTTGAAGGGCTGCTGTTCTGCTTCCCAAGAAACTCACACATGTTTCTGTGCAACTGTTGAGCACCATAAATTATTAAGGGCAGATTACATATTTTGTTTCACCATTCTTCTTTTGTAAGAAAATTTGAATGTGCATGAAAGTGAATCAATAATACCCGTGAAGACCATTGGAATCATAAGCTGTTGACTACTCCAAATATTTTAAAGTATTCCCCTGACAACACAGTGTGTAAGTGTAGTCATTTGGTGTTTGTAATTATTGATTTAAAAGTCCATCAGTATTTAAGCATTTTCAGAAATAAGGACTATATATATTTCACACTCTGGAGACCTAAGGAAAAATATTTTTCCAGTGGAGAATCCCTATAATAATTACAAATATTATTTATATCACTCTGTATATGACTAAATAAGCAAGGATAAAAGTAATTATTGTACATGGGATGGATGAAAATGGAAGTATTGATAAACAAGGTAGAATTTGATCCTGTTATCATAACTATTGCTTATGTATTTTCTGTCAATCTCTACTAGTGCAGCTCTATTCACTTTTTCTGCAATCTGTAAAAGTACAATCTATACTAAATAAAGTGCTAATTATTATTTTTTTGATTATGTGACTGTGGTCTGAGGTTTACTTTTACACTGTGAAACATAGTAAGCCTAATTTTTATTAGTTATATTTAACCTGTTCTACAGATCTAGAAATGAATTATTTTTGTTGTATGTATCCTTCCTTGAAGACATCTTGTAATTTTTAGAATTGGTTTTCCTTTCAGATAGGCCATGTGTCATTCTAAATGCTAATAATTATTATACATTTATTAATAGAAAGAGAATTTGGTGCTCAGTCTCCCACTGCTATCCCCATAGTTGATGTTACAGCAACAGTTTCTAGCTCACTTCCCTGCCTCCAATACTGCTCCCTGGGTATCGACTCTAAAATGGATACTTGCATGAAGGTTTATTGAGGTCTGCTCTCAGGACATACACCTGTAAGAAGTGAGGAAGGTGAGAGTGTGGCAGACAGACTTTAAGATACCTGCCATCTCCTGATGTTTACACCTCCATGCAACCTGCACTCCTTGAGTGAGGATGGAACCTGTGGCTTGCTTCTAATGAATAGAATACAGCAAAGGTGATGAGCCATCACTCCTGCAATTACTTTATATTATGTTTAAGCAGACTTGTTCTAGAGCAGTGGTTCTCAACCTTCCTAATGCCGCAACCCTTTAATACAGTTCCTCATGTTGTGGTGACCCCCAATTTCATTGTTACAAATGGAACATAATTAAAGCATAGTGATTCATCACAAAAACAATATGTAATTATATATGTGTTTTCCAATGGTCTTAGGTGACCCCTGTGAAAGGGTCGTTCGACACCCAAAGGGGTTGCGACCCACAGGTTGAGAACCACTGTTCTAGAGACTCTCCTTGATGGCTTAAGTAAGTGGCCGTTGGGAAGCCCACATGAAAGAAACTAAGCAGCCTCTAGGAATTGCTGGTGGCCTGCTGGCACTGAAGGCAGCCTCCAATCAATCAACAGCCCTAGCAAGAAGCTGGGGTCCTCAGTCCTACAAACACAAGGAAATTGATTCTGTCAACAACTAGACTCAAGTCTCTAGATAAGAATACAGTCTGGCCAACACTTGGCAGCCTGAGCAGAGGATCCAGTTATGCTGTGCCCAGACTCCTGACCCATGGGCATTGTGAGATGATAAGTGTGTGTTTTTAAAGGTACCAAGTTTGAGGTAATGTGTTATGCAGCAATAGGAAACTAATAAAGTAGGATTAGGTAGAGCAAGAAGTGACCAGCAACATGGTTACAGCAGAGGCCTCAGTCGATCCTTCAGGGAGGTTAGGAGCTGAGATTGTCCCTGATTGAGTGAGATAAGATGGATGGGCCTTTGTATCACATTAGCCAGTTATGGCCATGGATGCTGTCGAAGAGGGTCTGCCCTTGGGAAAGATAGCTCCCTGTGGCTGGGAACAATTCCCATCGAAGGACTCAGTTGTGAGACTTTTAAAAGCCAATATTTTCAGAAGCTGAGGATATATGTACATGGGCCCTGAAGAGAAGGCCTTATGGACCCCCAGAATGTCCACCACACCCTTTCCAGTCCATTGGCTACAGTATAGCTTGAATGAATATCCAACATGCAAATCTAATCCTGTTGGTTCCTAACAGAAGCTTTTATTTTTATTTATTTTTAAAAATATATTTATTGGAGGTGACATTGGTTGATAATGATACCATGTAATTTACAGTTGTATATCTTATAATTTAACATCTGTATACTCTATTGCAGGGGTCCTCAAACTACGGCCCGCGGGTCACATGCGGCCCGCCGAAAACATTTATCCGGCCCGCCGGGTGTCTTTGCCGCCGCTGTGTGCATAGGAATTTGTTCATAGTTGTTTTTTTTAAACTATAGTCCGGCCCTCCTACGTTCTGAGGGACAGTGAACTGGCCCCTTGTTTAAAAAGTTTGAGGACCCCTGCTCTATTGTATGCTCACTAAATGGCATCTTATTTTTTTTTAGGATAAAGCCAGACTTCTTAACACTGGGCCAACTGTAGTTTTACCTTCACTTTCCTCTCTAACTTAATCTCTCACCCCTTCTTTTTCTATCGCTTTGCCTTTCTTTCATCAATCATAATAGTTCCCTCACGTCTAGGTCTTTGAACAAGGTGTTCCCTCTACCTAGAACACTCTTCTGTTTCTCTCAGCTACTCTTCCAGCTTATCCTTAGGGTCTATCTCACTTAAACATCTTGCCTTCCTGGAGGTCTTTGCTGGACCTCCTGGCTTTGTGCTGTTAGAATGCTCAGATAGTTTATGCTCATCTTGTACTTTATATTTAAGTGTATTTTATGGAAGAAGGAGACCACAAACCAAGAGTGACCTAGGGCCCCCCAAAACCCTAATATAGCCTGTCTCTCTAAACATTTTCATAACCCACTTTAGTTTGCTCCCACCTCTAATTTGATAGAATTAATTACTGGGTTGTAACCTCACCATGTTGATATAAATTTTCAATTGAAATGATTATAATATTTCATTTTATTTGTTTACATATCTATCTTCACCCTAAATATAATATTCTTAGAGGCAGTTTTCAAATCAGTTAGCATACTGCCTTGTCTTCCTCTTTCCTTCCCTTCCTTTCTCCCTTTTTTCTTTCATTTATTCTGCAATGGTGAGCAAAACTGAACACAGTTCCTGCCCTCATAGAGCTAAAAGTCTGCATAGTCAGAGCTCAATAAATGTGTGCTTATAGACAAGAGCATGAAATTGTAGCTGTTGCAAGCTCATATTATCTCTTCTGAGAGCAAAGGCAGAATTTGTGGGTGCAAGGTTTTTGACTTGGACACCATTTTACTTGGGAACCATATGCTCTTTAATATTATTAGAGGATCCTTACTTTTAGGAGAGGAATGAGTTTTGATCTCTTAGTTGGCAACATATGATTTACTAAAGAACCATTTTCTATCTTACATCCTCTTGAGTTGTATACACCAGAATAGGGTATCTTTGCATATAGAACTGATGAAACATCTTCTGAATTAAACAGTGTGTACTAGCAAGCATAATCCAAGACATGTATTGTCATGAGGATGGAAATTGTTCTTGGTAGGGAGAAAAAAGTTTAGATATTACAATGGTTTATATTCCTCCAAAGGGCAATAGTACATAAACAGATACAAAGTATATCTATGGCATTAAAATTTCATGGGTAAGCTATCAGGAAAATATGTCTAAAATGTCTCAATAATTGGAAAAATGGTTGAGAAACACTGATTCTAGATAGGCTTCTTATTTTTAAGGTCTAGATAAACCAATTTGATCACTAAATCATTTTCTTCACTGTCTATTTATTCTTATGCTAAGGGGGATTTATTCCAGTTGCAAAGGTCTGTTCCACTAAATATACTTGTTGGGTAAGTCTTCTATGCTAGCAGAGATGTGCTGTAAACCTGACAGTCAATATAACAGCAAAATGGAGCTTATGTGTCCTGCCTAATGCCTTTGACAAACACTCTGGGTAATTAGAGAGTAGCAATCATCAACTACACCTTCCATTTTTAATGTAATGATCCTGTTATGTGCCACAAGGGAACACATTTCGAGGTGATATGTACTGGAAATAAAATGTTGTAAAGCGATTGGAAATATCACTGTCATTCAAGTCCCCAAGTCCTTAACAAAAACTACAATGAAACTGGAAAGATAGAAGTGTGTGAAAACCAAGTCACTACAGAAAAAATTAGCTGGTATGGTGATATCTGGACTTGTTTCACAGAAGCACTGTAGATACAAAACTTTTTTTGGGGGGTGTAGTTTTCTCTTTCACGTTTTTCATCAGGACTTACCAATACAAAATATCACTATATAAAATAATGCAGCGAGTTCTTGAATTTAGATGATACATGATCAGATTTCAAATGTGAATATCACCAAGTGAAATATGCACATTTATGATTACTGGATAAGGAACAAGGAATAGGAGAGAACACGGGTTAAGAACCAAAAATAGTAAAACATTTCTTTTCTTTCTTTTTTTTTTTTTTACTTTTTATTGATTTCACAGAGGAAGGGAGAGGGAGAGAGAGATAGAAACATCAATGATGAGAGAGAATCATTGATCAGCTGCCTCCTGCACGGACTGAGCCCGCGACCCCAGCATGTGCCCCTGACCAGAATCAAACCCAGGACCCTTCAGTCCGGAGGCCAATGCTCTATCCACTGAGCCAAACCAGCTTGGGCAGTAAAACATTTCTTAGAATTCAAATCCCCAGTCCTTATTTCACATTCATGGGGCCTCTTATCATAGTATTTTATTTACCATTTTACATCTTGTTTTCCTTCATTAAAATGTCACATATCTAGTTACCTCAATTACATAAAAAATGTAAGTTTTCTTCTTTCCTACTATTCTTTTTTTTGTCCTTTCCTTCCTTCTTTCCTTCTTTCTTGCCTCAAGAATTTACTGAAATGTCCACTCTATGTAAGATATCATGTAAGGATCAGAAAACATAAACAGAGAAAGAATGTCCTGGAAAGGACCCATTCATTATTTATGACAAAATTAAGTTTATTACTCAGAATACCATTCTCATTTGGGAATTTTGGCTTGACTGGATGAATGAACAAATGAATGAGTGAATAATTTCTAGTTGTTATTTTTGAATTATTGTGCTCTTTATTTTCATAGCATTGTTTAAAAAATAATTTTTATCAGTTATGGGTGCAGAATAAGAGCCAATTTATCAAGTATAGTATTAGTTTCCTCTTTAGTCTAACACAGTGGTCACAGTATTAGGGTAGCAGTAGTAGTAGCAGCAGCAGTAGTAGTAATAGTAGTAGTAGCAGTTGGTGTAAGCCTCTATGGTGTTACTGGGCAGTAAAGGAGTTTGGCCAGTAAAGAAATGACAACTGTGTCTCTACATGTCATTTTTCCATAGTTATTCCTTGATGGTGCTTATATTTTTTGAAGACTAGTGAACATCCTATAAAATAAAACCCTAATATGAAAATTGACTGAACAGCAGAAGGACCAGTCGCTATGATGCACACTGACCACCAGGGGCCAGATGCTCAATGCAGGAGCTGCCCCCTGGTGGTCAGTGCGCTCCCACGGGGGGAGCACCGCTCAGCCAGAAGTCGGGCTCATGGCTGGGGAGCACAGTGGCAGTGGCGGGAGCCTCTCCTGCCTCTGCAGCAGCACTAAGGACCCCTTGGGGGATATCCGACTGCCAGCTTAGGGGAGCGGGCCTAAGCCGGCAGGTGGACATACCCTGAGGAGTCCAGGACTGCGAGAGGGCACAGGCTGGGCTGAGGGCCCCCCCCGCGCCAAATGCACGAATGTCGTGCACCAGGCCTCTAGTATAACAATAATATGGATGTAGGGTATTGGATGAAGGAATTCATTTAGTCAGACCCAGAGAGAGTGATACTATTTTTCTAAGTGTCTGATGTCTTTTGTCCCAATCTGTAAGTAGGTTCCCAGAACAACAGGGATAGGTCATATCCATGCCCATTGGAAAGGGTAGGACAAAAGCTCTTGAGAATGGCATAGAACAAAGGTCAGCATTGGCCACTGGTTGTAGGCAAGCCTGGAAGTTGCCATTGTTAGGTACCTTGCTACATTGAACAAATAGCTCTTACTTAAAAAATTTAGCAAAAGTTCAATGAAGACTCAGGTTTCAATTGCTCTTAGTCATCCTAAATCATTGATTCACAGCCCACCATAATTAGAGAACAATGAACTATTGTGGCAATATTCAGTTTTTGTTAACGTTGCATTTGAAAACTTGAGGTTGAACCATATGAAATTGCTGCTATGCAAAAACTTTTGACTTAGAAAAATGGCAAATTTTTAAGGTCAAGCAATTAGTTTGCTAGTCAGTTCTTTGGAATTTTGGAAAGATGTTCCTAAAGATGCTTCATGTAAATACATCATGTAAGACAATCTTCAGGCCAGCTCACAGGAGTATATTAACCTTTGATATAGTTGAAATATTGTTCATTTATATTAGAAGACAAAACTGTTATAATGCCAGCAATTCAATGAAAGAGACAATTTAATAAGTACCAGCTTTGGTTGTGTTTTGATTGTCAGTGCTTGAGGAAAAGCAGATTTTAATGAGAATAAGAAAGTACATGGAGCTAGCAAAAGGAACTGATAGACACGATGAAAACCTTTGAAGGACATTGATTCTGGCTAATTAAAAATTAAGTTTATATTCACTGTCGTGGCTTCATCATCATCCACATGCTCCCCAACTTTTGCATTCTGGCTTTCATTCCCATAACCCTGAGGAAACTGCTCCCTCAAAGGTCACTAGTGAATTTCTGGTTGTCAAGGTCACAGCTTCTCAGTCTTCATCCTCCTGAATCTCTTTGAATCATTTTACAGTGTAGGGGCATCCTATATCCCCCTTTGACACACTCTCCCTTCTTGAATTGTCTGTGATATAGAAAAGTTGAAAGAGAAAGAAATAAACAGGTGAAAAATTGAGTGATTTTTTGTGTCAAGTGTGTAATTCTCAATAGTGAAAAGAAAGAATTGCATCTTGTGCATAATGAAGGCAATGGAGAAAATACTTGGGATTAATTATTCTTTCTGATGACCACCAATAGGTTTCCATCCAGAGTAGGAGAAAAAGGTGTGCAAGTAGTCATTGTTTACTAAATGATTAGTTGCTTCACATAGTGGTAGAGAGCACCAGGGCTAGAAGAATACATGTCACAATTCCTTATCTGCAACTCCAAAATCCAAAAACTTATGAAAACTGCTTGGCAGCAACACCTGACCTGAATAGATGCGATGTTCCATATGATATGTATCTATTGTGCTTGATATTATTGAATGCAGAAATATTTAAGTTGTTTGGCAATAGGATTCTACTGGGAGTAGATTAATATATGGCATATGCACAATACCACCAATACAGCCTGAGTTCTAATTCTAACACCACCATTTACTAATTGGGTGGTCCCAGGTGAGCAGGAACTCGTAAAAGTGGAGAGAAGGCAATCCAGTGAAATACTAGTAGCTTGTCTCCATTTGATGTAAATAGACTAGCTTTAAAAAGAAACTAATATTTGTCCTATTTGCCCAAAGTGTTATTGTGAGAATAGAATGAAATAAATAATAAAAAAGCAAAATTAATAAAGAAAATGTGATTTGTGAATAAAATTTTTATTAAAATTGATATTGAGCCTGACTGGCATGGCTCAGTGGTTGAGCATTGACCTATGAGTCACGTGGTCACAGTTCATTCCATGCCCGGGTTGCAGCTCAATCTGCAATGGGGGGTGTGCAGGAGGCAGCAGATTAATAATTCTTTCTAATCATTGATGTTTCTATCTTTCTCTCCCTCTCCCTTCCTCTCTGAAATCAATAAAAATATATTAAAAACTAAAATAAAATTGGTATTGAGACTACTCAACTTGAGGCCATAAAGAGGAATAAAAGGGTTCATTTAAGGGAACTACTTTACTATATAATTATATATTCATATCTATAATGGCTGAATCTCAGAACTGTGCCCTACATTACCCACAAGCAAAGCATGAATAGCATAAATATCCATCTAGAAAGACACAACCACATGTAGATCTGGTAGGGAGATAGTGGGTAGGCATTTTCAACACAAAGAGAGAAAAAAAACTCTAAGAAAAATCTTTCAAGTACACATTACCTCTAACCCTAATAATAACATAACTTCCCCCCCAGAGGATATCATCCTATATAATCCCTAAAGAGAGACAGAGACAAACTTGTGGTAACTCAGCTAATTATCCCAGTATTAACTTTAACTCAACTAGGTAATGATCATCATGTTTTTAAATGATTATTCTTATTTTACTTTATGACTATCATTGAATCAGTTGACATTTATTAAATCAACTAGTGTACCAATCAATTCAGTTTAAAAAATCTGATTGATGGACAAGCTGTTTTGTTGAATTAATTAGTCAATATGGTAGAACCTTGCGTATGTAGTCAAATTCTAATGATATTTAAACTCTCTTACATTGAGGATTGGATCCCGTGACTTATCTGCCAGGTACATGGGGATGAGTCACCTATTCTGTTTTTACATTTCCTGGAGCTCTTACAAGCAGATTCAAAGTCCCTGGGAGGATGGGGCCACAGCCAGCAGTGGAACAATTCACTTATATGATAAGCCTTTGGCCTTTATTTAGTACAATTCCATAGACAATCTAATATGTTCTTTGAAGAACTAAAGAAAATTTAAATTAATGAATATAAGGACTCAAATCTGCTTGCTCAAAAGTGACAGAAGCTTGCCAATGTTCATTTCTTTGCCATTATTTAAGGTTAATTGAGGCTCATGTTAATTCCCATTACATGTTATAGTATTTGCTTGCTAGATTATCATCTGCTTAGCCATAAAGGGAAATACCAAGGTTCATTTTAATTGTACAATGATTGCAGAAAACCTCAGGTTTATAGTTTCAAACATAATGCTTTGACACAGCACATTCCAATAGATGAGCAAACAAAATGTCATTTACAAAACCTCCCCAAGGATTATACCAGAGTCCTTCGGGGGAGGGGATTGAGGTGTTGTGGGGGCTAGAAATCAGAGTATTTGGCAGTTTTCCTCATAGTTTCGTAGTTCTTTTTTGCTTTGTGTTGGGAATCCAAATAGGTGCCTTACATATATCAATTATAATTAAAAATAATTTTTAAAAAAGGAAAATTGTAGTTCTTGTTACTATAGTCTCTAAAATGTGACCTGTATTACCCACAAGCAAAGCATAAATAGCAAATGATCTAAATCAAGTATAGCACAGAAATGGCCAACAAATTGAAAGTGCTAAATAGTGAAGCAAAAATATCCCAATTTTTAAAAATTTCCAGTTGTGAAATATATCCAATCTATTTAAGGTTCTGATTCTTTCCATGCCACTGCCCATAGTTCTGTATTCAGGATGGACCAAGAATAATCTAGCAATTGCACTGCACATTACTCAGGCATGGAGTTTCAGGCACCCCAATACCAGTTCTTGTCCTCCATTGAGTACACACCTGGCACGGCATAGATGACATATGCAACTTACTCCAGGAAAGGAGTTGATGACAAAGCATTTTTAAAATGGAAATAAGCTAAAAGTCAAACGGTAACAATTAAAACATGGAAACTGAATCAGTTGCTATGAATTCTTTAACACAATGCATTTTAAAATACTGTATAATTTGGGCAAGACATTTAAATTGGCTTAGTCTCTGTTACTTTTAAGTAGGATTAGTAACACTTGATATTGAATGAAATAAATAATAAAATCAGTAAAAATTAGTGAATAAAATGAACCATGTGATTCAACATACCTTATAAAGTGACCACCACAAGTCTAGTAACCACCTGTCACCATAGTTATTACATTGATGTTGACTCTATTCTCTGTGCTGTACATTAAACCCCCAGTATGTAAAGAGACCGGTGTATATATACACATACAGGGTGTCCCAAAAATATATACACACTTTAACAGCTGATACCTCTTACATTTTGAAAATGAAATGTATTTTAATAAACACTGCCTTTATAAATATTCAAAGTGTCTATACATATGATACACACACACGCCTTGGCAGCTTTACTATTGGGAATAGGTAGTTTACTATTGTGCTTGGTCCTGACTGAGATAGAATCATGTACATATGTTAGTTCTTGAGAGCACTATGTTTATAGCACTATCCAGACCAGGGTCCCTTAACCTTAGCACTTGAAATTTGGGCTCAAATAATTCTCATTTGTGGGGCCCTGTCTGGTGCATTGTACAATGTTTAGCAGCATCCCTAGATGTAGTAGCACCCTCCCCCAAGTTGTAAAAACCAAAAATGTTTCCACACATTGCCAGTTGTCCTCTGGGAAGCAAAATCACCCTGGTTGAGAACAACTGCTCTATTCCACTGATATAGATTTGCTTTAAAGAGAACAAAATTATTGCCATGCCATCTGAAGTTGTCATCTGGGAATCTATGATCTCTAATTACTCCCTATTACTGAACATTCTCACCTTACTGAGAAAAACATAGCTTTTTACCAAGGTAGTGTAGAGCCCCGATGCCGTCCTCTCAGTGAAAATCATGATAAGTGCAATAGAATAAGTGCAAGGAGAAACTGTGTTGGTAACTAATGCAAGCTTGATGTCATCCATTTTTTGAGCTGTCCCTCCATGCCTTTTATGCTTCTTCATGCCTTGACTATCCCTCTCTTCCATGTCTGCAATAAGAATTGTTTCAAAAATCCCTTTCTGACCACAAAGAGTATGGACTTGAAGCCAGACTGCCGAGGTTTGAATCCCAGTTCATTGCTTTACAGCTTTGTGATCTTGATTCAGTGCCCCACTTTCTTCACCTAGAAATGAGGATGGTGCTATTGCTCACTGCATAGAGTTGTTGTGGGGATTAAATGAGGGAGAACATATACTAGTACAGCAGTTAAACTCTGCCTGGCACATAATAAGCATGCAACAAAATTTCAATATTATTATTGTTACTGTTATTAGTATTAGTCTTTATGATTCAGAGTCTCATCTCCTTCAGAAAGCTTACCTGATTTCTTGGGCCCATGCTGACCTTCTAATTCTCTGAAATCATGAAAACTTTTGTAATCTTACAAATTAGAGTTTATTCACATCATCTTTTATGTGTGTCATCTGAGTAAAATTTTCCCAACAACACAGATTGTATGAGCCAGAGATTATGTGTTCCACAGGGTTTGCATTCTCTCATACATCTCATTTATCGGGTAAGGAGTTAACACGGTTTGCCCACTCTTATCTGGTTACTAGAGGCCCAGTGTGCAAAATCGTGTTTGGTAGCCCACCACTGCTTGCCGCCCAGC
>NW_005363802.1:58265-59612 GCF_000412655.1 Myotis brandtii
TGACAGCACTGCCCACCTGCCGACCGCTGCTCGCCATGCTCGCTGCCCTGCCTGCCTGCCACCCACCTTGCTGTGATTGGAGCCTGTGGGCCGTGGGGGAGGGACAGAGAGGTGCTCAATGCACCTCATGGTGACCGATCATTTGGTCATCCTGGTCGTCACGGACACTGGCTTTTTATATATATAGGTATCCTAAATAGTCAGTGAGTAGAGGCATCAGCATGATATTGATACTAAGATGGAAATTCCCTCCAGACCAAGGTACAGTTCAGGAAGATCTTGCATGTTCTGTCTTCTGTGCCTGAAATTCATAAGCACCCAAATTCATGGTTGGAATAAAATTTATTTACAGAAAATATCCCCAGAAACAACCCCTCTACAGTGGGTGGAAAAGCACTACCTATATTACCTATATGAAAGACATGCCTTCCTACTTCCTTAAGGCAGAACCAAGTTTAGTTGGATGTCTACCATTTTCCAACATAAACCAGATGTATACTTTATTAGTTTAATCCATTTATCCAAGTCCCCTGGGGAAGTTTCCCTTGTTATTATAAAAATTCATTGAAGCCAGCCAGTGTGGTTGAGTGGTTGAGCCTCGACCCATGAACTAGGAGGTCACAGTTTGATTCCTGGTCAGGGCACATGCCGAGTTGTGGGCTCGATCCCCAAAAGGTGGCATGCAGGAGGCAGCCCATCGATGTTTCTCTCTCATCAGGAAGAAACAGTTCCTCATTTCCCACATTGTTGTTTTTAGATGTGATGCCTGAAATGAATGTAGCCATCTTGTGCCTGACCACGAGGGAAGCTTTAATCAGAGCAGAGGTCAACATGCTGAGGGTGATACAGTGGAAAGATGAAAGAAACCGAGGTCTTTGATGATATCATTAAGCCACTAAATTAACCAACTCTGGATTTAACCTGTCAAGTCTTTTATGTGTATGTTAATATGTTTTCCTTATTGTTTAAGCAGTTGAGTAAGAGTGGCTTCTTACTTGCAGCCCCAAAGCATCCTGACTAAACAGATAATTTGGAAAGACTTTGGAGAAGTTAAGAGAATGTATCAATTAGCTTTTGCTACATTAAAAGCCACCTCAAAAACCCATGGCTTAAAACAACAGCCATTTATTTAGTTCACGATTCTATGGGTTGACAATTTTGTCTTTGCTCACCTGGGAAGTTCTGTTCTCAGCTGCTCTCACTCATACATCTGAGGTCAGTTGCCAGAGAAGGTGGAGGCTTGCTGGTACTCAATGGCCTGAGTTTGATTGTCTCATTTCTGGTCCAGTGGTTTCTCACTCTCCAGGAGTTCAGCTCAGGCTTGTTCACTGTGTGACTATTTGGCTC
>NW_005363802.1:59813-66874 GCF_000412655.1 Myotis brandtii
AGGAGGAGAGAGATTGATTCTTGAGGCCTAGCTTCAGAATTGGCCTACTATTACTTCTGCTACATTCTATTAGCCAAAGCAGATTCAAGAAGAAAGGAAATACATTATATCTCTTGATGGGAGATGCTGCAAAGTCACATTGTAAAGGATGTTGATACAAGGAGAAGTGAAGAAGTAGTTTTACAAGATACTACCGATATCCTATAGTAAATATTTGCAAAGCCCTCTTCCTAATTAGTTGAGCATTGTTATGAATAAATGGGTTAAAATGTGGTCACCTCCACTTTTTAATTAGACTTGGGCTGTTTAGTTAGCCTCTTTAAGTCTTCATGTATACTATTATTAAATGGAAATTATAATAGTTCCTTACTCATAGGGTGACAGTGAGGATTCAAGAAGATAATGCTTATACATTGTTTAACACAGTTCATGGCATTATTTATAATCTATAAAGACAGATCCATACTCTCTAGTTCAGGGGTCCTCAAACTTTTTAAACAGGGGCCAGTTCACTGTCCCTCAGACCGTTGGAGGGCCAGACTATAGTTTAAAAGAAAACTATGAACAAATTCCTATGCACACTGCACATATCTTATTTTGAAGTCAAAAAACAAAACGGGAACAAATACAATATTTGTATTTGCATGTGGTGCGCGGGCCGTAGTTTGAGGGCCCCTGCTCTAGTTAATGCCCTAGAATTCTCTTTCTCATTTTCTCCTCCTCTCTTTGTTAAACAAAACTTAGGTAATTTTTTTTTATCCATTCTGCCTTTACGCATCACCCTATTACTATTCTAGTTGGCAGCTTGACCACAGCATCTCCATACCTGTCAGAAGCTCTGTGGCCCCAGTGGAGAGCTTCAAGGTACTGGATTGCCAATGCCTAATGCTCACCGATGAGTGTCTTGGGGCCTGGCCTAATGCGCTGCCTTGTCCTGGGCCTTGAAAACTCTGAATTTTTATTACCAGTAGCTTTCTTCTTAGAGGAGTGTCAGGGTTGAAATTCCAACTGAGTAATAGATGGAGATTTTTGTCTCCCACCTCACTGTTTCTCCAGTTTACTAAGGAGAGTGTTACTTTGAGACATGGATCCAGACTACCAAAAGTGTCTCTAGAGTGTCTGTGCTCTTAAGCATCATAGGTTTTTCAGCACCATTTTATTGAAGTATTGGAGTTATTCCTGAATTTCAGGTTCATATTGAATTTGTATAAAACATGGGCCTAAGGACTTCTTCACCAAATAAATTCAGAGGGGATGCCGAATTATTTCCTAAATATTATCAAGCTACCCAGTGAGCTGTAACTGACTCCTGCTCCCGACTAATTTTAGGGAGATTCCAGTGTTGCAATAGGGGAGAAAAAAAAAGCGTTGGGTAACACCAATCACAAAATCCAGTGAAAAGGCCGAGAAGAGAAAAACACTCAGTATGAGAGCTCCTGCAAGTGTTTTCTCAAGTTTTCAATTTTCTCAGTTGCTTACTGATGTCACCCTCGCAGAGGTTGCTGAAGCTTTGCCTAATCTTAAGTTAAACCATTCAGAGTCACTGAGATAAGAAAATAACATCTTGTAGCCCAAAGGCATTATCCAAATTCCAAGGCCATAAGGCCTTGATTCCTTTCTGGATAGAATGCAAATTAATATCCTCAATATCCACTACATTCTGACTGTCTCCAGGAAAGATGCATGCTGTCTTGGGATTTGTGTTGTATAGTTTCTAGGCACTGAACATATTTATCAACCAAAGAAGATTCCTGACGAGATTGAAGACAGGTGGGCAAATATCAGGAGGGTCTTTAATGACAAAGAATGAAGTAACAGTAAGGCTGATCCATTATAATTTCAATTGAATGTATTCATGTGAACATGGGATTAAAGCTTTTACCCTTTTAAAAATATATTTTTACTGATTTCAGAGAAGAAGGTAGAGGGAGAGAGAGATAGAAACATCAGTGATGAGAATCATTGATCGGCTGCCTCCTGCACAGCCCCTACTGGAGATAAAGCCCACAACCCAGGCATGTGCCTTGAATGGGAATCCAACCATGATCTCCTGGTTTATAGGTCAGTGCTCAACCACTGAGCCATACCGGCCGGGCTACCCTTCAATTTTTAACTTCCAGATTGATCCTCCTTGAAGTTCAGATGTTAGGCACTTGGGATTTATAATGTGATTTATCCACTCCCCATCTCTTCAATTTGGGAAACTGGAGTCATTGTACTTTCTGCTACATCTCCCACTTGCTTGGGTTCCAGAGAGAGAGAGAGAACATAGGAGTTCTACAATCAAATAAACATTAGCATCTTTGGGAAGAGTTTACAGGATAATCTAGAAGAAAACTCCAAAGCCTTAACAAAGTTCTCTGGTCCTTTAGACCAGAAAGCAAGCTTACCTCTGCTAATTGGCCGTGAGAGTGATCCAGTTGGATCAGAAAACATGGCCTCATTCTGAAGTCTGAGGTAGAGGCCAATACGGATGCAGGCTTATTGTAAGATATTTAGAGCCAATTTGGAACTATTAAACAATTAACCAAAGTGTAAAATCTTTAGTCACCTCATACTCTAGCTGGGAGGCAGAAGCTGGTTCCAAAAGGAGTTTTCTATGCTTTAAATGCCCAGTTGACCTTGACCTGAACTGATTCTAAGCTACTTGACTTGGACCATCTCTCATGTCAGCTGCCTTCCCTTCCTTGGTCCAACTCAACCTTCTTGTCCTCCTGAGATGTGTCTACTTTGCTATAAACCAATGAAAAAATGTAATGCTCTGACCAAATTCATGAACCTCCCTGTTTAGTTCACAGATGGCTCCTCGGGTCGAGGGGTTGTTTCAAGTAACATTTTTCCTTATTTATCCATCCAAATTTCCTTTCAAGGTTGGGACTAAGTATTAGTTTTCAGCACATTGGGAGTCTGAAGAATTAATATTGTTTCCTTTTGGTCTTAACTGAAAAGACATATTTGGTTAACTATCTCTAGCTGACAATTCTCAAATTTTTATCCCCATCCCTGATCTTTCCACCAAACTGCAGATTTATTTATTTAACTGCCTTCTCAATACCCTCACTTTCATCTTTAACATATATCACAAACTTGACTGAACTCTTACTCTTCCCTTCAAACTATTTTACCTGCAACTTTCTCCATCTAAATGGATGTCAACCTTGTCCTTCTACTTGTTCAATCTAAAAACCCTGTAGTAATCTTTGACTCTTTTTCTTTCATAGCCCACATCCAATTCACCAGTAAGTCCTGTTGGTTTTACTGTTAAAATGTATTCAAGATCCAGCCACTTCTCACAAATTTTACTGCTACCATCAAGCCACCACCATAACTCACCTGGATTATTTCAATAGCCTCCTTACTGGTCTTTTTGCCTATAGTCTTGCCCCTTTGTAGTCTGTTATCCACACAGCAGACAGAGTGATTCTTTTCAAAGGTAAGTGAGATATGTCACTCCTCTGTTCAAACTCTGCCATGGATTATAATTTTCCTTAGGATAAAGGCTCAAGTTTTGCTCCTACGGCTCTAGATGTAAATTTATGCAAGTGGCTCTAGTGTTGCCTGATATTTTTCAGTCTGGGTATGAAAATAAATTAGGGTTACATGGCAAGCACTGTATTATCATAAATTCAGGTCATTGATAATCAGTACAAACTCCCTGAAATCCAGTTTGTCCTCCCAAGTTTGAACTTTGTTGGAAATATTTCTCAGTTTGGCTACTGAAGATTATATTTGCTCTATCTATAGGGAAAAAACGACCACTATGCAACTAGAAATGTAAACAGGAAAGAGTTTTAGCTTTTCCTTTGAGCTAAAAAGCCAACTTATTTATTTTCTCTAAAGTACTTATAAATTCACTTTGTATAATAAATATGTGGTCAAAACCAATTGTACCAAATGCAAATAATTCTTGGCCATGTAAGTTTTAAACTCTATATGCTTTATAATCTTGATATGCTTTCTTATTTCTGTCAGAAGCATTAATTCTATCAATTTTAAGAAATTGCCTGAAGCATAATTTTTTTCCTCTGAAGTTTACCTAAGTTATCCTCTCAACTTGAGGAATTTGAAGAAGTTTTTGCTAGAGCTATTTGGCAATCTCACCATTTATGGCTACAGTGTTGGAAGTATGTAAAAAGTATGAGCAATAAGGGCGCTATGGATCTCAAAGTCTATGCACTTTGCTCCAGCAGAGTGGAGACCCACCCTCAGATCTGAGCCTATGAAGAGGGAGCTCTCTGATTGAACTCCATGGTTATCTAGTTTCCATTTAGGTTTTAGCTGGTAGCATATCAGAAACAGGGAGGGGATTTATGGTGGGCAGGGCTACTAGAAGTAGATTCTTCAAGAAGTGACAGTGAATTCAGAGCCTACACAGATAACAGAATTAAGAGCAATAAAGCTGTTTGGAGCCATTCAATGTAAAGCCTTGAAGACATTGTCACATTACAGCTTAGTCAGTAAACAATTTTCAAATTGATGACAGTGAGTCATTGTAAAAAAAAAAAAAGAGAGAGAGATACAAAATAATGTACAGGCAACATCCTGATTAGGATGGAATATATTTTAGAAACATTTCTACCTTAAATGGTTTAAAAATGCAAAACTGGTATAACCCAAGCAGCACATTTTAGTTTTGTTTATGTGAGCCTGTTTATTCTTGGACTATACCAGTTTCCTACAGAACTACTATGGACAATTCTCCCGTTTCCCTCACTTCTCAAAGTTCCCTAATTATGACACAGCTCCCCTCATTTCGAGTGGCTTTTATTATTAGGCTCACAGCATTCTTCTCTGTGTTCTCAAGTATTGATTCATATAATACTTATACCATCCCTATGAGATTGTTATCAGCTTTGAAATAAGGAAATTGGGTACAGGGAATATTACCTGCCTAAAATCACACAAGTAATAAGTGGCAGAGTAAATCTGTTATGCTAGTTAAGTCTTCTAAATGACGGCCCCATGATGGAGGAGAACTGTCCACCCTAAGTCTTCTCTTCCATGTCTGAACTGTGCTTCAGATGACATTATCTTAGATCCATTTATTTATTTTCCTCTGGATGCTCTCCTGTGTCTCTCTACATTGTGGTTATCAGAAATGAGCATGATGCTCTAAATTAATTTGCATATAATACTTATATTAACAAGGTCTAAGAGAGTTTAAGATGGATTTACCTTTTGTTGGGAAGCCAAGTTGGATTTACAGCTCATATTAAGCTTTTATTCAACCTGCTTGACTGGGTTGCTGTAGTAACTCCCTGGCTGGTCTACCTGCATCTACCCTTGTCCCTTAGTGTCTGCTTACTAATCGGCAGTGAGAGTGATCCGGTTAAAACTTTTGCCAGATCTCTTCTCTGCTGGAAGCCCTCCAGTATCTTCCCACATTACTCAGAGTAAAAACCAAAATCCTACAATTGTCTCTAAGGCCCTCTTGGTGTGGCGCCCAGCCTGGGCTCTGACCACAAAGGCCTCTCATGTTCTTGAGATCTGCCTATACTCTTTGCACTTGCTGTTCCCTCTGCCTAGAACAGTCTTCCCCTAGATATACACACAGCTTTCATCCCTTCCTTCAGGTCTTTGCTAAATGTCACCCCTCTCAACCCCATCATTTACCATCCTCCTTTCTTGCTTATTGCAAAGTCATAGCATTTATCATCAGCTATTTTTTTCTTTCCTCTACCCAATGTCATATAATATGATAGCCACAGGAACATTTCCTGTCTTATTTATTAGTGTATTAGTATATCCAACATATAGACTAGTGCCTGGCATATAGTAGGTAGACAATAAATCATTATTGAATCAAAATTCTTGTTGTTTTGGACATGAACTATTGTTGATCAGAGGAATGCTTAATCCTACAGTGTGTGGTTATTTCTGGGACATTTAGATCTATCTGGTAGAACTTTACACTTTGTTAAATCCCTTATTGAAATGGAAGATACACTGTGTCTTTGTTTGTTGGTTTGTTTGTTTATTCTTCTATTCTTTTATCCAAAAAGAAATAAGGCAGGCAGCATTTGACTTGTTCCTAGTGAATCCCTAGGTATCCTATATAATAAAAGGTTAATATGCAAATTATCCCCTCAACTGGGAGTTCAACCACGAGTTTGACCAGGTGGCAGGGCTGGCCAGCCAACTTCCGGCATCCCCTCCCCGCAGCCGGTCGGCCCCATTTGCCAGATCGGGGCAGGCCAGCCGGACCCCACCCGTGCACAGGGCCTCTAGTACAGTATATTTAGGGCCAGAGATATATATTTTCCAAGTGCAAACCACATTCTATAAATTATATTTTATAGTTTTGTGAGATGTCAAGATCAAGAGCTCTTATTCTACCCTTTATACCTTTATAAAATTCACCCTCCAGCCTTTTTGAGAAGTAGAACAGGTTTTCTGCATCTCCAATCTCCTAATGTTCTCTGGTTTCATTCTTTCTCAATGACAATCCTTTCTTTAGGCCAGTTGTTTATATGGGTCCCACCCCCTGGGTCTTTAGTGTATTTATTTGCATTTTCAGAATGGGCTGAATGCTTCTGGATAGGTGTCAGAACAGTGACATCTTCTCATTGGAGAGTGAAAAAATTCCACCAATATAGTCACTACTTGCAGTTGGCCATCACTGAGTTGATTTTCCTACAGAATTATTGCGGACAGTTTACCTATTTCCCTTGCTTCTCAAAATTTCTTGGCTTCCAGAAATTTCCTGCCTCGCTGTTATCTCAGGCTCTTTTAGCTCTCAGAGTTTACATCCTGCTTTCTCCATTTTAATTTGAATACATTAATCTTATGTTCTGTCTTAGTGAATTGAAGTTGGACTACTCCCATTTTTTTCCTGAACCTTAGCTTCATTCAGGAAGTGGCCTCAGTAGAGTTTTGTTTCAGCTTTTATTAAGGTAGGATTGTAGCCTTATGCTATGTTCCCTATTTTCTTGACTGGTTATTCTCCTAATGCCTGTGAGAAGTGGGTAGATCTCAGCTCCTCAAACGTGGGAGGTGCCTTACTGAAATTTCACTGATTCTCCCCCCCCCCCCCCCCCCCCCCCCCCCCTCTCCCCTTTTCT
>NW_005363802.1:67043-125480 GCF_000412655.1 Myotis brandtii
TTCTCCTGTTCCCCCCCCCCCCCGCCCTCCTGTTTCTTTCTTTAAAGTTTGTTGTAATTACTTAAATTTATCATCTCCTTAACTTCTTAAAAGATTTGTGTACGATGAGTCACATCAATGGCAGTAAGAATCTCTTTTTGATGTGGTGGGACCAAAATCCATGATTTTCACAGACAAACAGCATCAGCACTGTCCCTCTGCTGGTGTTGATCTACACCCCATCACTGCTCTTTGACTGACTGCAACTTAAAGACCTGTACTCTAGAATCAAGCTGCTTGCATTTACATCCAGCCTCTATCACTTATCAGGTGAATGAGGTTTGACAATTTGTTTAACTTCTCTGGGTCTCAGTTTCATAATCTGTATAATGGTGATAAAAATATTTACCTCTAGATTGTTTGTAATGCTTAAATGACATAATATAATGGAAAACACTTGCTTTTAATTCTTTTTTCCTATTCTACAGTAATATGTACAGCTTTGGAGTAAGGGGAAGAGATGAAAACTTTTTTACAGGCTTAATTACTGTAATTTCACCTGGACCTGGAAGACTTGTTTTTCTAGGTGAAGAAATGTTTCCCCTGTGTGAAGGTTTCATAATCACAGTCACCCAGACCCACAAGCCTTGCCATTTAAAGAGGCTCCTCTCTTTTATCTATGGCATGAATACCTACACCTTCTGAATGAGGACACTGATTCGGCTCCTGAAGATTCACCAGGGTAACTACTGAAGTTTCTTTGAACTCTATATTGCCATGATCCTATGGCTAAAGATGACCAGAGCTTGACATGGACACTCCTTGAATTTCATACCATGAAGAGGCATTCTCATTTCCTTGTGACTTTGCCTGAGGTTTGAACAGGTAAGTGAAAGGGAAGGAGGCACACAATGAAGTCAGCCATAGAACCAGTGTTTACCATAGTCATCTCAGAAATAGAAACTAAACCTTTTAAAATTTTTCCAAGCTGTGGAGTGGAAGGTAGTCTTATTATTTTGAAAAATGATTGTGAAATTTAAAATGTATCAGAAAGAAATGAATTTCATAAATACGAGGGCTACGTCATTTATTTAGGAAGGGAAAATGTTACCCAAGTAGATAGTTTCTGTGAATATAAGCTTGAAATAAAAAGAAAGTAGGGATAACTCACTGTTAAATGGAATTGTCTGAAAAACAGATAAGTAAAATATTGCTTATATGATCCTTAATTCGAGGCTTCTTTGGTCACTGTAAAATTATAACACCTTCAGTGTATTTTTAACAGCTTTTTAGGAACTTATTAACCAAATGTACAAGTTTTGATTTGGCCATAAAAGCTAGGAAAGCTATGATTCTCTGGGATTAATGAATAACATTTGTTTATTTGATTTACTTTAAAAATCATTTTAAAATATGCGTACATATCTGTCCTCTCTAGGATGAACTTTCTATTGGTTCATCAGATTGTTTACTGTTTCTTCTTTTTTTTTTCTATCTTCCCCGCTCAGCGCCCAACCCAAGTTCAAAGGCTGATGAGAGAGAAAAACTCATGAAGAGGTTTTACTCTAGGGAAAGTTCTTCAGTGAATGGGATCTTGGCGCACAGGGAAAGATGTCAGGCTCTTCCTGGCTCTTTCTCAGCCTTGTTGCTGTAGCTGCTGCTCAATCCTCCACTGAGGAAAAGGCCAAGATATTTTTGGAGAATTTTAACTCTAAAGCTGAAGACCTGTCTCATGAAAGTGCACTCGCTTCTTGGAATTATAACACCAATATTACCGACGAGAATGTCCAAAAAATGGTGAGTGTGCATGGCTTCATATGAGCATTTATTGCTTCTTACAGGTTAGATTACTGCCCATACAACTGAAAGGGGAAATCAAAGAAATACTCTGAGCTGGGAAGTTGGATATTTGCTTCAGTATTTCTGATTCTGAAGTCCCAGATGACTAAACTTAATTGAACTTGGGGTTCATTTGGAAAATTGTTACAAAATAGTTCACTGGTCTCAATTCAGATTCTCGGAAAACAGTGAACATGCCTCATAAGGTTGCTACCATAATTGTCATCATTGTCAGGGTTTCAAAGCATTTCATGGAAATGCCATAAGTTAGTGATGTGAACAGGAATATCTAGAGACTCTCTAAAATAATATGTTAACTGAAAAATGCACCTGGAGGCTTGGTGAAAGAGCTAGATAGTAATTATCTAACAATTGGTTGGGTGAGGCTGGACTTAGGAATTTCTTTCTTCGCTGTCACAGAGCTCTCTCCGAGGGACTTGCAAAAGTCACAGAATCCACCCAGAGCCCTCCAAGAAAAAATACAATTAAAACAGTTCTGACAAATCTCAGAATGCTCTGGGAAAGCAAGATGTTTTGTTAGATGAGTATACGGGTTTAAGGTTTCTTCTCTTACAGATCCCAAAGAAGTATCCTTCCACTTTTAGTGCTGGATATTGAGCAGCATTATTTAAGAAATAAATTTTTGTGACACTTGTACAGCAATACATTCCTTCAAAAATGTAGTTCATAAGTTTATTTTTTCAAATAATTAGTAAGTTTGTATGCTTAAATTAAATAACTGCCATTCACTGGACAGAATAAATCTGATACCTACTATTTTATTTAAAATCTGTAAACAGAATGTTTTTTTAATTTTTCTTTTTCTAAAGCTCAAAGAAATCCAGGAGGTTTTGACAGCCCACTGTGTCAGAGAAGATGATGTTTTTCTTATCTCATGTTTTTGTCATACCTCTTTTTCATTTCTTCATCATTGCCCTTTTCTTACTTTTTATTTGATTTCTGTTGGAGGTGCTTGTAGTGTATTGTGTATTTGTTTTCATGTTCAGCTGAATGGTCCAGTAGGTGGTGATGAAGGTGTATCAGCATCATGCGTAAGAGCTCTGGAACCAGACTGTCAAACTCCAGATCCTGGCTCCACCACTTTCTAGCTGAGTGAACTTGAACTAGTTAATTAACCTCTCTGCACCTTAGGTTTTTTTTGTCTGTAAAAAATAACATAACCTTCATGTTTGCCTTATAAGGTCATTCAGAAGACTGAATTAGTACACAAAACCACCAGAATAGGACTTGATGCTTGTGAGCATGGAAAAATAAGATACCATTGTTATGAATGTGAGAGGGAGTTGAAATTACTGAAGAGACTTGTAACACTTCTGTTGAGTGCCCAGAGACTGAGAAGGCCTGTTATAGAGTGATATATAGTGATGTTTACTGAAATCATCTCTGGATCACTAAGTGCTATTAATTTTGAATTGCACGTATTGATCAGAGCAAAGGCCAGAAACGAAAGAACATAAACATGAAGTGTGACCAAACGGCAGAAAGTTTGGGCCTCTTTAAGGAGAGTGAAAATATTTGAATGCAAGAAGCAAGCAGGGGCTCAATATCTCCTTCCTCAAGCAGTGGTGAAGGGTGCACTTAGGTGCACCTGTGTGAGTTTACCTGGGGAGGGGAGCAATAGGCAGGGAGGGAAATGGCCCTTTCTTCTATTCTCTTATCACATATATATTGATATGCCCTAATGAAACAGGCACTGCGGCAGGTGCTATGAGAGGTACCAAGATGAGCAGGATGCTTAGAAATGCTGCTGGTGGCCATTTTAGAAATGAAGAATTTTCCCCCAAAGAGAGCAACTGGAATGATTTAAGGAGTTCAGAAAGAATTAGGAGGGAAAGCAGAATTAGCTGTACAAAGCCTGACTCACAAAGAAAAAAAAACTAGTCTGAGGAGAAACAAGAAAGGATAGCATTTTCACAATTGTATTGGCCAAATCTCTTCATGCTAAAAACATGGTACTTTTAAAAGCTCAAAAGAGATAAATTTATAACATATAGAAGGAAGTGCTATTTACATCACAGGTGGTAAAACTGGTAAGACTTGTAAAACTAGGCCATTCATTTTTTCAGCCCCCCTCCCTGCCACCTCCCTCCCCTTCGGCAAACATCAGCTTGTTCTCTGTATCTTTGGGTCTGTTTTTATTTTGTTTTGTTTAGATTTGACATATAAGTAAAATCATACAGTGTTTGTCTTTGTCTGTCTGACTTATTTCACTTAATATCCTCTAAGTCCACACATATTATTGAGAATGGCAAGATTTCTTTTTTTTATTGCCGAGTAATATGAAAACGAGGCTATTCTTTAATCTAGAAAAGTGAGACATTGAAAACTATAAATAGGTTCTTGAAGTATTTTAGCAAATGTAAGGATTGTAGATCCTCTCCGGGTAAGGAAGTATGGTCAAGTACATTGAGGGACCCAGTTCTTTACCCTTTCCTATATCAATGCCCAAGGGTATGTCACTTTGCAGTGCCATTCCACGGAAAGTGATGTAAATGTGTTCATCATGTCACTTAAGTAGATCAATGGGATGTTAGCAGACATGATGCAAGTGGAGGCTTCGAATGGACTTGAATGATGGGGCTTGTCCTTTGCTCCTTTGCCTTTGTTATGAAAACATGCCTGGGCTAGCCAGCTAAAGAATGAGAGATACATGAAGTAGTTGTCCCAGCAGAAACCAACCCCCCCAAAGTGGTAAGCTAATCAAGTCAATATCAGCAGAGCTGCCTGGCAACTACTGTGATTCCAGGCACCTAAAAAAATACACTTATACCGTTAGAGATTTTTGGTTTTTTGTTATGTAGTATTATTGTAGCAATAGATACTATGGTAAGGGAAATTTGGGCCATATGTCAGAGTCAAAATATTGCGTTTGTCAGTCTATGAATCTGACCTAGCATGTAGATTTTTAGATCAAGTTGTGTAAACATACCTTAAAATAATAGAAGGCATCAAAACTTGATCAGTGTAGTGTCCCAAATGCTCCCTACTTAGGAGAATTCCATCAGATTGAGATAAGGAGAAAAGCTTGGTTCAAAACAGGTTCCCAAATAGTTCAGATATTCAGTAAAAATAAATTATCAAACACTTGTAATATAATATATAATAAATTGCCCCCTTTATAGCAAATACAGTTCTCATGTTTGAGACTGAGTATTCACAATTAAACTGTAATTATTTTCTGAGTAAAATAATAGTACTTTTTTTTACACTGTCCCTTTTTTGTAAATTTATTGTTGGTTTGATTTTTGAAATAGGATCCATATAAAATCAAAAGGGTTTTTTTTTTGATTTTTGAAATAGGGTCCATATAAAATCAAAAGGGTTTTTTTTTTTCTATTGTGGCAGAGACATCCTGGTTCATTGTTCCAGTGATTGTCAGTAACTACTAAAGCTGCTCCAGCAGCTGAAGTGGGTGTTGAAGAATGCCCTCTTGGAGCCTCAAAGGTCTCAGAGAACCCTTAATAAATATTTCTTGGGGAGTTGTAAGAAACGGTAAAGAGAGAGCAGGATGCCCATAGTTAGCCTTTGGATACTCTCTGGGGCTTCTTCAGCCCTTTGTTTCTGGGGTCCCCTAGAATTCTCAGGCATTTCTGATTCCTAAACCTTGATTCCTCTGCCTTTAGGGCTGGCGTCACAGTGAACTTAGAACAGGGGAATTTTAGACTGCTACTATGTGCCCAAGAGGAGAATATCGACTTCATCTATCTCCAATGAGTCTGTCCCGCCCTCCCTGACACGCACAAATACCTACACACAGGTACAGGTTGGAAAAAGATCATTGTGCTGCAACTACAATGGAATTCAGGAAATCTGATGCTCACATGACTCTTCTGAGCTGGCTGTGATAACCTTGGGCGAGTCACTTCTTTGTCTCTTGAAATGGAAGGGGGTAGATGAGTACAGTCAAGATAATTCAGTAGATAACAATTTTCGAATGGATAAATTCCTCCAGTAGACAATTAACATTGGTGAAATATATCAGAGGCCTTGCTCTTACTAGTTTCCTTTTGTCATGAAAACTTGATAATGTCCCAGTTCAGTGATGTAATTTTGGTGAAATTAAGCTTGAGCAACTCAACATGACATGGTTAAATACACCTAAATTTGGCACAATTATTCATTGTTCTAAGCACTCTGACTGGATGCCAGGTAACCAGCAGCTACACCTAGGGAGGGTAGTCTGGTGGTGAGTAACTGTTGCTGCTTCTTAGTGTGCACCAGGTACCTGGGTAAAAGAGCATTACATTAATTTGGCTAAATCCTTTGGTTTAGAGCAGTTCCATGGGGATTTCAGATCTTGTTATAGGACTTAGAGCAGGGGTCCTCAAACTACGGCCCGCGGGCCACATGCAAATACAAATATTGTATTTGTTCCCGTTTTGTTTTTTTACTTCAAAATAAGATATGTGCAGTGTGCATAGGAATTTGTTCATAGTTTTTTTTAAAACTATAGTCCCGCCCTCCAACGGGCTGAGGGACAGTGAACTGGCCCCGTTTAAAAAGTTTGAGGACCCCTGATTAGAGAATGAGGTGATTTTTTTTTCTTTGCTTTTACTATTGCAGGCTTTAACAACTTTATTGCAATATAACTTATGCAGCATAAAATTCACCAATTTAAAGCATACAATTCAATGCTTTTTAGTTTATGTACAGAATTGCACGATCATTACCATCTCTAGTTTTAGAACATTTTAGCCACTCCAAAAAGAAACCACTTGCCTAGTAGCACTCTTTCTTCCACCCCAGCCCTAAGCTAATCTACTTTCTGTTTCTGCAGATTTACCTGCTCTGAACACTTCCTATCAATACATTCATACAATAGGTGGTCTTTGTGACTGGTTCCTTTTACTTTGCATGTTGTAGCATGTAATATTACTTTGTTCCTTTTATTGCCAAATAGCATTCCATTGTATGTATCTTTATAAAATTTTTGAAACGTGAAAGAAGAAAGACTAGTATATTGAATATCCTAATACTCATCACCCAGCTTCACCAATTATCAATCAACACTTTGGCCAATCTTGTTTTATTTTTCTCCCTGATCCACATTTATTGAATTATTTGAAGGAAATCCCAAACACCATATAGTTTTATGTGTAAGTATTTCAACTTGTGACTCTCAAAGTAAGAATTTTTTGCAACAATCTTAATAATACTACCATGCTAAAAACTTAACAATGATTCCTCAGTATCATCATATAATTTGTCAATAGTCAAATGTTCCCTACTGTCTCCTTTAAAAAATTTTTCAGCTAGTTTATTTGAATCAGAATCCAGCTAGGTTATTTCCTTTCAGTAGTTTTGATGGATGTACTTCAAGCCTTTTTTAATCTATAGAGTCCCTCTCTCATTTTTTTTGCAATTTATTTGTGGAGAAATTGAATTGTTGGTCCTATAGAAACTTCCACTTTCTGGGTTTGCTGATTGTGCACTCTTAGTGCTGCTTTACATGTTCTTTTGTCCCCTGTATTTCCTGTAAGTGTATAGATCAAAGTCAAAGATCAGAACACTTTTTCTGTAGCAGCCCAGATAGTAAATATTTCAGGCTTGTGGGCTTTCCCACCTTTATCCTACTCTGCCATTGTAGTGTGAAAGCAGCCATAGCCAATATATAAATGGGTGTGAATATGTGACAATAAACTTTTACTTACAAAATAGATGGTGGTCAGAGTCCTCATGTAGATACCTGATCAGACTCAGGTTTCACCTGTGAGTTATTTAATTGGTGTAGAAGTTGAATTTACACTACTAGCATAGTGCAGGAAATGGTGAGTTGTTTTCAAAGTTGATTGAGAATAAAATTATTCCTATCATTTAGTATCAAAATTTTACCAGAAATTTTGCTTGACAGTAAGTCATTCTGGATTGGGTGAATAAGGGTAGGGATTGAGAATTGAGTACTGGGTTGCATCAATGAGTCTGTGCTGTAGACAAAATTATTCTTTCTATAGCTCACTCCTTCCAACTCATGCATGTTAGAAGACTAGTATGTGTTGAATGCAATCTAAGTCAGTGGTTAGAGAGCATTAGCTTTAGAGGTAAATATATCTGGGTTGGCATCCTGGTTCTTCCAATTACTAGTTGTGTGACCTAGGTAAAGTTACTTATCCACTCTGTGCCTCATTTCCCTCATTTGTGAAATGGAGATATTATAACTACCTCACAATATTTTTTGTGAAGATTAATTGAGAAGTAGTTTCTGAGGGGTTGTTTGAGCTCAATAAAGAGAGAAATCATTTTCCATTTCTACTGCCACCTTTTCACCTCTTGTCTGATCCATTGTTATCACTTCCATGCACCACTTCCATCATGTCAAATGCCTGCTTGGAACCCCTAAGTGACTCCCTAGTATTCACAAGATAAAAGTAAAATTACTTGGCCTGAAAAGTGCAGTCATGCCTGGAATCTGTATTAGTTATCTATTGTGTAAAAAATTACCACAAGCTTAGCAGCTTAAAGCAACACACATTTATTAACTCACAGCTTCTGAGTCATAAGTCCAGGAAAAGCTTAGCTGTATCTTCTGCTCCTGAGCCTCTAGTTGCCATCAAGGTCCTGGTTAGAGATGTGGTCTCACCTGAGGCTTGACAGGGGATGAATCGCATCCAAGCTAATATGGTTAGTGGTAGCATTCAGATCGCTGTATGCTGCTGAACTGAAGTCCTTAGTTTCCTGCAGGATGTCAGCCAGAGGCCATACTTAATTCCTTGCCATGTGGTTATTTTCACAGGATAGTTCACAACATGGCATCTTGCTGCATCAAAATCAGCAAGGGACACAGAGTCCTCCAGCCAGATAAAAATTACAATCTTATATAACATAAACATGTACATCCTGTCTTCTTTGGTATATGCTACTTCTTAGAAGCGGGTCCTGCTCACACTCAAGGGGAGGAGATCACACAAATGTGTACCACCAGGAAGTAGGGATCGTGGGAATTATCTTAGAGTCTGTCCACCACAGGATCCAAGTTTCAGGTGCTGGCAGATGATTGCCAGCTCCACTATTATTTCTCTCAGACCCTTAATGCACACATGAAAAATGGATACAGAATGGTTTTCTATCTAATGGGATTGTTAAGGAGATCAAATGAGGTAAATTATTTTTCAAAGTACTTTACACACATCCAACTCCTACCTACTTTAAAGTCTGTTTTAGGTCCCACCTTCTCCATGAGGGCTTGGCCAAATCTAGTTGTCTGAATGAATCTCTCTTTTCCTATAACTGAAATTGCTTGACTTATTCATAGTTTATATATATTATCTTATGCTGTTATGTCTCATTAATGAAAAATTCATGATGCATATCTTATCCATCAGATAAAACTGCAAGCAATGTAAGAACAAGGATGTTTTTCTATTAAGTACTAAAGTAGGAAACTTTCCTTAATAAAGAGAGAAAAAAATAGCAAACTTTGTTTGAATGCATAGGATGCATTGGGCACTCTACTAAGCATTTTCTTATTTGTTCATTCTTCTTACCCTTAAAACAATCCTTTGAAGTAAGTTTTATTATTACTCTAATTTTACAGATAAGGTAACTGCAGCTCAGAGAGGCTAAGTAATCTGCCCAAGGTCACACAGCTAGTCGAAGAATGGAGTTCTTGCTTGCCTCATATGCTACCACTTTTATATGGTCCAGAGAAGTACAATGTACAAAGTAATTGCTCACTTTAGTCTGATAAATGGAAATTTTTGCATTGAGAGAAGACTGCACTAGAGAAGTCTGTAGGAGTCCATTTGCCTGCTGATGTTCAAGATGGGGGAGAAGTGAGTCCTGGCATCATCATGTGCTTGTTGGTTTCTTTTGATGGTATTTGATGGTAAAAAATCATCATGGCTACCAAATGGCCATATTCTGGACAACCTTCTTTGGGGAACATAATTTAAGATCACAATATCTGGTAAGCCATGACACTATGGAGCTTACTGCAAACTAGTGCTCATTTCTCATGGTTCCCACAGTCATGAGATGCTATATTCACATTAAATCCATGCTAAGCTCTACTAAGCTCTCCCTTTTGAACATTCACCCTTGAATCCTGATAAACTCACACATGTCACAGTGCTAAGGCTATAAATTCCAGGGTCCTACAATGTGAATCATCTGTGAGAATTTACTTCCAGTTCTAGGGATAGGACTCTTGGGAAAACTAGGCAGTGGGCCAAAAAGAGAGAGTGAGCAGGAGTGGCCTGGTCACTCTTAACCTAAGCCTCGACCTTCCGCAAAGTAGAGAACTAAAACACTTAGGAAATATTAGATGTTCCACCAGATGTTTTTTGGACCATATCTTCTATTCTATCTGTTCAAGTAGTGTCATTCCGACTTTAATTTTATATTTTTGTCATTTCAGAATGAAGCCGACAGCAAGTGGTCTGCCTTTTATGAACAACAGTCCAAGCTTGCCCAAACTTATCCACTACAAGAAATTCAGAATCTTACAATCAAGCGTCAATTGCAGGTCCTTCAGCAGAATGGGTCATCAGTGCTCTCAGCAGACAAGAGCAAACGAGTATGTGAACATTCTAGCATTGATCTCAAGAGTTGAAATATTGGGGAATAGTAAACATTAAGGACACATATGTAATACCTTAATCAATAAAGAAAAAACCCACAAAAAACACATTAATATCACCCATGGCTGCTTTCTTTATCTGCAAAGAGTAGCATGCTGACATTAAAAAGAGCTCTGGGCTTAAGTGGGGCGACCACATAATTTATCATCCAAACTAGAATCATCTTTTTGAGAGTGAAAGAAGACATGTATAATTATGTTAGGACACAGAGTTAAACTGGGATTGTTTGGGAACTGTAGTGTATATGGACACCCTAAACAGAGGTTGCCTTCCTGAGGACCAGGCAGCCTGAATAACGCACTTAGTCTATGTCCATGGTTCACAATTGGGGGTGATTTTTGCCTCCCAGGGACATTTAAAAATATCTGGAGACATTTCTGGTGGTCACAATTTGGCAGAGATGATATTGACATCCAGTGGGCAGGGAGGCTGCTAAACATTCTGCAATGCACAAGACATCCCCAAACAACAAAGAATTATCTCGTCTAAAATGTCAATAGTGCCAAGCTTAAGAAACCTCATATTGAAGTCTAATTCTTTTCTCCTTTCATTCTTGACTCTCCTCTGCAACCTCTTTAACAAGTGGCTAAGAACCTCAGCTCAAACTGCTTTAGGGATGGGTGATTCACCTCTTTCCAAGACATCAGTTTTACGTATGGTTTCCTCTAATTGATGGAATGGTACTCACTCCATTGAGTGGTAGGGGATTTACCTCCACTCTGTTCTGCCTTCTAAATCCAAATTGCTCTTTCTTATAATAGTCTTTAAATAAATGAAGACTGCTAATATTTTTTTAACTAGTTGAGTCCTTTTCTCTCTAAGCTAAACATAGCACTCTGAGTTGGTTCTGGTCTGCACAGAGGTGAGCAGCAATGTAACATTTTGCACCTTGTGCTCTACATCTACTAAGACAATCTAGGACTATACTAGTATTAGGTCTTGTTGTTTGATTGTGTGTTGTTGTTTTTTGACAAATTCCATGTTTGACTCATATCAATGTCACTGTCAATGAAGTCTCTAAATGTTCTGAAGGGATACCTTTTAAAATTCTATTCTTAGGTGGCTAGTTTGTGTAAATTTGAGAAAGCCTATATTCACCCCTGTTTCATTCCATCTCTTTTGCCCAGGAGTCAACAAACTTTTATATAAAGGTAAAGATAGCAAATATTTTAGGTTTTGTGGGCTGTATTGTCTCTGTCACAATAAGTCAAGTATGCTGTTATAGTGGGAAATCATCCATAACTAATGCAGAAACAAATAGGCGTTGCCGTGTTCCAATAAAACTTTACAAAAATAAGAAGCAGATAGGATTTGGTCTGCAGATCATAGTTTATAGACCCTTCATCTAATCTATTGAAATATTTGGCTATTTAACATCAAAGTCTTCTATCTTAGTTGTTTTTCCTCTGGAACTCTGTGTTTTAATCTGCATCTATAAAAAGAAAAAAAAATGCATGAGAAGAAGAAAGATGAAACCATATGGTCCTTATCTTCTTACAAGTTGATATTTATTATTTTGCATTCTTTGGATTTACTTACTAACTAGGTGTTAATCCACATTATCTTGTACATTCCATGCTTCCCCATCTTTCCCACAAAGATACCATGTGAAACTTTGCCCATTGATCTGGTCTATTCTAGTTGGAACCGGACATTCTATTTTTCAAAGATCCAGATACTTCTAATGTGCAGCCAGGATTGAAAAGCATTGAAATGCATGTAAGAGCTTGAAGTGTTTGGGGAGAGGGGGGACTCAAAGATGCATAAATTCAATGAAGAGGAAGAAGGGAGAGGTTGAAAAAGCAGGCAGATAGAGACCATGAGGGGTTTCGTGCCATGGTAAGGAATTTGGGTTGATTCCTTTGGACTATGGGATCTTGTTGAAGTTTTAGGCATGGAATCTATTTTATGTCTTAGAATAGCGACTCTTGTAGCAGAATGAAAGAATAATGGAAGCGGGAAATAGGAAAAGGGGAAACAGGGTATTTCATCTGGTGTTTCTTAAATCATCTGTGGGAGAGAACCAGCCCTCTCTCCCTTCCTCCCTTCCCCCTTCTCATCTTCTTTTATTACCAATCCATCACATGCCTAGATGTCATGGAAACATTAAATGGTCTTAAAAGTTTATAAACATTTATTCTCTCATTTACTGTACTTATCACATAATGGAAACAAACCATTTGCTGACTTGCATTGATTCATGGACCATATTTTGAGTAGCACTGCTTTACTCTATTATGTCTACTCTCCTTTAAACTCTAACTACAGGGTACAGTTTAAACTTTTCAGTATGACATAAAAGGTTCCTCATAATCTGGCTCCTGCTTATCTCTCCATTCCCACGTCCTCCACTTCCTTCAACCTGCACTGCTATTCTAGTTTCCTTCAACATGTCATCACTCCCTGAAAAGGCCATGTCTTTCCCAACCTCCTTTCACCTTTTAGGCTCTTCCCTCCATCTCTCTTTTCTACTTGACCAATTTCTGCTTCTTTTCCAAGACATAGCTCTAATTTGCCTTCCTCTTTGAAGCCATTCCTGAATCTCCTCCTCATACTCCCACATTATTTTTTGGTGACAGCCCGTATCACTCTGTTATATAATTATTGATGTCATGGCTCCCTCATTATCCCATGACTGTGGGGTCCTTAAGGACCAGTGACTTGTTCATGACAGAATTGGCAGAGTGTAGAACATAGTAGATGTTCAATAAATGTGCACTCAGTGAATGCGGAATGTAACAACAATTGCACTTCGTACATACGAAGGTGAGAAATGTTTTTTGGATTTTAGTAGATCTGTTCATTTTAATCACTTCACAAATATTTATTACATGTTTATAAAGCTCCATTGATAACTGATGGTGAGGAGATTTGACTGAGATATTCCTGCCCTACATAAAGGAAGATACTTGGCAAAGAACTTGTGAACTGCTGTATTTGGAGTAATAAAAAAAATCACATGGCTAAAAGGACATCTTTACATTAGCCTTTTATTTTCCATATTTCTCATTTTAACAGTGTTTATTATCTTTAATTTGCAGTTGAACACAATTCTAACTACAATGAGCACCATCTACAGTACTGGAAAAGTTTGTAACCCAAATAATCCACAGGAGTGCTTCACACTTGCAGGTAAGCTATTAATTTTGAGCAGTGATTATGATATTCACTTTTCCCCCAAGTTTTAAAAATGAAATTGATGTTAGATAATGGCATTATGCCTTTCACACGGAATATCCAAAGGTGAGAAGATTCCAAATATGTGATTCAGCACATAGACAAACTTAGCACTTAATAAAACTACATTTGTAAACTCTGTCACATTCAAGTAACTTAATTAAGTTAGCAGTTAAATGATGTCAGTGGTTTATTTTCTCCTCAAATATTTTGGAACTATAATAAGGATGAGGAAATTAGTGAATCATGATATTTCATTTTATAACTTTACTAGAGGCCCGGTGCACAGAAATTTGTGCACTTGGGGGGGGGGGCGTTCCTCAGCCCAGCCTGTGCCCTCTCGCAGTCTGGGACTCCTCGGGGGATGTCCACCTGCTGGCTTAGGCCCGTTCCCCAGGGGATCAGGCCCAAGCTGGCAGTCAGACAGCCCTCTGGCAGCTCGGGAGCCCTTGGGGGATGTCCACTTGCCAGCAGGGAGCAGGCCTAAGCTGCAGTCGGACATCCTTAGTGCTGCTGAGGAGGCGGGAGAGGCTCCCACCACCACCGCTTTGCTGGCAGCCATCAGCCGGCTTGTGGCTGAGCAGAGCTCCCCCTGTGGGAGTGCACTGACCACCAGGGGGCATCTCCTGCATTGAGCATTTGCCCCCTGGTGGTCAGTGTGTGTCATAGTGACCAGTCATTCCCAGTCATTTTGCTGTTAGGGTCAATTTGCATATTACCCTTTTATTATATAGGATGGCCTTATGTCTGCCAGCCTTAATTTTAATTCTTGAAAGTTCATGTAATTGTTTACAAATACAAATTTTACAAATGCAAGTTTATTTTTCTTTGGGTGCTTTGCAATAACAGGCTTGGAAGACATAATGGAGAAGAGCAAAGATTACAATCAAAGGCTCTGGGTTTGGGAAGGCTGGAGGTCTGAGGTCGGCAAGCAGCTGAGGCCATTATATGAAGAGTATGTGGACCTGAAAAATGAGATGGCAAGAGGAAACAGTAAGTTTGCTGGTCTGTAGAGGTCTTTGAGGCCATGGGTTTTTTTTTTTCCTCATGGATTACCAAGGCTGCCCTTTGATATAAGGTATATCCCTAAATTAATGACCTTCTGTTGAATAATTCATGTTGCCTGTCTCAAAGAAGAAACTACTAGGGAATAAGGAAAGGTGAATTGACATTCTACAGTTAAAGAGCTCAAATACAGGGCCTCAAACAAATCAGTTATCTGGGAAGGTGCCCCCAAGGTTCCTAAGGTTGTCTGGGGATTAAGTAGGAATTCTATTTCTCAGAATGAATGAGAAACAGAGACAGTCTCTCACCTAACTCCCATCTAGCTACAGTTTATTCTCAAAAGTTGTTTGTGTGTTTACCTCAGGGTGGTGTCACAGAAAGAAAAAAATCAGATTAATTTAGGCTGGAAACTCATTACTTTCTGCAGTTGTAATCATAACTCAAATCATGTGGTCATAAAAATCTTAACATGGGGAGGAATTCCCATCTTTCTTAACTTGCTCTCCTGCCTGGGTAATGAGCTGAAGCCATGGCATTATGAATAACTTTATTGGGGTTGGGCAAGGAAAAATTTTTTCATCTGTGGTTTCCAGATATCTTTCACTGATACATAAACTCATATTATCAAGCTGTAGGTAAGCTGGAGACAGTAACTTATCACCATATCCTTCCATCCAAATATTTATTTCTCTCCTCATCTTCCTGATCATTCATTGCCAATGTGCCTGTAAAAATAAAAAATATTAATATACATTTGAAAACTTTATTAGCTAATAACCTAGCACAAGCTCATGTTTCCTGATGATGAGATACTACATAAAATGTACAGAGATATACTGTTTAAACATATAATTTGAAAATAAATATAGGCCCACCGTGGCAATGACTAAGATGAGTTGGGTTGGATTTTAAAATATATGGCCTTGAACAAAATGGGAATTTAAAAATGCAGATGCAATCACATATTTTAAAGCTAAAGATGCAAACTGATCTATGGAGAGAGTAGAGACCCAGGGTTAGGAAAGTAGGAGTGTGCCTCTGCCCCTTACTAGTTGTGTGCAACCTTGGACAAATGATTTAATCATCTAAAAACAGGCTGTTAATCTGCACAGTGGGGATTATAATAATGTCAATCTTGTAGAGTATTTGAGTTTATTAGATGAGATAATGCAGTTAAATTTCTGGCACAGAGCAAGTGCTTAACAGACATTAGCTAGTGTCATTATTCATCTACATTCCTTTGAGTTGATATTTAGAAGGGCAGTAAAAAATGTGACATATCTTTGGATTTTTTTAGCCTCCAGACAAGGCTAATACATACATATTGTGCTTTTACTCTTTCTTTCCCTTGTGTTCTAAACAGATTACGAGGACTATGGGGATTATTGGAGAGGAGATTATGAAACTGAGGGGGAAGATGGCTATAACTATAGTCGCAACCAGTTGACTGAAGATGTGGAACGTATCTTTTTAGAGGTAACTAAGGAATTGTACCCAGAGACAGATGTAGGGCAGTGCACAGGAAGAAGGGAAAGTGACAAAAGGCATTCTGGCTTGTTCTAACACACTGGTCAGTCATTCCCAGGCCTCGTAGTTATGTAATATTGGAGCTTGAAAATATTTTAAAGAATAACAGGACAACTCCTACAGATGATCAGTATTTCTCTACTCCCCCCTGCTTTTCAACCACTAACCAGAAATTATCAACAGCAAGATTATAAGAAAGAAAGATTATAGGAAGGAGCAGTCTTTTAGATTATGAGAAGGAATGGTCTTTGTGAGCTACCTAGGGCCAGCACTGTCATCCTCAGTTAGCAGAGCCTTTCTCAGGACAATTAGTACTATTGTTTCCTTATCTTTGACTAAGGAAGTCTTTATAGGAAAGAGAGAGTCTATGAGGCAAAGTACCCCATGGACACTTCTTAATGTCTCCCTCTTCCTTCATTTTGATCCCCACATCTCCTACTTATTTCTGTGCCTTCAAACTTCTTATGTGTAGTTATTCTGTCTATCCATAGTTGGGCAGAGCTATAAAAAAATGAAAGCAGGACAAATATACCCCCCCAAAATAAAGAGAAGTGGGCAAGATATTTTAATAATTACATCAAAGAAATGGCAAGTAACCAAGTAAAGCATTATTAGTAAAATTAAAACTATAATTAAAAACTACTACACACCCACGAGAATAGCTGTAATTAAAAAAGACTAACAGCCTGGCCAGCATGGCTCAGTGGTTGAGTGTTGACCTATCAATCAGGAGGTCACTGTTTGATACCCAGTCAGAGCACATGCCTGGGTTGCAGCTCCATCCCCAGTGTGGGGCATGCAGGAGGAGCCGATCAATGATTCTCTCTCATCATTGATGTTTCTCTCTCTCTCTCCCCCACTCCCTTCCTCTCTGAAATCAATAAAAAATATATTTAAAAAAAGACTGATAATACCAAGTATTGATGAGGATATGAAGATACTGGAGCTCTCATACTCTGCTGACAGAGATGTCAAATGGTACAGTCACTTTGAAAAATAGTTTGACAACTCTTAAACGTTAAACATACACTTACCATATGACTAAGTTATTCCACTCTTAGGTGTCTATATGAGAGAAATGAAAATGTATATCCATACAAAGACTTATACATGAATGTTCATGGAAGCATTATTCATAATAGCCCTAAACTGGAAACAACCTAGTCATCCCACAACTGGCGAATTTTATCCATGAGATTAAATGAAGCAGACTCTGATGTATTCATACAATGAAATGCTACTCAGTAATAAAAAGGAATGAACTACTGATGCATGCAATAATATGGATGAACCTCAAAAACATTATGTTAAGTGAAAGAAGACAGACACAAAAGGTCATATACTATATAATTTCATTTATATGAAATGTCCGGAACAGGGAAAGCTATAGAGACAGAAGTCAGTTCAGTGACCTAGGGATGAGGGTAGGAGTGGAATAAACTGCAAATGGGGGTAAGGAAATGTTCTAAAACTGGGTGGTGGTAATGGTTGCCCAACAATATAAATTTTCTAAAAATCATGGAACTACACACTTAAAGGTGGAGAAATTATGGTGTGTAAATGATATTTCAATTTAAAAACAAAGGAAGTAGGTAGCATCTTATGAATATTTTTGCATCTGCTTTCATTTTGGAACCTGTATTTCTCCAGGTGTGTTTACTGCTTTATGCAATGGAGCTAGTTATCATCAGCATCTGGAGAGAAGGAATACTTTCAAACTCTCCAGAACATTTGAGAGGAAAAGAAATTGAACTTTAGGGACATTCTACTTGTCTAAAGAAGCTTCTATTTTTAGTGTTGAGGACTGGAAATAGGAACCAGCTTCTCTTGGTCTTAAACTTTCTTCCTGGGCTTTTCAGATTAAACCATTATATGAACATCTTCATGCTTATGTCAGGGCAAAGTTGGTGAATGCCTACCCTTCCCGTATCAGTCCGACTGGATACCTCCCTGCCCATTTGCTTGGTAAGAAACTCCACAAATTCTTCATGTACTTTGCTCTATGTTATTTCCACTAATAGAGTTCTTTTATGGAGTGAGGCCGAACATAAAACTTTGGAAAATTCTGTGAATGGAATTAGTAACATCATAGAAATTATAGTTTGAAAGCACTGTCTTCAATAGAAAAGTCATTTTAAAATCTTTATTGCATTACTTTATTTTGTACATAGTTATTATGTTGGCTACAATTCAAAGGATAAAGGGGTGATTTAAGACAACTAGAGAAGGAACTCCAAGTTCAAATGAGAGTGTAAATGGGGAAAAATAAGTCTCATTATTCAAGTTGGTTGGCTAAGCTCTTGAGGTGAATTTGGGATCTTAGTATCATATTGTCATAGGAAAGAAGCTTGGTAGGCTGGAGGTAGTCAGCCATGAGAGAAATGCTTTGTAGAATTAAGGTATAGCCTGACTTAAAGCTTCATAAGTTCATTCTTAACTGTAGCAATTACTTTTGCTGGAAAGTACTTGGTTTGGAATCATATGAGTATGTATGAAGTCTTTATCATGAAGGAAGATGCCTAGTTTAGGAGAAAAATAAATCTTCCAAAAACCTTGGATCCTGCCATAGAGCCTTTGTAGACCATGCAAGATCTAGGGCCCTTTATTGAACCTGCTAATTCCCCTCCAGAGAGTGACTATCCTCCACTTCCCTCTCCATCACCCCAGAAGCTGAGGTCAAATAAAATACATGTGTTTGAAAAATTCATGTGATGTATATATAGTATTACTACTATAGTCAAGCTAAATTACTGGCAGCCAATTCTTCTCCAAGGCCAAGCCTTGTTCAGCAGGGGAGAATATGGACAAAGGCCTTGTGGAGACTTTTTACTCTAAAGCAATATATATATATATATTCCCTACAATGTCTTTGCCAGGCATTCGTTAGTAATTCAGTTTCTGCTTAAACCTACCTGGTGTGATGTACTCAATATACTTTTGTGAGCATTATTGTTATCATCATGCCTACACTATTATTTTAAGTTAAATGTCCTACACAGAATTTTTTAACCATTCTTTAAAACATCACTTTTCTAATTGTTCTCCTTTGGATTAGCCATCCTTTGTTGATGTCACTCTTCAAATATCATGCTCAAAACTGAACAGTTATTTTAATGAGGTTTAACCAACATAGAGTAAAAATGGAACTGTGGCTTCCTTTGTTCTAGATACTTTGATTCTATTCATTTACGTTACGGTCACATTTGGGGTTTGGAAGCAATGTCATACTGTTTGTTGGGTCCCTTTTGGCCTGTATTTCAGCTTTATGTCACATATCACATATGTTTATAGTCAATAGATATATATTTCTTTAAAACATGAGTTCATTGGAGCATTCTTTATGTAGTTAAGTTACTCTATTCCTTTGATGTCAGGATTCTGGTCCTGCTATTAGATTGACTTTTTCTAGATCTATCTTCCCTTTAAGGGTATGGCCTTGAAATGCATTTTAACATTTATTTGAGATGTTTGAAAAATTACCCAGTTAAGTGTATTACTATATTATAGGAATAAAAGTGAAACTTAATAACTAATTACTAGAGGTTGCTGAGTGATGATCCTATATGATCTCTCTTGAATCCAAAAGTAGGGATTACTAATAGTTTGTAGTATTTTGCCCCTTGGATGGTGAATTCAATAAATGTGCTTCTAATCTATATTAGCTATGATGTTCCACATATTTAATAAATTGTGCCTTTTAAACCTTAAATGGGTGAAACTGGGATGATTCCCTAACAAGTTTTGCCTAACTACATACAAAATCTCCTGCCATTTTAACCTTTTAGAGGAGATAGAAAAAGAAGGGAGTTTTGAAACTAAAATAAGAGAAAAAGAGATAGTGAAAAGGAAGTACAGAAACCAGATTAAGTGTAGAATACTATGTGGCCTGTTTATCAATTTCACCTCATGCACTATGTAAATATCAGTTCTATACTTCTGCTGTCCTTTTTGTGTATTAACAAAATCTTTTTTTTAAATAGGTGATATGTGGGGCAGGTTTTGGACAAATCTGTACAATCTGACAGTCCCCTTTGAACAGAAACCAAACATAGATGTTACTGGTGCAATGGTGGAACAGGTAGGAAGAAGAGGCCTTGAAAATAAAATCTGAATCCTTAATTTCATTTCTTTTTAGGCTATATTTCTCTTCTAGCTGTTGTATATGAAACTATATGTATAAATAAAAATTTCAAGCTAATTAAATGTAGCTAATTAAATTCCTTAGCTATCTCTTCATGGAAAAGTGGTTTACAATTTCAATTACATCAAATACCTTGAATAACAGGTAGGGTATTGATCTTACTGAGAGATATTAAAAATGGAGAGGACCTAAGTTTTCCATTAAATAGTGATATGTGGAATTATCAACTGACTGGCCACACTCTTTCCAAAGTTAGTCATTAGTAAGCAATCAGTCAGTAATCTCTATGAATAATGGAAAAAGAACATCATTAGATGATTTTTGCATATTTAAAATTTATTATTAAAATATTACAAGAGTATTTAAAATAATTTTTTAAATTACCTTTCTGTTGCCATTTTGGTATAATTGTTTAAATTCTTTGTGTTCCCTTCTATTGATGACATTATAATATATTATTAAATTCAGATAATAGTCTACATTTCTGGGTAGAATTCATAGACATACTTCTATAGGCTGTGTAAAATTTCTTCAGATAGTTGCACCATAATTTACATTTTAGGTATTGCTGGACTTTTTTGCTTGTTAATAATTTTAAATCTGTAAGCAGCAATGCAATGAACATGTTCACATACATAACATACTCCCCATACTCCTGGGAAAAGTCCACAGCTGAATAAAAACGGGACGCTCTTAGGGTCTCCAGACTCCTGCGGCTGTTCTAACCCTATTTTATAGTTGAGCAGTAGCAGAGGCCTATCTTTATGTCACCCCTTAGCCTGTCTACAGTGTTTTTACACCCACCATATCTCCTAATGTTACCTTTACAGTAAACCTCTGAGGCTATCAGGACAGGTATTGTGATAGTTCCATGTTGTAGCTGAGAAAACTGAGGCTCAGGTAAATGACTTGCTAAAGTCAAAAAGACAGTTAGTGGCAAGTGAGGTATGAACTCAGAGCTCCTAATATTTCCAGTGTAGATTTCTATTTATTCATTCTTTATTTAACAGATGTTAATTGTTCTCACTAGTCTACACTGTTTTGGTATACATTCATTCGGTTCAATAATGCCTTGCTCAAAACCAGTATTGGCTGATATTAAGGAGTAGGTCAGTAATTTTAAAAAGCCATAGTGTCATATCCTGTTTCATATCCCCAGGGCTGACATGGAGAAAAACCAGACTTCACTGGTCTTCAAGATCAGAGGAAATTTTCTGTGTCACTAGAAGTGATTCATGAAGCATATGCCGATTATACAAACTTAGTTTGCCTGATGTGGGCCTTATCTCCAAAGAAGTGTTAGCTCCAGGGATACTGGTTTCCAGAAGAGTTTGTTGGATGGGAGACATCTACTGCTGCCTGTGTCTGATTCCAGAAGTTTCTGAAGTTTAGATTCCCATACAGACTATAAAGCCAATGCCCAACTACACATTGGCTATTGGGTCACATGTGGGCCTTTTTGGTTCCAAAAGCCCATGACTTCATGTCCACCTTACTGTTTATGTCTTTCACTGAGCCTAATACCAGGGCCTTATTCCTTAAAGGAGCTCAATCAGTGATTGTTTGTTTGAGTTAAATAGTTTTTAGCAAAGAGGTCATTGTTGTTTCTGTTATACTTGGAATATAAAGAATAAAGGCAAAAATACATCGCACATAATGTCACCCAGTCTATGAATATTTTTGTGCATTTCTTCATTAAGGTTATGTACTATATAAGTGGTTTACGTATTCTACTTTTCACTTACTAATTTATTATATTTTCAATTTCACAATGTCATAATTATTTATTTAACCATTCTAGTGGTTATTTCCATTTTTTCCTTATTAAAAACCATTTTACATGTTGTATACCTTAAATTTAAACAGTTATATGTCAACTATTTTTTAATTTACAACAATATAAACAACAAATCAGTTTAAATTTAATTCTTTGACCTAATTTCTGAGAAGTTCCTAGGTTAGTTCTCTAGAGACAGGATTACTGAGACAAAGAGTATAAATACTTTGAAAATTGTCCATGCGTGATGCCAAATTGCCCTCCAGAAAGGTTATGCCTATGTACATATCTAACAGAAAGAATGCTGTTTTTTAACGCTAGAATTAAATGCTGTTCTTTTTCTTTTTCAGTCCTGGGATGCAGAGAAGATATTCAAGGAGGCTGAGAAGTTCTATATATCTGTTGGACTTCCTAGTATGACTCCAGGGTTCTGGAATAACTCCATGCTAACTGAGCCAGGCGATGGCCGGAAAGTGGTCTGCCACCCCACAGCTTGGGACCTGGGGAAGGGCGACTTCAGGTAGGGAGGCTGATATACAGCTGATACTAAAATGGGAGACAATGGAGGCATGGAAAAAGATGAATTTAGATTCCTGCTCTGCTTCTCTGAGCACAGAAGAGATGAATGAACTTCCCTTTAACGAAAGCTGGGAGTCCATGAGAGTACATCTGGGCTTTTCCAGGAAAAGGGGATTGTCAGCAGCCCCTAACTTGAACCTTTAGACAATTTGCCTCATTTGAAATAATATGCACCCATTAGAGTTGCATGGCTATGGATATGGTGGTGCCCCCATTATGAAAGTTTTGGTGGTAAGATTTATGGAAGGTGGAGGTGTGAATCAGGCATTGGTCCTCCCCTCCATGTGAGTGAGACAGGACAGGTGAATAAATAAGCTAGGATAAAAGAAAGTGGTACATGTCTTAAGAGAAACCGAGACAACTCAATGGGGGAATTGGAAGAGAACTGACCACACCTGGAATAGCATGTAGGATCAGACAGGGCTTCTCAGGTGGCATTTGAATTAGGCTTGAAAGACAGGAAGCGTTCAGACAGACAGAGCTGGGAGGAGTACACTGGGCTGGCAGAATAGCAGGATTAAATGCAGAGAGGCAGGACCTGGCATTGTGTCCTGATATCAGAACGTTAGACTAGAATAAAGGGCCTGTGAAGAGGTTGTGTGTGATAGGGCATAATGAGCACAGGCTTTTGAATCCCAGGTGCCACTTAATGGCTGGGCAACCTTGGGCAAGGTATTTAACCTTCTTGGGTTTCAGTTTCCTTATGTATAAAATGGAATAGTAATTCACAGTTTGCAGGTTTGTGAGTGTCTTAGGCTGGATTCCCTATCTTGAAATGAAGATTCCTGTACAAGTGCTGCATCGAGGGAAAGCTCTCAGGCAAAGGGGAGTGAAGGAAGTTGAGTGGGGGGTTGGAGAAGGATCTAAGTAAGGATGTGGTCTCAGCTGGAGACTTGCTTCTGCCTCATCCCACAGGGCTCCCTGGAGCATGATTTGTACCTGAGTTGGTCATACCTTGAAACAAGGTGTATGTAACGAACAAATATGTACTTTCATATTAGTCACTCATTGACTGTGGACTGCCTGAGTGAGGGAGGGGGACATAACCTCCTGGTTGAGGCACCTCACATTTAGCCAAAAACAGTGAAGAAGGCAGCAGCTATTGGCTGTTAAGGGCTATGCCTCAGGCAACTGGAAGATGGGTGGATGTGCCTGGTAAAGTAGATCTGGGCAGGAACCCAGCAGAATCCACTAGAGTGGCAGTTGGCAATACTGTTCTATAAAGACTCAAATAGTAAATAATTTAGGTTTTGAAGGTCTCTGTTGCAACCTCTTAGCATGACAATAGCCCTAGGTAACACATAAACATATGAGTGTGGCTGTGTGCCAATAAAACCTTTTTATCAAAACAGGTGGTCAGCCTCCATCCATAATTTACTGGCTCCAGTACTAGAGTGAGGCTTAAATATAAGTATACATAAGTTTTCTAGCACAGGAACTTACATACAGTAGACTTTATATATATAGTAGCTATTCTTATAATTGTTTTAAAAGAGAATGGAAAATAACCAAGTTAGAAAATTAGGTTATGTTGGGGTATATAAAGAAGGTTGAGTGTATTCTTAAGCAGTGGGGAGTCCAAAGGGTATTTATCAGGGAGATGATATGGTCAGAGTGGTAGAAGGAAAATTAATTTTGGAACCTACTGAAATATGACACCCCCCCCTACATTTACTGGAATGAAATTGCTCCCCCTACAGTCACCTGAATGAAAATTGCTGTTGCCAAGTTGAAAAGAACCACTACCTAATTGCCACATGCAGTCCTTCTTTCATTGGGCCGCAACAGCATTAGATAACATTTACAAATTGTCTTTGAAATGCTATTTTTCATTATCATCCTTTTCTGGACTTATTTGACTTCTCTCCCTAACTCCTTTGAGCCATCTTCATCTCCCCACTCTACATACTGGGACCTCCTAGGACTTTGTCTTTGGCCCTCCTTTTCTTGCCATTCTACCTATACGCACTCCTGGACTTACAAGCTAATTATTCCAAACTAACAATTTCCAGCCCCTTCTCCTACTACTTCACTATTCTGACTATACCAAACTGCTTGCAGTGTCCTGAATGGCATTTTTTTTCTTAAGCCTTTCTTACTGAGCACCTCCAGGAATGTCAACCTCTTGTCCCTCCCTGCCATCTACCTGCAAACTTCTGCATGCTGATCAAGGTCCAGAGTGCTCATTGCATCTTCAGTTATGCCCCTCTTGGTACTTCTAGGACACTGTGCCTGTATTCACCCATTGTTATGCCCCAAACCATGCCTACTGATCACTTACAGAGTACTTGTCTCAGAGATTTTGTAGTAGAGGACTCTGCTTATTTTTCTTTCTGTTAGCCTGTGAACAAGAGAACAGGATTCAACCCTGCCCATCACTTTATATTCAGCACCTAGCATAGTTTCTAGGACCTAAAAGGTAGGTCCTCAAGATTCACTGGTGAATGAATCTTGGAAAGATGATCCACGCTACCAAAATCCTATACAACTCTACTGTGATGATTAAATGAAACTCAATGAGATTCATTTTAATCTTGTCCATTTATGTGCAGGATCAAGATGTGCACAAAGGTGACAATGGATGACTTCCTGACAGCCCATCATGAGATGGGACACATCCAGTATGACATGGCATATGCCACACAACCCTACCTACTAAGAAATGGAGCAAATGAAGGATTTCATGAAGCTGTTGGGGAAGTCATGTCACTTTCTGTAGCTACACCTAAGCATTTGAAAGTCATGGGTCTTCTGCCACCTGATTTTTCTGAAGACAATGGTATAGACATTTTTTCATGCCTTGTTTGGTGGATTCTTTAGTTTGATGTGGGGAAAGATATTTATTATCATGCATAGTCTATATTTAATTTTTCCACATAAAGTATAAGGTATTTATGGGTAACTAGAAATTACTACTTGTAAAAAATAAGTATTTATCATGACGTGCGAATTTGTGGTTTTGTATCTTTGAAGAGGGCATAAGAGGTAACTGAACGAATGGTCTTGGGGCTCTAAGAAACATCTAACAAGATATTTTTAAACATCTAAAACAGGCCCAAAGAATGGAAATGACTTATCCAAGGTCACCTAGCTAATTAATGTTAGAGTTCTGACTAGATCCTTCTGGTTCTAGGTAAAAACTTCCCAAAATGTTAGAGGGAACAGATTCTAAAAACTATTTTGCAGAAGAAGCAAACTGAAGATGAGAGGGAAAGTGAAGCAAACTGAAGATGAGAGGGAAAGTGAAGCAAACTGAAGATGAGAGGGAAAGTAACCAGCCCAAGGTCAAAAAGCAACGTGGCTAAACCAGACCCAGAGCCCCAATCTAAAGCTTTTCCCATCATATTATGCAAAGTAAATGATAACTTGAAATTTGGGAGTTCTTAAAGAACAGGTGGTGGAATATCATGATGAGAAAGGACGGAAATGTTTTGTTTATCTGCAGGAAGCATAAATTTGCCCCTGTAACATCCCTTTAGATCCACGGTCTTTTTCAACATCTTTGCTTAAGGTAGCCTGTTTGTCTTTGGATGGCTTAGACTTGATAGAATACGACAAAAGTTCACAATATCCAGATTCTTCAGTGAGGATGCCATGGCTTTTGATTCTTCTTTGTAAAAGAAGGACACTTAGAGCCAAATATATTCTTCTCTTTTGAGTATTTCTGTCCTCTTAGTTATTTGATATGTAAATATCAGCTCTGCTGGTTGGAAGGTTTGGTCAATGAGGTCAAGGTCACAAGCTCCATTCTTGTGTGGGCAATTCACTTTGCCTTGATTTCTAGCTCTAGACCTTAGTGATCTCATGAGAACCTGGGATTAGGTCAGTGTAAAGCCATCATCATGTCTGAAAAAGTTACTACTATAAGCAGACCCAGTGGGTAGTAGACGAGCAGCAGCATCCTCCCATGAAGGGAACAACAAACGAAAGAGAGTTCACAATAACCACACCTGTTTTCTAATTTTAAAATATCATTATCAAGTCAATTAATAGACAACTATTTGTTTTATCATTAAAAAATATTCCCTGACAGCAGGAAAAGATGGTTAAATCACAAAGACAGTACTAAACATGGTTAAACCACTTATTTGAAAAAGTCCTTTTCTTGGTTCTGCCCTGATTGGTGAATGATGTTAGACAAATAAGTTCCTTTATTCTCTTTTTCCCTCCATTTCTTCTTCCAAAAATATTTATTGAGCACATACTATGTACAAGGCATATTTCCAGACACTAGAGATAGACTGGTGTGAGAAATAGATAATATTCTCCTGGTTACATTTCAGTAAGCTTCATTTGTACACTGGAGTGAGCTCTACTGCCTTTTTATATCACTAATAAAGGATAAATGAAATAACATAATTTCTTAAAGCATTTTAAACTCAGGTAAGGAAAATATCAGTACATTTAAAGAACATTGTACTTCTGATTATCCAATAGATGGTTAAGGGAGGTTCTTGTTTGTTTTACTTCCTGGTTTACTGGCTTTTGGCCTCCTTTGTTTATTATTTGTTTATTTAACAAAGACCACAGAGTGCATCATGTAGCAAACACCAGGCTAGATGCTGGGGTGGGGAACATCCAGCCCGAGGTCTGTGTAAGGCCTTCAAAATCATTTGGTCTGTCCCTGCCAGGGCAACCATAAGTGGGACTCGAAATTCAATAAATCTAGGAGCTTTTTTCATGGCAACATAAATTTATATTAAGTGAATTATATTAAGCGAATGATGTTATAAATATCCACATGCCCCTTGGCAGAAAAAGATTCTTCACCCCTGATATACAGTCTTGAATGAAACATCACCAGTCACTGCCTTCATGGAACTTACAAAAAATAAACAGTATGACTGGAAAAATAGATGAAATAGCTTTATCTCTGATAACAGATATTTAAGGAAGGCAATTGAAACTAATAAAAAATGAGGATTAGGGGTTACTTGTGGGTTTATCTTATCTGTTCTATCCAAGACTTCATTCCAAATCCCTTAGGTGAGAAAATTAATATATACATATTATGTCCACTGTGAATATTTCTCATGTAATCATCCTTATAGTAAGTATATCTTGAGGAATATTTTGAGGTTAGGAAATTAGCCAACACAAAACATCTACTGTCATCCTCATTTTAATATTTACCCTTTTCCATTTTACTTTCAGAAACAGAAATAAACTTCCTACTCAAACAAGCACTTAATATTGTTGGAACTCTACCGTTCACTTACATGTTAGAAAAATGGAGGTGGATGGTCTTTAAGGGTGAAATTCCTAAAGAGCAGTGGATGAAAAAGTGGTGGGAGATGAAGTAAGTGAATGAATGTGCAATCAGTAAAATGTTTTCTCATAAGCTTGCTGTTTATTTTAAAGCGTTTGACTGGTAACTTGCTTGATAATACATCTTTTAAGGGCTGCTTTTCTTTCCATGTCTCACTTCCTCACTCCTTTGCCAATGTTTCCTAGGGTCATTTCTCAGGACCTTGTCTCAGGGTCTGCTTCTGTGATAACTCAATCTAAAACAACTAGGATTGTGTTTCAAAATAACTTGGATTTCAACAGTTAAATCTTGCAATGTGCTGGGGCTAAATATGTGAAAATGAGAGAGAAGTGCATTTGGGCTAGGGACTGCCATCACCAGACACAACACACACACACACACACACACACACACACACACAAACACACACACACACACACCATCACCACTACTACCACAACACATGAACTTCGTCTATTTTTTTTAGTCTTTATTTGGGTGCCCTCTCCTCAGATAAATGTGTTTTGGCTCTGCCTCCCACCCAGGCAGGACCAGGTGACACAACTTCTTACACTGTCTTCTTCAGTGTTTGGTCACCCATTAAACTGTGATATTATTTAGGAAGTGATCAACTTATTCATTATATTTATTCTGTTAAACAAAAATATCGATTCTACATTTTAGGCAAAGCCCTGGGGATCTAATGCTGATCATTCCAGATATTATCCTTGACTTCAAAGAACTTTAGTTTATGAAGAGATGTGGAAAATGAAACTCCTGCAACATGTTGTACTGTGATGGGAAGAAATGGGGATCCATGAACAGCCAAGTGGGGCTCCAAGGCCCAGTTTGATAGGGCAAATGAGGAGAGGCATCCAAATTGAGCTCTGAGAAAGGTGCAGGAGTTAACCATGTGTATGTAGAGGGAAACAGAAAGAATTCCAAGCTAATGAGAGCCTGGCACATTTGGGCAACAGATAATGATTCCTTTCAATAGTTTCAGCACTACATTATTTATCACTGTTTCTCAAGTGCTTTGCATAGCGCCTGGCACATGCAGATATGAAATAAATGGGTTTTGGATAAAAAATTACAAAAGAAGACAGAAAGGAAAGGAGGGAGGGAAGGAAGGAGGGAAGGGCAGAAGGAAGGAAAGAGGAAAAGGTTCACTGTGCTGCCAGTTGGGTGGAGGAAACATGGGGCAGGCCTCAAAGAAAGGAACATTTGAATTAGCCTTGAAAAATAAGTAAGATTTCAACTTTACAAAATTCTGTCTGCACATAAACTGTGGTGCCAGAGGGGAATTATTAGGACTTTCACTGTATGTTTTAGGCCATGCAATGCACTTTATTAAATCAGTATTTTGAAGACACAGTTATTTTCTCGTGGTATAGTTTGGCTGAATTAAAAAAGGAGAAGAGATAACTACATAATAGTCTGTAGTCTGTCATTTTTGGCACGGTTTCTATTTCACCTGACAACCAATCCTATATAATAAAAGCCTAATATGCAAATCGACCGAAAGGCGGAACGACTGGTGGAACGACCAGTCACTATGACACACACTGACCACCAGGGGGAAGGTGCTCAATGCAGGAGCTGCCCCCAGCCCCCAGGCCTCAGGCCAGTCAAGGCGGGTGCCAACAAGGGCCTCCTGATCGCTCCGCCAGTCACCCCACAGATTGGCCCTGATCGCCGGCCAGGCCTAGGGACCCTACCTGTGCATGAATTTCATGCACTGGGCCTCTAGTTATAGTATAAATACCATTGGCTGATGAAACTGCACTAACTGCACCCAACTGTACCTCCTCATAGTGGGTGACCCAGAGCTAATGTATCTTCTTTTTTCCCCCCAAAGGCGAGAAATAGTCGGGGTGATGGAACCTCTGCCCCATGATGAAACATATTGTGACCCTGCATCTCTGTTCCATGTTGCTAATGATTACTCATTTATCCGGTAAAGTATAGTTTCTCCTCACTGTTTAACTAGTAAGGTTTGTGGACAGCTGTTCTAATGGCAGATAAATAGGGATCTATTAAGCAAAGACTATAATTTTTCTTTCTATCTCCACCCACTTTCCAGCCCCCAAAACCTCAAAATAGATGATGAATTTCCATTCAATTTAACTCAACACAATTTATTGGGTTAAATAAAACTGTTTGAGATCTTTTCTCTCCCATCAAGGAATTTATAGTATCTTTATCCTTGAGATAAAAACAAAAAAGTGTTTTTGTTTGTCTTATTGTTACTGGCAGAGTTCAGAGTGATTGTAATAGAAAGACCATTTTTAACATGAAGTGCAAAAACCTATGTTCTTCACCTATTAGACCCAGACTTGAATTTGCTGAGCCTCAGTTTATTTATACAGAGGAAATAATATTATTGACCTGCTGTAAGGACTGATTGGTATCATTTATATGAGAAAGAGCTATCCATCTGTAAAACACAATACAAATGTGAGCTAACATTTAACAAAATAATACTGCCTTTTTATCAGCTGATACAGAAATGCATGTAGGTTATGATGAGTCTGTCTATAAGGGTTCATGTTTGGGTCTTTCTGGAGAAAGAGGTTTGATAAGTATCTCTTTGATTACTAGGGCCTCAGAATTTAAATATATGCCTCAATCTATGACTTTATCATAGTAACTAAACATGGGCCTGCTTGTTTTCTTTGTCTCTTTTACAGTTATTTCACAAGGACCATTTTTGAATTCCAGTTTCAAGAAGCCCTCTGTCAAATAGCTAAACATCAAGGTCCCCTGCATAAATGTGATATCTCAAATTCCAAAGAAGCTGGGAATAAGCTGCTGTAAGAAATGCTTCAAAATGTTGAACCTCTCCTACTATCCAAAATTACTCATTTCAACGCCTATGTCTATGTTTAACTTTGATTTCTTTTGTCTAAAAAGAAAAATTTTGGCCTCAAAATGTCCTCATCCACTAATTAAATGTTTGTTTTGTGGTCATACGGGAACTTAGACCACGTGATGGCTGGACAGGCCACCTCCTTTCTCCATGTCAGTACTACAGAGTTCCCTTTGTAGTAATTGGAAAGGAGAAGAGATTGAAGGATAAATACATCTATTAACATGCCTTATTTTCTTATCTGCCAGGAGCAAACTTACCCAAGCCAAAGAGGAAAAACCATAGATCATACATGTAAATATATGTACACCTGAAATCCCTCAAAAGGCCCTGAACTTATCCCGCCCCCCTTTTTTTCATGTAGTGAAATGCTGAAACTTGGAAAATCAGAACCCTGGACCTTAGCACTGGAAAAGATTGTAGGAACAAAGAAAATGGATGCAAAACCACTGCTCAACTACTTTGAGCCTTTGTTTACCTGGCTGAAAGAGCAGAATGGGAATTCTGTGGGATGGAACTCTGGTAATTCTGTGGAATCGCGCTCTGGGAATTCTGTGGGATGGTTCTCTGACTGGAGTCCATGTGAGTTTACTGAGTTGACACATTTCAAATCCCTCCCTCTCTGCTTCCCCTAGTCTTCTCTGGCCCCAAACTACCCCTCCTCTTGGTTTGTTAGCCTGATATTTAAAATAAAATAGTATAACATCCCCAAACCCACTGTACTCAAATCTTACTCTTCAAAGACAATAAAGCTTAATAATGATTTTTAGTAAAGAAATTATCAATATTTATATTATTATATCTGCAGAGCCAAGTAATATACTATTTATTTTGTGGCTTTTGGTGATAAAAGGAGGTGCAAGAGTAAGCAGAAGTACATGTCTAAAACTGGCCAATAAAGAAATAACAAGATAAATAAATTGTTTAGAAAGATAAAAGTAATTGCCAGAAAAAAATGTTAACTCAAGAAAGAAGACAGCATCCAGAAAGCAGTAGATTCAACCCAGAAAAGCAGCAAAGGGATAAAATTGAAAAGAATATTTGATATATTGGAATAGTTTGTATCTTCTCTCCACCCCCAGCTGCACCCGAATCTCAAACCTCTCTGGGATTCTCTGGGACTTTTGAGGTCTACACTGCCTCTGTGTACAAATTAGGCCACGACTTCCTGATCCTTGAGAAAGCACTTACCACTCCTCCATTACTTCTCATTTTCCAAAAGTGTGTTTATATCTCTTTTAAAACTCATTTACTATCATTTTAATGGGATTTGGGGAGGGGAAGGAAATAAATACCCATGGTAAACCTGTCATGTGTAATAACAGCTGTGATTTCTCTTTAATCAGATGCTGAGCAAAGCATTAAAGTGAGGATAAGCCTGAAATCAGCTCTTGGAGAAAAAGCAGTGAGTATCCTGGGCACTTTCAGTGTACGCCCTTAAGTAGGACACAATAACACAATCAGCCCATTCCAGTGGGGTCTAAAAGATGAGCGCCCACATGGTTCTCTTAGGAACTACAAGTCCCCAGTTCTGGCCTTTGGCTTTTGTTTATTTACTTTCAGTAACACATTCCTTATTGGATTGGCTATGTCTACTTTTTCCTTGAAGGTGTTACGAAGACCAATGAGGAAGCATCCAAACTTAAATATCAAATACCCACCCTTACAATTCACTCTTATCATCATTACTTGTGTTTGAGGGAGAAAACATAGTTATATTTTGAGAGATTGTTTTCAGAAATAATGCAGGGAGCTTTGCTTTGCTTCGTTTTATTCCATCATCTATATCCTGGAAATGTGTTAAAAATGCAGAATCTTAGGCCCCAGCCCTGGACCTGACTATTCAGAACCTGCATTTGAACAAACCTCCAGGTCATTTGTAAACACAATAAAGACTGGGTCGCTCTGATTTAGAACACCGTTTCTCAAACCTGGCTGTACACTGGAGTCATATGGGATGTCGTAAAAATATTAATGCTTGAGTCCCGCTCCCAGAGATTCTGACTTAATTGCTCTGGGGTGTGGCATCAAGAGTTGGGCATCAAGTGTTCTGAAAGCTCCCTAGGTGATTTTGATAACAGCAAAGTTGGAGAAGCACTGATGTAGAGATGCATTTTGGGATACCAAAATGTTTTACAGAAAATCATATTACTTACACCCTCTTGTGAATTACTTTAATCAGCTAGTGCTTTCTTCTCAACACTGTTTCAGGTTATCTAGTCTGAAAAAGTAGTGGCTTTGGTTGGGGAAGAGGAGAATGTTGTCTCAGGCAGATGGGAATCAAAGGTCTGGGTGGGGGCATGGCACCCGGAAGCTTCTGCAAGATTAGAGAATAACCTGGGACTATTGGACAAAACAATCCAAGGTGCTATAGTAAATTGTTATTTGCACTGGATAGATCCAAAGATTGCATTTCTATTCCTTTACTTTTCCCGGGAAGTTAAATATTATCAAAGACTCCACATTTGTTGTAGCATATTTTTCATAAATAAGATATCCGAATATAAGTAACACAGTAGGAGTGAAACTGAACATTTTAAAAAGAAATAATAAAAATGGAGATGCATCACTTCCCAAGCCCTAAAAGATTCACTTCCTATTTCTTATTATTGGGATTCTTTCTCTGTCTTGCATTATTAGTTCTCCATTGACCTAATAAATTTTAATCACTTTAAAGTATCCTGCAGATCAGGTTCCTTTTCAATTATTTTCTTTTTTTCTTAACATTTGTCTCATGTGCCCTTTCCATACATTGAGGGACTGGTAAATACTGAAGACTATTGCCTTCAGAGGGTTTGAACATTCTAAGGCTGATTCACTGAGCAAACAGCTCTTCTGATGAGACCAGAATTATACTTCCAGCACATCTACTGCACATCTGGGCTAGAATGTCTGTCCAACTCAAGCTATTTCATGGCAAAGTTCAATTGGATCTTTTGAGAACTCATCCTTTTTACCAAAGAACTTATATGCATACATGCATAATCCACACACATAGACAAAATTGTGGGATGAAGACCTGGGGAGGGGGCCGAAGCAGGGTGGAGAGGTCAGTGGGGGAGGAGGAGAAGGGGACATCTGTAATACTTTTATCAATAAAAATAAATTAAAAATATAGAAATAGTAACCAGAATATTATTAGTAGTAAATATTAATAATGTTATTACTATTAAAACAACTTTTTCCAGAACTTGAGTGATATCAAACTGAAACTAATGTAACAGTTCTTTTGTGAAATCTTATAATTGTTTTTCTTAAAAGAGAAAGGACAGATGCAAAATTTGTGCCGTTCATTAATCTCTACTGCCAGCTACTGGAGGAAAGAGTGAATATTTTTTCTGTTGTAACTAGTTTTTCATAGACTATGCAAATACACAAGATATTTGTTTAGTACTGAGAAGAACAAATTACCTTGTTTATGGAATTATTTTTCCTTTGAATCTCAAGGGTTTTTTTTTCTTTTACACTATACATATTTGAGAACTTACTATAAAATAGTAAATCTTAGCATACTTGTCTACAATATATGGACATTTAACCAAAACCCATAACTTGCATGACTCCTGTCTATAAGCCTACCTTCAGAGTATTTAGTTCATGTTACATGAAACTAACCTTAAAGAATCAGTGAACTTGGTGGTTCTTAAAGTGTGGTTGCCTGACCAGCAGCATCAGTACCATCTGGGAACTTGTTAGAGATACAACTCTGAGGGTGGGGCTCAGTATGCAATGTTTTAACAAGGACTCCAGGTGATGCTGCTCACACTCAAATGAAAGGTCACTGACTTAACGAATAACAAGAATCTTTGGAATATTAGCAAATTTAAAAATAATGCTTGTGTACTATCAAGCCTTGCATGCATACTATGATCCCTACTGAGCAGTGTTCTCTTTTGAATTTGCAGTATAAATGGAATGAAAATGAAATGTACTTGTTCCAGTCATCAGTTGCATATGCCATGAGAGAGTATTTTTTAAAAGAGAAAAACCAGACGATTCCTTTTGGGTGAGTTCATTTGCTGTGCTTTCAAGTTATTCCAACTAGTACTTCCCTCATTCTTGGGTCTGAGGAGATAATTATGTTTAATCTTTTATTCAAGTGAAATTAAGAAAATCCTCCTAATAACTTTTAAACTTCTTTTATATCCTAGAATGTGGGCCATTCTATTTACAGAACTGTGATTTGTTTGACTTGCAGATTGCAAAAATATTGTTCTTATTAAACGCCTTCTCTTCTCCCTTCCAATTCCCTCCCTTCCCTCCTCTCTTCTTTTTTCCCTCTCCTCTTCCCTCCCCCAAATGCTCTCATGTACCCTCGACACTGAAAGAAAAAGGTATAAACCTCCCTTCACTGAGCTAGTATTCTAATGGATATATATATATATAGTGTGTGTGTTATAGACAATCAACAAAATATATAAGAGAAATAAAATAGAATTAGATAATGATAAGTGCTAGGGAGAAAATTACAACAGGAAAGGGGGTAGGGAGTGTGGTGTGTATGTGTGTGAGTGTATAGAGTTTAATTTTACGTGAAATGGTCAGAAAAGGCCTCATTAACATTTGAGCAAACATCTGAAGTAGGAGAGAGAGCCAGTAATTCAGACAATGTTTCAGTCAGGGAAAGTACCAGTTGGAAAGATCCTGAGGAACGGATATCCTTCACCTGTTGAAGAAACAGCAAGGAGTCCAGTGTGGCTGGAGCAGAGTGAGCTAATAGAAGACAAGTAGGAGGCCCTGTGGTTAGGGTGGTATTGGGACATGTGGGTTGGAAGGGGAGAAGAAAGTTCATGTGGGCCTCACAAGTCATTCTAAGGACTTTAGCTTTTATTCTGAGTTAGAAGGCCAATAAGCTACATGATCTGCTTCAGATTTTATTAGGATCACTCTGGCAACTGTGAGAACACATTGTACTGTAAACCCCACGCCTCACCCACATCCACAGGTGTAATATGACAGTTTTGTTGAGTGGGGCAAGATTGCAATGGTGTAATCACACCACCTCTGTCCATGTTACTAAGCTGTTGCTGCCCACCATATTGGTCATCATCATCCCAAGTCACCAATGATTCCTCACTGATTCTTCTGGTGCTTTTAGTTTGGATTTTTCTATCATTGAAAAAAATGTGATTTTTATATGGTGGCAGAACAAATTGTGCAAAGTCATGCTATCACAACTTATGTAGCTGAGTTCATGTGCTTTGGGCAGTTTAAGCTTTTTTGGGTAGGGAGTGCTGGTGTGTGTGTGTGTGTGTGTGTCCTATTGTTTGCCCTGACCCATATTTCTCTACTTAACCCTGTGGTCCTCTACCAATCTCCTTTTCACCAGTGGAAGTCTTCATTCTATTCATTGTGTTCTCTGTGCTACGAAGGGAAATGTTTCTTTTGTTTCTCCTCAGGGTGGAGAATGTGATGGTGAATGATGTAAAACCAAGAATCTCCTTCAAGTTCTTTGTCACTTCACCTGAAAATATATCTGTCGTCATTCCTAGAAGTGAAGTTGAAGATGCCATCAGGTGATATTTTACTTTAAAACTATAAGGTCAAGGGGGTTAACAAATGCCACAATAACCATCACTAACATTGAGTGTGCTCTTACTGTGTGCCAGGCAATGGTCTGAGTCATTTACAAATTTTATCTCATCTTTTTAAAAAATATGTTTTTATTGATTTTAGAGAGAGAGGAAGGGAGAGGGATGCAGAGATAGAAACATTGATCACCTGCCTCCTGCACACCCTCCCCACTGGGGATTGAGCCCACAACCTGAGCATGTGCCCTGACTGGGAATCAAATGGGGGATCTCTTTGTTCATGGGCCGATGCTAAACCACTGAGCCACATCAGCTGTTTTACTTCATCTTAAAAACTTGGGGTTTTATTCCAGAAGGATCTCATAGCAAGGGAATTATCTTGATTTGAGTTCCTCCAGATGCAGGCCCTTAGACAAGAAATTGAGTGTAAGCAGTTTATTTGGGAGGTGATCTCAAGAAGCACTGGTAGAGAACTGTGCACAGGAGACAAAAAATGGAAAGAAGATAATACATCACATATTACTGAGCAAGTTACCACTGTGGGCAACTAGAGCTCCAATTTTGCTGGGGAATTCTGGGATACCATGTAGAATATGCACCTAAATTGTCCCAGCAGAGCTGGGATATTTATTCACCACCTCCCATTAGTCATTGGTTGGGAACTGCTTACAGGTGACAAATTCCCCAGCATTTCTGGCCTGAAAACAGGGCAGAATCTTGTGGCCTGAGAATGCTCTCAGGCAAAGGCAGCAGGTACTGGCTGAAGAAAGTCTACCAGCACTCATGGAAAATGGTTTCAGTGTGAAAGGGACATGGACAGGTATTGTCATCATTTGCTATGGGGACTTGATGTAGTATTCATTTAACTCACCAAAGTCGGAAACAAAGTAGGCACGCATAGATTTCCTTAGACATTGGTTAGCCTCCACACAAGGAGAGGGACTTGCTTTGGGCAGTATTTAACAGTGGTTCTCAACCTTGGCTGCACATTAGAATCACCTGGGAATCATTTTAAAATCCTGATCTCTGGGCCTCATCCTCCAGAAATTCTGTTTCTTTGTTAAGGGGTGGGGCCACAGTAACAAAGAAACAGAATTTCCGGAGGATGAGGCCCGGAAATCAGGATTTTAAAAAGATTCCCAGGTGATTCTAATGTGCAGTCAAGGTTGAGAACCACTGATTTAGAAGGAACAGCTTGCCCAATTTCAGCTGTTTCCCAAAACAGCAAAAGTGAAAAATGGGCAGATGCAGATAGTTCCCCTCATATTAAAAGGCTTAGGATAGCCTGCTAGGGGGAAGCTCACTAGATGGCCCTCTTGAGCTGCTGTTCATCTTTGGAAGCAGAAATAAGACCTGCTGGGCAGTGTATGTGCAGAGAAAATCTGGCTTAGGTGGGTGTGCAACCTAACCAGACCCGGAGACTCACTGACTGCCTCCATGAAAGAGCCCAGGCCCCTTGTAAGCTGCAGGGGACCTCAAACTTCCTATTTCCAGAATGACTTGAGACACTTGCAGGCTAAGGTTGCCAAGGGTTACATGACTAATTCTACTTTGACCACTCTACTTCCCTGGGTGGGCTCTGACCTCCTGACCTGCACTGTACTCAAGGATAGGACGATGGGATGCCAGACACTTTGGTTTTTGATCTAGAATATTATCCATTTCATTATTGTTTGTTTTGCTTTTAAAAGAATTTTCATCCTTTTATTTTTAATATATAAAATTCAGCCATGTCCCATCCCTGTGCTGGAGAAATTGGCAAAGGCCCTTTTCCCGTGTCCCTGCCCAGTGCTTCTTCCAAATGTCAACACCTTTTATTTGGAAAATACAACTGGGTACAGGACATTATTCATTTACTAGAGGCCTGTTGCATGAATTCATGCATGGGTGGGGTCCGGAGACCTGGCCCAATCCGAGGAGAGGGGCCGCGCGCGGGCAGTTGGTGGCCTGGCTCTGCCCCCTGGTCTAACTCTGGTCGAACTCCTGGTTGAGGGGACAATTTTCATATTACCCTTTTATTATATAGGATAGAATAGGTGCATTCAATTGTCCTTTTCCATTATTTGACATAAAGTCATTGTAGATATACTCTGATAGAAGGGAAGTTCTTGCCTTTGCAACATAATCATCACAAATGAACAAATGCCAGCCATTTGCATGTTTCCACACTTGCAACCAATTATCCAATGAAGCTGTTGCCAAACCTAATCCAGATTGCAAGATATTAAAGGTGCATAATTGTTAAAACATATCTTTCCTTGGACCTGGTGATCTACTTTGATTTCATTGCTCTTTAAGGTGTACATTCTTAGGCTAGGCCATATCAAATCCTTTCAGGAACAATGATATAAGGAGTAAATAATTGCACACCTTTTTATTTTGCCTAAGTGTTTTACTTTTGGGGATAGGATGTCCCGGAGTCGAATCAATGATGCTTTTCGCCTGGATGACAATACCCTGGAGTTTCTGGGTATTCAGCCTACCCTAGGACCCCCTAACCAACCACCTGTCACCATATGGCTGATTGTTTTTGGAGTCGTGATGGGAGTGGTAGTAATTGGTATTGCCGTGCTCATCTTCACTGGGATCAGAGACCGAAAGAAGTAAGTGACCTTTCCTAGACGTATCTATCCTAAAACAGAAAGGTTTAGGGAAAACTAATTGGAAAATTTGCAGTAAGTGGTAGGTTTTAAGGATAATTGCCACATTTCATCAGCACTTCACCTACCTAGTGAGCCCTACCACACAGTAGAGGCCCAGCCCGAGGTTTACTAGTATTCCCTGGTAAACCCAATCCTGGCCACAGCATCATTTTCCTACCGTCAAGAGGCAATGAAAACTCAGTAGTGGGCTGGCTTAGGGGATTATCCTTACTGATGAGTCCTCCATGATCTAGCCTGGATATTTGATAGGTTTGAACTGTGAAACATTCAAGAATGACCTCTGAGATTTGCTTCAAACTGCTACTCTTTAATCATCTTCATTTTTTATCAGTTAGCACAGACTCACTGTCATCCCCTTAGTTCATGGGTCAGGGACCCTCTAATTTGTTCTTGAGTTGAAGGTCCAAGTTCATTGAGGATTTAAATCACTAAAGACCTGGTTTATGGTCTTGCTCTGCCACTAGAATATTTTTTCCTGGCCTTGAGAAATTATTTACTCTTGTTGGGCTTATGTAATTAAGGTTAATAATATGTTATAGCACCTAATAGAACTCATACGCACACTTTTAAAACACATTATTGATGGAATTTTTACATGCATTAGTCAATTTTGCTCAATTTTCTTCACTATAGTTTTTTTAGTTCCTCAAAGTAGCTTCATTTTTAAAAATAGCTATTAAATAGAATCTATCCATATGGTTACAATTTTAAAAATACAAAAGGATTCTTAGAGTCTCTGTCACTCTTTGCATCCAACTTCCCTTCATAAAGCCAACCCAAATTATCAATTTATTGGAGACCTGTTGTATTAGATTCTTCTTTTTAGTAAGTCCCCCCAGGTAATTTGTGTGCACATTACAGTTTGAGAAGCACTCTTCCACATACTAAAAATTTGCATATGAGATACTATTCCAAAGTTAATTCATTCAATACATTATTTGGGGACACCTATCCTTCATGCCACACACAATGTAAATAGAAGATACACAGAAAAATAACACTGGCTACCCTGCTCAGTACTTTCATACATTAATATTTTCAGAAAACCTATGGTATAACTGTGTAATTATCTTCATACATATGTAAAACTGAGATTCAGAGAGGCTAAGTAACTTTCTCAAGTTTACACAACTAATAAGTAACACATTGGTATATATATACCCAGTTTCCAAAGCTGGTTGTTGTACCACAAAGCTGTCCTACCCTTATCTTTATACTTTGGAAGTTGCTAATGTAGTAGGGGAAGCTCTTTAATATGAGGTGATTGGCCAAATGACCACTGAGTTCCTAATAATAATAATAATAATAATAATAATAATAAATATTATTGAGGGTTATATGCTAGGTAATGTCAGTGCTCTGCCAGTAATAATGCTCTCCAAGCATTATTTCACTGTCTTCACATAGTTGCCATCATTTTCTGGATAGGCAAACTGAGGCACAGAGACTCCCCTTTCTCTGACCCCAGAGCTCAAATCCTAACTCGTCTCTTAGGCTTTGCCAGCCATGGTGACAATCTTGGAGCTAAAAAGTGAACCCAATGCATTGCAAGTGTTTATAGTCCATTAATAGGGGACTGATATGCAAACAAATACACCAGTGATTAGATGTTAAGATGTAAAAGATGCCTGGGCCCAATAGGGCCCAAGGGAGGCAGTGTCATTCTAACATCACTATATTAAGGTGACTTTATTTTCTTTAACAGGAAAAAACAAGCAGGAAATGAAGAAAATCCTTATTCTTCTGTGAATTTGAGTAAAGGAGAAAATAATCCAGGATTCCAAAGTGGTGATGATGTTCAAACTTCATTTTAGAAAAATCCATTTTATTCCCTCTTGAGGTGATTTTATTGCATGAAAATGTTAATTCCACATTAAAGAAAATATGAGATTATAAAGATGTCATTAAACATCAAAACCATGGCTCTGTTCAGTAAAATTGTCCAAAGAACACATGCTGAGGAGAGGGCCTCTTTACTTGCATTGCTTTTAGTATTTACTTCTGCCTCAAAATTTGAGGAAGTATGTCTTTGGCCTCCCAGGCTGTTCAAGGGTAATGGAAATGCAAATGTCTGTTGTGTTGCTGGAGTTGGGGAAAAAAGGCATATATTGTGGGAGGATTCAGTGTAAGAGCCTTATATGGAGACTAGATGGATGGCTTTTAAGAACAGTGCATGTAAACTGATGGAGCTGCAGAGATTGAAAATGACACACATTGTTCACTTTATTTTAATTCAAGTGTAGAGTATGACATGTTTTTTTTCATATTAACCTAAATCTAAGTACGATAGCAATTTGCCCAGTGATGATTGGACTAGACCAGGGGTGGGCAAACTTTTTGACTCGAGGGCCACAATGGGTTCTTAAACTGGACCGGAGGGCCGGAACAAAAGCATGGATGGAGTGTTTGTGTGAACTAATATAAATTCAAAGTAAACATCATTACATAAAAGGGTACGGTCTTTTTTTTTTTTAGTTTTATTCATTTCAAACGGGCCGGATCCGGCCCGTGGGCCGTAGTTTGCCCACGGCTGGACTAGACCATGTGTTCCTTAGGGTGACAAGTCTAAAGAAGAGAGAAGAATCCAGAGAGTGTCAGAAAATGTTGCCTGCTCACTTCCAAGCTACTTGATCAGCATCTCCCTGACAATATTAAAGTAGCCCCTGGGGCCTCCATGACACTGCCCCACCTAGCACACCTGGTAGAAACTCACTTCCATTGTTCTCTAACTGTGGAGTGAATGGAAATCCAACTGCATGTCACCCTCTGAAGTGGGCACTTAATCTCTTAAATCTTTTGTTTTTACCCACAATGTCTGAGTAGCACTGAGCACAAAGCATATACTCAATAAATACTAGATTTGCACACTCCTGTGGTCTCATGGGTACTTATGTACTGGGGCTTCTGTGGATTCTGTCCCCTTCCAGGGACTGGGTTGCCGTTTGAATGTCTGGGACCTTTGACCTCTCAAATGTCTTAGAATGTATTCCAATTTTAAAAATTTATTTATTGTATGAAGCAACTGAAAATTCAGTCTAAAAAAGTTATGTTAAGATGATATATACCCTTAGGTTAGGAACCTGATGTGCAATATATATATATATCTCAGAGCCCCTAGCCCAGTTCTGAGCACAGCATCCACTATATACATAAAGACTGATTTAAAATAGATTAAATAAATTAAATATCCAAACTCTACCCATCAATTCACTCTGTGTGGTAATCAGCATAATGTTAGATAACTTTGTTCTTAATAAATTCTATAGAGATATGGGTCAGTTAGCTAAGTTAGGGGGATGAACATTTTCTTCACTGCCAAGAAGTGTAAGCAGCTCCCTGGTTTAAAACAACAACAATAAATGCCAGGTATCACCACTAAACAAGTTAAACAGGATTTAAAAATTATTATACATGTTTTAAATAGTATGAATATTGTTCCATTACCTGGCTCCCCCTAGCACCACTGGACTTACTTTCTGATAAAGCTCCACATTAAAATCTTCCTTACTTGATTTTTGGAGCCAGGCTTCTAAGCCAGGCTTTGACATCTTTTCATAGAAGACAATTATGTATTGTTTGAATTTTTGTAACAAACATGTATTACTTTATTTATAAGGGTGATTATTTTAGATCAAATACATATAAATAAGAAGAAAAAGGGAAAACAACTGTCAAGGGGGTAGGGCAGAAAGACCTAGTTTGGGCCTGGAAAATATTCCTCTGGGGGATGACCACAGTCTGTGCTGTAGTTCCTTGCAGACAGAACCTGAGAGTACAGCATGGCTGGCACTCCCACCTGACTGTGTCCCACTGAACTTGGCACCGAGAACATGCTAAATAAATGCATGATGAATGTATAAATGCCCTAGTAGTTCTTTTTAAAGTTTCATTTCATTATAAATTGAGATTTGTGTACCTCTGTAAAAAAACAGAAGACTATTATCATAAGTCAATTGTGCTGAAAAGAAAGGAATCATTATTTAAATGTCAAGAAACACATAACTAAGAGGGATAATTTGAAATACCTGGGAGGTGAGGGGATTAGTGGGACAAGAAAGGGTATGAATGTCTCTTGAGGGAGATTATTAACTTATAGCTAGAAAGTAGTAGCAGGGCTTAATTAGGGCGTCTTTCCATTGTAATAGTGCCCTCAGCATAACCTCTCTTTCCCTTCTTGACATTACAGAGATGACAATGAAGGACTCCAAGAGAGATGAAAACCTATGGGTTCAGCAGCAGGCTGTGAAGGAGGGAATTCTCAGGAAGAGTTTTAAAGCTAAAGTATATTTTAATAATAGCCATGAGAAACTAAACTCATACTTCTGCACCTTTGTGTCAAGAAGGAAGACCGAAATAGAAACTTCAGTTGTCAAACTGGCCAGAAGCCCTAGGGCCCCAAACTCAAGGATTTAAAATGACTAGAAAGCAACAATCTTATCAATTCTAGATATAAGATCTTGGTTACACTTGAGTTGAGATTGATATTGGTTAAGGGTAAGGAAAAAGGCACAGTTATACCTTAGCACCTTTTAAAATTTACTCTATGTGAAACATAGTTAACATATTATGGAACTAGAGGCCCGGTGCACAAAATTCATGCATGGTGGCAGGATCCCTCAGCCCGGCCTGCACCCTCTCCAATCCAGGACCGCTGGCTCCTAACTGCTCACCTGCCTGCTGGCCTGATCACCCCCTAACTTCCCTCCCCTGCCGGCTTGATCACCCCTAACCGCCTCTGCCTTGGCCGCCACCACCGTGGCTTTGTTTGGAAGGAAGGCAGAATGACTGGAAGATGTCCGGTTGACCTGGTATAATTAGCATATTACCCTTTTATTAATATAGATAATATTGTTGAACTTTAGTTTTCTATTTGTGTACATGGTGACATAAAGTCATTGTTCTAATCTAAGCTTCAAGTGAAGCTTGACAATGATCTGTGATGAGAATTGTGTTATTTGGATTAAGTTGTGGACCACCTAGTGATGCCCATCATATAATGAGGTCTCCTAGGGCAGTTCTGACTGTCTGCACAGGAACATATTGACACTTGTTAAAAATGTAGATTCTCTGGCTGCACTCAGACCTGCTCTACCAGAATCTCTGGGGTAGTTCCTAGGAATCTGTGTTTTAATAAACTCTTCATTTGATTCACATGCATGCTAAAGATTGAGAACATTGAAAAATGAAGGCAAATGTCCACATTTTTGTACTTATTAATAGCATATTTAATTATCATGGGAGTGATGATATAAAGAAAAGAACAAATATGGAACAAATAATTTTTCAGTTCTGTTCAATCTTTACATGTGGTATATGCCCTCTTTACTGCAATCAGGAAATGTGCTTCTGCTATAGGCTTGGAAGTATAATATTAAGAGCAGCATAAACAAAATTATTAATTTGACCTAAATTTCAAGGAAATCTTTTCTTTCCTACTTTATTCATTTCTAGATAATATAACAAACAGCACACAGAATACCAGTAAGAAGAACTCACTAAATTAGGTCATCTGTGCCTTGCTACTTTCCTTAAAAAGAATGAAGATGTTGGCTAACATTTATATCCATTCTTATCAGATCTCCTAGTTTCTTCTTTAAGGCTTGTCTTTTTCCCGAAGTGGTTCAATGGAAGACAGAAGATGCTGAAATGTGGGACGCTTTTCTGGAAGCTAAATAAAAGAAAAAAAACACCCCAAAACCATTGGTTTAGTTTATGATGGTTGTGATTAAAAATAAAATATATAAAATATTTATACCTGAATCCTAAAGCTAGCAACATTTAAATGTGAAAACACTACAGACATTTTTACTAAAGAGAAAACAATTATAGTCCTACAAATTGAAAAGAAAAAGTAAAAGTATCTTTGCTTACATAAGATATGATTGTATACTTGGAAAAATGAAGAGAATCCATGATAAAACCAACCCAAATAATAAAGGAATTAATCAGGAGAACAGTATATAAAATTAACATACAAAATCAATAGCCTTCATATATATGTACAATAACCAATTAGATGATATAATGAGAAAAACCCATTTACAGTAGCAACAACACCAAAATAAAATACTAACAAAAATGTACCTCCAAATAAAGAAAACTTTAAAACACTGCTAAAAAATACAAACTTAGATTTCAACACATAGAAAAAACATTGCTTGTTCTTGAGCATTACAAATCAATATCATAAAGGTGTCAAATTTGCTAAGTTAAAATATAAACTAAATACGCTCACTTTATAAAAGGATTTTAAAACTTGAGGTAGGGAAAACAAAAACCTACTAGAAAAAAGAGCAAAGACATGGCATATAATTCTCAGCAATACAAATGCCCTTAAAAATATACTTCATTTATAATGAATAGGAACATATGAAAGCTACCCTAATTGCCATTTCTCATATATCAGATGGGCAGAAATTCAGATAAATTGGAACCTAATGAAAATTGTGAATGTTTTGCAATAAAATATAAAATTGAGGGGAGAGCCCTAGCTGGTTTGGCTCAGTGAATAAAGCATCAGCCCACAGGTCAAGGACACATACCTCAGTTTCAAGTTTGGGGCACGTGCAGGAGGCAACCAATTGATGTGTCTCTCTCATATCAATGTTTCTCTCTATTTCTATCCCTCCCTTCCACTCTCTCTGAAAATCAATGTAAAAAATATCCTCAGGTGAAGATTAACAAAAAAAAAAAATGAAGGGAGACTAAAATGCTCACTATATGCAGAACCTTGATCAGGGATTGTCTCTGCAAACCCCTCTCAATGGATTCTGCCATAATTCACACACTTATGTGGAGCAGCTGTGAAAAGAAGGCAGTTCCTTCCTGTTCAGGGCTCCCTGTCCATCTGATGGTGCAGTCCTAGTGTCTGGAGCTCGAGTGGTGAGGGCCAAGGAGGTCTGGCTTCAACTCAAAACCCCTTGTTTGCGCCTCTTCTTCAACTGACCAGTGACGGAAGTAAGTCCTGCACTTGTCTCTGTTTATATTGCACATGTATAATGTGTATAGTTATAAACTGCTTGGTGTTTTCAGTTCCACAGTATGAGTACACGTGTGTGTGTGTGTGTGTGTGTGTGTGTACTGAGTTCTGTGAGGGCAAATCAATCTCCTGCAATTTCAGCTCCATGTTTACCCCAAAACATTCCTTATGGGCATGGAGTGTTTTTACTCAGCATTTGGTAAGTGTGGGAAGAGAGGACGGAGTCATGTCCATTATGTATTCTCTACACATGGTTATAAGTTCTCTGTTACACATTTCCTACTCGAGGAGAGACCCCATAATGTGGTTAAGAACAGGAACTCCAGGACCAGCCAGTCAGCATCTTAATGGCTGTGTGACCTTGGGCAAGTCACTTAAACGTCTCTGGGTCTGTTTCCTCTTCTGTTAGTTTTAACCATGATATCAGGGTGTTTGCTGATGAATAAATAAGCTAATAGTTATGGAATCTGTCGAACAGTGCTGGACATAAGTTGTTTGTTAAATGGTTGGCACCTGCATTTCTTGTTTTTAATTACAAACACTTGAGGGCAGAGGTCCCGGGCCATTTCCACCTGATCCGAAGCTGGTGCCTCCCCCATAACAATGCTTTATAGTGGGGCCTTGACTTACGAGTGTCCGAGTTTTTTGAGATACCAGCTGTCTCTCGGCCCGGCCGATTTTTTGCATTGAGTTGACAGAGTAATTTGAGTTAACGAGCTCCTTAACGAGCTCAGTCTCGAAACGAATTAAACTCGTAAGTCAAGGCCCCACTGTACCTAGTGGTGACACGGCACCCAGTTCCCCTGGTGGTGCACTTGCCTCATGCCAGCAGCTGTACATGATCTGGTAGACGGTGTCCGATGCCAGTTTGGGCCGGTAGAGCCTGTGGCCCTGGGAGACCTTCACAACCACCTGGGAGTTGTCGTACAAGTCGTAGGGCTGTTTCCCCAGGCTGAACACTTCCCACATCAGGATCCCTACACCACACCGAGGGGCGAGGGGTGGCCGGCAGACAACAAGGAAAGAGAGCCAACATCAGAGGGTACACAGTTTGTTGAATGAGCTTCATGTTCCAGGACAGGAAGGCTATGGGTCAGAGCGAGGGAGCCCTGGGAAATGCGTCCTTGCAGAAAGGACAGGATATGGAGGGTGGGTCTGTACCATCACTTCCGGAGCCCGGGGTCTCTCCTCCATGTTTCCTGAGATGCAGTCACCCATTTTTGCTGGTAAACGGGCAAATAGCAAGGAGAGCTGCAGGGACAGCTACTTAGGGCCAACATTCTTGGGCTGCTCCAGAGAAGCAACGGGGGTTTGGGTAAACCCACAAACTACCCAGCTCCAGCTCCAGCTCTTAGGAGTTATTGATCGAAGTCATCACTTTTCCTTTCTCTCTGCCTTGGCAGTTGTGTGAAACAATTTCATTGCACAAATTACCTTTCAGTGGAAATGTAAAGATAAAATCATTGAAAGTGTTGCTGCTTTTGTTTTTGCCACCGTGGGTCATTATATTTTGTGGGTCAGGTATACTTTTGAGAATCTGATCAAAGCCATTGGCTCACCCTTGGAAAATGAATGCACAGCATTTCTGTGTTTGGTTTCTGGATGTCCACAGTCCCCCATCCAGGGCGTATGACCTCCAGGTTAAGAAACTGTGTTCTGGTTATGGTGGTCAACAGGCTGGCACTTGGGGGTCAGTCAGATTTGGCCTTTGAGGCCCAGGTCTGCCACTTACAGGCTGGGCAAGTTTCTTACCCTTCTCAGTCAGGTTCTCTGTCTATAATATGCAGATATTTGCACCTCATAGTTACCATAAGGATTAAATAGGGAAAAAACCCCCACAAAGAACACTTTAAAGAGCACAGGGCATTTTAACTGCTCTCTAAATGGTGGCTATTTGCCATCATCCTCATAGCCAAGTGAGAGAATTTCAACAGTCAGCCAGCTTCAAACCATAGAAAATCAGAAATATGTAAGGAGGAGGAAAATTGTTCTAGAACCATAACTGAAGTGCCACCTTCAAAAACTTCTCTGACTTTTAGGACTACAAATTTTATGTAAAATATTTACAATAGGATAATACTACAAGTTGTTGTGGCTGCATTAAAAAAAACATTCTGAAACAACGATTCAAGACATGTTACTCCTTCACAACACTCTTCTTTGGAAGGATATCATCTTATCTCAAGAATAATTTCATTGCTAAAAATATCTGTGCAACTCCGTTTTGAGAATTGCTTTCAGAGGCCCTGGTTCATTTTGAATATCTTTATTGGGGACAAATTATTTAAGAATAGATTTAGTTTTTGGAAACAGCCAGAAAATGCCAGGAGCCAAGTTCTGGTGCAAAGATGAGTAATTAATCTGGATAATTCAATTTTTGGTAAAAAACAAGGTAGAACTATTAAGTAAGCATACTGTTTTTAAAAATATCTTTCACAAGGCATATTAACTGGAACAAGGAGATTGAAACTAATTTTGACAAGTTAATCAGCACAAAATATTGTCAAGTATTCACCAAAATGCTATCTCTGTGGTTTTTCCTTTTTCTGTATACACTGGATTATTATTATTATTTTTTTTTTACAATGAACAATGCCACTTTTACTAAAGGAATATTTATTTTTTTTTAAAAATCATGTTATATAAAAAAGTAAATGCCTAACTAAATTTTACTTTTTTTTCTATTTTTACTATTACTTTATTTTCCATCACCATTTATCCCCCATATCCCCTTTTCCACCTCCATCCACCCTCTCCCGCCCCACAATCACCACACCATTGTCTGTGTCCATGACTAAATTTTTCTTTTTAAAGATAGTCTTATAGATGTCATGTAGGAAGTCAAATTATGCTTATGGACCAAGACAAGCACGAAATAGGTTTTAGTTGAATTTAATACATTCTATAGCTTGATAATAATTTGGATTATTTATCCTGGATGCATCTGATGGTGATTGTAAACAGGTCTGACACCTCTCACAATGTAGAAAAACATCAGCAAATCTACAAAATCACAATTTAAGAATTAGTTCAGTTTTCTAATTATCATTACTAAAATTCAATATAGATCTTTTAATAAAATAAAGGCTAGAAAACTTTTTTCTGTAAAGGGTTACATAGGGACTATTTTAGTGTTTTTTTGGTCATGCATCTATGGCAACTACTCTACTCTGCTAGCGCTGCACAAAGTCAGCCAGAGACAATACTAAAACGAATGGGCATGGCCTGGTGCCAATAAAATTTTAATTAGAGAAACAGGTCATTGGATTTGGTCCTGGGCTGTGGCTTGCTCATCCCTGATTTAAATTATGAATTTTAATGAGGATACTAGTTGGAATCGGTATGGGCCAAAGAGAACACTGAGTCATATTTGTTTTTTTTACATCAGGCATGTCCCCCAAATTGGTCAATTCAGAAAGGAATGTTTATCACAGCTGCTTTCATGCCGAAAGTAGATGATTCCATTGTAAACCCTTCAGTGTTTTGGACTAATGCAAACTCGGTTTTAGTTTTCAATGACTCATTTTTAAAAAATTGCTTGAAATCTTCAGTAGAAGAGCTTTTATGAGAAGGTGGTAGCAGGATGCAAAGTATAGAATATGTGCGAACATCATAGCACCAACTCAAGGAAAGATCATTTTCTTTTTCTATCTCTTGCTTGCCTGCAGGTAATTTTGTAAGTGCTCAGGGTTTTTGCTAAAAAATGGATGTTGTTACTCTTGTGGTTTCCTGTTGTGGAAGCTGGCTTGTGAAATGGGGCTGAGGCCTGTGTGGCCACATTCTTACCGAATGCCCATACGTCTGACTTGCTGCTGTATTTGAAGTAGTGAAACACTTCTGGGGCTGACCACTTGACTGGAAACTTGGTTCCTACTGAGCTGACATACTGGTCATCAAGAACATACCTGTGGGTGGGAGGGGGGAGGACATCAATACAGACCTTAAGCTGCTTGGCTGTGCAAAATGGGAAGACCTCTGCTGGCTGCCATTGCCTGGTGGTAGGCGGTACAAGCAGCCAGTCTCAGCCGGGTGCCTTGATGTTCTGGATCTTTTGCTCCCTTTCAACATGTATACTTAGCTAGAGCCTGCTTATGACTCGTAAGCTTTAAAAAATGATACTTAACTTTGAAGACACCAAAATATGAATGCAAAATGTTTGGTAAATATAGAAAAACACAAAAATGTAAACATAAAGTTATTCAGAATCCCACCCCAAAGATAACCTGTAATTCTACCACTCAAGATACATTTTTGCTTATAGTTTCCAATCTTTTTTTCTATATATAACATGAACAAAATTGGGTTTCTGTCATATTGAAAGTTGCTTTTATTTTTTCTTTAACAGCATATCAAGAACATTTTACCCATATGGTTACATTTTCTTCTGCATCATCATGTTTAATGGCTGAATGCCCTCTTATGAATTAATATAATTTGTTTAACCATGTAAATGGCTTCTAATCTTCTGCTGTTATAAACAATGATGAACAAAACTATCCTATGGAGTTATTTAGACCATACAAATATATGTTCAAGAATATTCATTACACTGTGGCTTATAATAATGATAGAAATGGAAGCAATCTTAATGTCCACATGTTGAGGAGCGATTAAATATAATATGGTATATTAATACAATAGAATAATATGCAGCTATTAAAAAATAAGATAACTCTATATTTACCGTAAGAAAAAGAGACCGTGTGAATATGGTTATATGTAAAAGCAAGTACATATGATGTGATTCCACCTTTATGGAAACGAACAGTAAATGTACTTACTTGTATACATGATTGGGTATACCTAGGAATCAGGTATGGAAGGACATCCACCAAATGTGTTAGCAATAGTTACTACTAGTGCTGAGAATGGGGTAAAGGGTCAAATTCTACTTTTGGCTTTATACACCATTGCCATATTTCTCACAATAAGCACTTAATATTTATATAATTAATATAGGGGAACCCAATATATTTGCCCACACAAAACAAATAAATAATGACTCATAAATAGGACAATAAGAAAATAAAAATTATGGAAACTGAAATTTTAGATACAATTTATAGGAAAACTATATACAACAAAATGTGTTAGAGATATTTGCCATAATTTAAAACATCAGAAATAGCTGGTTTGGCAAGTCATTCTATGCAAATAATAGTAATAATGAATAACAACTTCATAGGATTATATATAGCACCTTCCATACTGTCCTCCCTGGGCCTCTCCAGCTCCACAGATACCACAAGACACCAAGAAATTACACTGGCACCCCCCAACTGGTAATTTTGTGTTGTTTAACCCTTTCTTCAAATGATTGGACCAAGTTAAGTCACAGGCATCTGAATGATGTGACACCACAGCTTCGTGACAGAAAGGGCCTGGTGCATGGCCCCCAGTATTCCTTATTCAAAGGAAGACCTTGTGTTCCCCTTTTTCTAAGCAACAAAGAACTTGAGGTATATCCCCTGTATATTGGCACAACAGCCAATATTCCTACTTTAAGAACAAGGTGGGAATCAGCCCTGTTCTGGGAGCTTCTCTCTGCCCTCAGGAGTAAAGAGCAGCTTTTTCTTTTGTATTTGAGAGAGCCACAAAGATGGAATGTCAATGCAGGAGACTCAGTGTATCGTGGTTGGAGTGATGGCAGGTAGCACAGCTAAAGGGTACCTTGCAAAACTGAGGGGTCCCAGAAGAGGAGCACTTCCTAATACAGAATTTTGGAGAAGACTTAAAGAGACAGATCTTCCTATGGTGTTTTAGGGCTATGTTTGCTAAATACAGAGCTGGCCTTGGTAAACTCATCAGATCTCTTTGAAACTGCATTATTCCTCCTCAGCATTATGTGAGTTTATGTTGAGTCAGCACAATCTTACAGCTGTATTTTGTCTCAATGTCAGTAACATCTACTTGCCCTTTAGACCAACTGTGGGCATTTTGAGGACAGGGACTATCCCATTCATATCAGTATGCCTCACAAGTCCAAGGAGTCTAGGAAGAACTTGATAAATGTTTGTTCAATGGATAGGCTAGCATGTATGTTTTCATTTCCTATGTAAAATCATGAAAATTGGCTTTAAGGCTTAAGTAGTATGAGAATTCAGAATTAGGGAATGGAAGACTTTTAAAGTGCTATCAGAGAGCGCCAGCCTGTGGACTGAAAGGTCCCAGGTTTGATTCCGGTCAAGAGCATACCTTGATTGTGGGCACATCCCCAGTAGGGGGTGTGCAGGAGGCAGCTGATCGATGTTTCTCTCTCATCGATGTTTCTAACTTTCTATCCCTCTCCCTTCCTCTCTGTAAAAAATCAATAACATATATTTTAAAAAATAAAGTGCTATCAGAATCAAAATGATTCTCCAAATGATGAAGTGGTGATAGAACACCCATCAAGAGAATCTCAGAGTCTACTTTCATGCCTTACTATATGATAAAGAAAATTTAATGACATGACAACAAAATTTTCCTGGTGCTAATGCTCTACCCATTTGGATATATATTAAGAAAAACCCCAGACAGGGCTAAAAGAGCTTTGATGGACTCTATCTATCTATCTATCTATCTATCTATCTATCTATCTATCTATCTATCTTATCTATCTATCTATCTATCTATCTATCATCTATCTATCTACCTATCTATCATCTATCCATCCATCCACATATTATTTATCCAAATCATCTGACTGTAGCATGTTATATTTAAATATTTAGGATCTTTCATGGAACTTATTTGTAAGTTTAGAAAATATTTATCAGGGTCCTGAAAGAACTAAAAGGGGCTTTGCATAATTTCTAAAGTGCAATTTCACCTTACAGGTGAGGAAATGTGTTTCATAGGTAGTCCAAGGTAGTATGGGGAAGGGAATCCAGGTTTCTAAGCCCCCAATTCAGTGCACCTTCTGTACCCCCACAGAGCCTTTAATTATGATGGCATTTAGTTGAGAATGGAAATCACCCTTTCATTGGTTGCCCCTTTGGAACTGGCTTACCTTGTCATTCCAAAGTCAGATACTTTCACAGAGAGATCACCGTCCACCAAGCAGTTCCGAGCAGCCTTTGGAGAAAAAAAACCACAACAACACAAAATTACCAAGTAGTAAAGGTAACCACAAATCTTCTGACATCTTTCTTCTCTCTGGCAAAATTCCCAGCAAAATCTAAGATTTCCTATCAAAACCCCAAATGTTGGGGAGTTGTCTTTTTTTCCCTTTGCAATTTTTGATTTTACAAAATAAAAATGTGCTCTCATAAGTATTTTCACCCAGGCATCCATCCTTGTCAAACACAAAAGGTTTTACACATTAAATACAGAACCTGAGCTCCTCAGTGAGAAGTGAAAATCAGTTCGAGGGGCTTCTTCAAAGATACCGTGCAGCAACATGCACTCTCAAGGTATAAATGCTGTGCCAGAGACTCAAAATGCACTTGCCTAGTGTGCATGGCATGTTTTCTGTTCAACACAAGAAAATCTCTAAAGATAAATACCCGTGCATACCAAGCAGAACGCTTTTCCCTCTCCTTCTGACTCAAACACATACACAAGTTTCATTTCTTTCTGGTTTTTGTTTGTTTTTATATTTTCAGTTATTGTATTAAATGACTGCTTTAGCACTAAGCCCTTCCTAGAGCAAGGGTCAATTTGGGTTTAATGGTTCCTAGAAGCACTATATTGACCAAAGCCTTTCCTTTCCATCCCTTTTCCTTCAAACCACAAACAACTACAAAGATCTTGATGGCTTCTTTTACTCTCTCTGTTCTTTCTGAACTTCAAATATTTTATTTTGAAATTGTGATTTTTTTTTAAATTATGAAAGTGTCACATGCTTAAGCAAGTCACAGGTGAGCAAAGTAAAAGCTAAGGTGGCCTCCTTGCCGTTCCTCCCAATGGCCCTACTGCTGGAGGCAGGAAGTGTGGATTGCTTTCTTTCCTTTCTTTGAGTTTCCAATGGTTTTGCTTACCAAGTCCCGATGTATGAACTGGTGGCTCTCCAAGAAGGCCATGCCTTCACAAACATCATAGCACATTTCTAAGAGCTGGTAGGTTTCAAGTCCTTTTCCATGACTCTTCAGATAATTAAGCAAGCAGCCATTGGTTATATATTCAGTCACTATGTATATAGGGTATATCTTTGAGCACACTCCATAGAATTTCACCAGCTTGGGATGGTTGAGTTTCCTGGAAACAACAGATTTTCAAAGTTAAGTATTGAATTTCCACACTCCACTTTCCAGATGTCCTGAAAAAAGAATCATTCTCAGATATTTGTTTGTTTGAATTCCCCCCTTCTTCTTGAACAGGGAAAGAAGAAAAAGTTTTGAATCTTATTCTGAATCTTATTAGTCTTTGAAGGAGAAAAATACTGTCTCATATTGGACATTGACAACTCCAGCAGCAATTTAGTGGTTATGGATACTGTGCTCAACTTTCATAGAGAGAAGCAGGGAAGCAATGGTCTGGTGCCTTGGAAATCTTGTTTAGTCTAGTGCCGTGGTCGGCAAACTGTGGCTCGCGAGCCACATGCGGCTCTTTGGCCCCTTGAGTATGGCTTTCCACAAAATACCACGTGTGGGCGCGCGTACAGTGCGATTGAAACTTCGTGGCCCATGCGCAGAAGTTGGTTTTCAGCCTGGGCGAGTCTATTTTGAAGAAGTACTGTTGATATTTGGCTCTGTTGACCAATGAGTTTGCCGACCACTGGTCTAGCGGCATCTCAAGGACTTCCATGACTGATTTGGATGAACCTACACCCTAAAGTCACACACTTCCATTTTAAAGCATCTGACTTTCATGTCTAAATATTTTGTTCTAAAAGAAGTACTTTGATATTTGGCTCTGTTGACCAATGAGTTTGCCGACCACTGGTCTAGCGGCATCTCAAGGACTTCCATGACTGATTTGGATGAACCTACACCCTAAAGTCACACACTTCCATTTTAAAGCATCTGACTTTCATGTCTAAATATTTTGTTCTAAAAAAATTGTATCCAAATATGAATGGCATAGATAAAATGAAAATAGTCACTATGTTAGGGAAATAAGACGACATAATTTTTCTTCTTTAAAAAACTCATTACATTGTTACATTACTTTTTAATAATAAATTTAGAAAATAGTAACCATGTGACATAGCACTTCTAGTAGGTTATGATGATAGACACTCATCTGTTATGATGTTCATCAACTTGTCCTTATGTAATTTATTCTTATCAATTAACAGGATGATTCTTTAATGTTCAGATGTGTAAAGTAAACCTAAACTTAATATGTCAACTTTTAAATGTTTTAATAATTGAGGAATTATTAAACATTTAGTTATTTTCTTTCTTCTTGACTTAACTATAGGGACATGCCTTATCATATTACTCAGGGTGATGAGCCCAGTTATGCATCTTTCAGCAACTGTAGAGACCTGGTACTCATCAGTTCTCTCTTCAGAGGAAAGGCTTGGGGCAGGACAAAGGTCTGTCACCCAATAAAAGCTCTTACTTGAGCAAATTCTGTCACTAACCAGAGGGCACATGGCGGGAACACCATGTCAACTGGTATCCCCCACCTGATAAGCCTCAGTTGATCATTACATATGGGATTTAACATTTCCCCTTATGGTACAGTTTGACCTTTTTTTTAAAAAAAACTGGGTGATTTGTTAATGACTTTATGATTCTGATAGCCTTCTAATAGCAAAAAAATATGTTTTAAAGTTATACCAGGACATGGGAGGGTGGGGCTGTTACACCATGAGCCTAAGGGAGTTTCTGTGAGATTTTCTATCCTACAAAAGGAAGACATCAGGGGTCCCTCCCCAGTTTTATGACAGTCCAATTGCCAAAAGCAGAATGAGCTACATAATTTGCAGGAACTGGAGCAAAATGAAAATGCAGGGGTGCTTATTTAAGAACTAGAGGCTGATGCACAAAATTCATGCATGAGGGGGGTGTCCCTCAGCCCGGCCTGCGCCCTCTCACAATCCAGGACCCCTTGCTAAAACCGGCAGTTGGACATCCCTCCAATAATCTGGGACCCCTCGCTCCTTACCGCCTGCCTGCTGGCTCCTAACCATCTGCCTGCTCACTCCTAACCACTTGCCTACTTGCTCTTTACAACTTGGCTCACCGCTCCTTAGCACTGCCTTGGAGGTGGGAGAGGCTCCCGCAACTGGCAACTGCCACTGTGCTTGCCAGCCATGAGCCTGGCTTCTGTGGGAGCACACTGACCACTAGGGGGAAGCTCCTGCATTGAGCGTTTGTCCCCTGGCGGTCAGTGCACATCATAGCAACCAGTTGCTCTGGTCGTTCTGATTGTTCTGCCGTAATGGTCGCTGGGCTTTTATATATATAGATTATTAAGAATTTCAGCCCTAGCCGGTTTGGCTCAGTGGATAGAGCGTCGGCCTGCGGACTGAAAGGTCCCAGGTTCGATTCCGGCCAAGGGCATGTACCTTGGTTGCGGGCACATCCCCAGTAGGAGGTGTACAGGAGGCAGCTGATCGATGTTTCTCTCTCATCGATGTTTCTAACTCTCTATCCCTCTCCTTTCCTCTCTGTGAAAAATCAATAAAATATATATATAAAAAAAAAGAATTCCAGACGGTGACAGAACAGCCTTAAACCAAGTGCGGAGTCCTTCTAAGGATGGGTTACATGCTCATGCAGACAGCCTTAGCAAAGGTTTATATTCAGGGAAGTCTCAGACAAAGCTATATGGTTGGATACCCTTCAAAGTCTGATTCATCATATTGACAAGAAGAGGTAGAATCATTAAATTAACTCTTTGTACTTGCATAGGAGAGAAAGAGAGAGAGAGAGAGAGAGAGAGAGAGAGAGAGAGAGAGAGACTGAGACTGAATTAGAACAGAGAGAGAAAGAGAACACATACACATACGTACGTATGTAGTGGTAGTGAGTGCTTGGAGCTGAAGCCCATTGGGAAGGGTTTGTTCATTATCAGTGAGGAAAGAATAGGGTAAGAAAGGGATTTATCAGATTGTATTGAAGGTACCAGGAAGCAAAAGGATATCACCTATAGGGCATTTGTTTTCTGTATTGTCTTAGTTCTGGCCACTAGAGGCTCCTGCCCTCAGGCATGTGGTTTACAAGGACCTACTGTGTTCCACATGCCACCATGTACCTCTCCACAGGGCAAGGAGGCCAGAAGGCCAAGGAGAAATGCTCACTCAGAACCCATACATCTCTTTTTCCATCACAGTTGGGGTACCAGGACTGTAATACCCTGTCCACATAGTCCCGAGGCCTCTTCCAGGACCTGTGTAGACTCTTTTAGGGTCTGCCCCCCAGGAGTGAGCCACTTGACCAAGATAATTATCCAATAGTTGTTTGTGGGATACACAGAGGGATCTTGGATATACAAATGCTATGTTTGAACATAAGTACTGAATATATTGCAGGACAGAGCAAGGGTTGGGAGTAGGAAGGGGAGGGGGGAGTTTTGGGGGGTCATGGGCCAGAGGTTGGTTCCTCTAAAGAGGTAGTCATGAAGGTATGCTTGTCAAAAGAGGAGCACAGCTGATTTTATTTAAGTGTGTTAGCTTGATTTATAACTTCTAAGCATTTATATCTATGATATGTGGACACTTGCTCCAGGCCTTGCAAATATTAGAGTCAGACCTGTTAGCGTGCATGTCCTCCCATGGTGAGGGCTAAAGTGCCTTTCTTCAAAAGAAACTTACATCATGGTCTGAGCCTCCTGGAAGAATTCATCTTCTGACATGGAGCCCTCCTTGATCATCTTAATGGCGACATCATACTTCCCTTTCCACTTGCCCAAATGGACTACTCCAAACTGTCCACTTCCCAGCTCTTTCAACAGGGTAATCTCTTCTCTTTTCAGTTCCCAAATTCCTAATAAGGCAAGACAGACACTCTTTAGGATGAGAATATAAGGCTTTGGGGATAACAACTTTCCAAGCAATTTCTTCCCCAGTAACAGTTTCATATTGGCAGTATGAAGAACAGCAAGATTTTTTAGTTGACCACTTAAAAAAACCCTTAGTAATGTGGTCTTATGAACTATTAGGCCACACGATAATACCAATAGGACAATATATTTCTTAAAGCAGCTACAGTCATTGACAAGAAAGCTTACAGTAAAACCACTTTGCCCACCAGAGGCATCATGGAAAGACTCAGTGTCAAAATGTGCTGATGTTCTTAGCTTGGTAAAATATCATATTTTCTTAAATATGTGACCTGGGTAGATGTCATTATCCTAAATACGCAAGGGTGAAAAACGGCTCCCTTTCTTCCAGGCACAGAATCCTAGAAGAAGAACTGACAGGCAATGGGGTTCTAGAAGTTGAGGATTGGGTCTAATAAGAGAAAAATTTTGACAGTCTTTTTGTCAAATGCTAGAGAGATTACAGAGTTAGGTTGGGAGGACAGAAAAGTTATTTGTTTATTTGTTTTTTAGAAAATGAACAAATATATTAGAGTTGAAGCCCTTCCTGGCACAATCTGACAAGGATGGCCTTCCTGTATTCCCTATTTTTTTTTCAGTAAAATAACTA
>NW_005363802.1:125641-126378 GCF_000412655.1 Myotis brandtii
AGATAGATAGATATAGATACTAGAGGCCCGGTGAACAAAAATTTGTGCCCTGGAGGGTCCCTCAGCCTGGCCTGCCCCCTCTCACAGTCCGGGAACCCTCAGGGGATGTCCTACTGACAGCTTAGGCCCGCTTCCCACGGGGAGCGGGCCTACTCCGCAGTCTGGCCTCCCTCTGTGGGAGGTGACCGGGCCAATCAGGGGAAGGTAACACCCCCATCACACCACTGCTGCCACCACTGCTAGCAGCCTCAGCTGCCTGAGACTCCACCTGGCCCTCGCAGCAGCAGCTGCCATCTGCGGCTGCCTGAGCCTCGGCTGTGAGGGGCAAGCCTCAGGCAGTTGCAGCGGCTTTGTCCCGAAGACTTCTGGTCTTATTAGTATCCTAATATATACAAAGAGCTAGATGCCATCACGACCGAACAGGCGACCGGTCACCATGAAGTGCATGGAGCACCTCTCGGTACCCCCCCTGGCCCCCGAACTGCTCACCATGAGGGGGCACTGGTGGCAGGGTGGGACTGGGGACTGTTGAGCAGTGGCAGCGGGATGCTTCACAGGGTGGCCGTGAGCTTAGCAGAACAGTCACCCAGGCGGCAGTGAGTTTTGCGAAGCAGTCGTGGGGCAGGGGAGTTTTGCGAAGCACTGGCAGGGTGGGGGAGTTTTGCGGAGCAGTCATGGGGTAGAAGGAGGGTGGGGGTTTTGTGGAGCGTCCAGTGGCGAGCTTCACGAGGCAGCAG
>NW_005363802.1:126784-139960 GCF_000412655.1 Myotis brandtii
GTATGAAACTCATGCACTTGGGTGGTGGGAGGCCTCTCAGCCTGGCCTGTGCCCTCTTGCAGTCCGGGAGCCCTTGGCGGATGTCCAACTGCTGGCTTAGGCCTGCTCCCTGCCTAAGCCGTCAGTCGGACATCCTTACCACTGCAGCTGCGCTCGCCAGCCATGAGCTAGGCTTCTGGCTGAGCCGTGTTCCCCCTGTGGGAGTGCACTGACCACCAGGGGGCAGCTCCTGTGTTGAGTGTCTGCCTCCTGGTGGTCAGTGCATGTCATAGCGACTGATCTTTCTGCTGTTCAGTCGATTTGCATATTACCCTTTTATTATATAGGATATATAATATATCTTTATTGATTTTAGAGAGTAAGGGAGAGGAAGAGATAGAAACATCAATGAGAGTGAATCATTGATTGGCTGCCTTCTGCACATTGGACCTAGCCCACAATCCAGGCATGTGCCCTTGACCAGAATCAAACCTAGGACCCTTCAGTCCGCAGGCAGACACTCTATCCACTGAGAAAAACTGGCTAGGGCTATATGTATATTTTAATTAAAAAATGGTAGGAAATAGAGTTTAAGAGCCCAAAGATATGTCCATACCACTTCCCAAAGACACGGAGGTGGGGACCTTGTTGGCCTTGGTCGACACAGGGTGGCGGAGTCGTGTGATCATGCCTGCAACAGAATCAGCATCATGTTATCACATCACATCACATCACATCACATCACATCACATCACATCACATCACTTCACACCTCTGCTTATACTCTCTCCAGAGCAGCTGGAAAAGCAGAGTTCAGGATGGTGATATGCAGAGAATGAATCCCTTCTGTTCATAGTCATCCCGTAGTTGTATCAGTTTGCTTGACTTGACTAATTAGCTCAATGTAAAGCAAAAATTAAAAGAATAAAACCACTTTATGTCATCTTGAAAATCCCATCAAAGTGAGTGACTTGATAGAGTTTATTTAAAAAATTCCCACTTATATGTTGCTATCTTTTTATAGTCATATATTTAAATATGTATAAAAACAGCACACACATTTGGTTAAAAAAATCAAACAGTGCAGAGGGGTACAAAATAAAAAGTAAACCACTTGACTTAAAAAAAATTAAACTGTCAAGTCATTTTAGTTGTTTACATCAAGTTATGATAAAGCTGGATTAAAATAATCATAGTATTTATATTGGCTTGAGAGAACTCATTCAAAAATATATGCTTGTTGCTTTAATTGTGTGAGGCTTTCCAAGTCCTAGAAATTGTCACAGGTGTTCTTTTTCTCTCCTTCCTTTTTCTATATTTATTTACTTTTTATATGAGTGGTTCACAAATGTTTTAAATCTTACACCTTTAATTGTAAAATAATATTAGTGCACTCCTCCAAAATATGTATTTACACAATTGCTGCTGTATTGATACATTATGTGAATCATAGTGTCCTCACAAATAGAAAAGTTAAGAGAATGAGATTTTAAAAACCAATCTAAATAAACATTTTACTGTTTTGTTTTTTTCTTATACCCTGTGGGGTTGCTTGTGCATGCTCTGGAGAGGAATCATCGCACTTGGAGATGTCTATATAATCCCTTGCCAAGGATCCTTTGGAGGCACTACAGGTTAAAACAAATAATTGATGAAACTGGGACAAAAGAAAAAGTCAAGCAGGAACCAAAATTAAAGCGAGGAGTGAGTCCAATTCACTTAATGTGCATGTAATCAGGTTAGGTAGAGTTGCACGATTTGACTCTGAGCCCACAGCTTATTACTCACTGTTGGAAATTCATCCAAGCACTGCCTCTAAGTGGCACTAGTCTCAAAAAGACATTTAGAGGGGATTTATTTTTTTAACTGATTTTTTCTACATTTATTGAGATGTTACTTACATATATATAACTGTAAGGTGTATAATGTGATGATTTGGTACATGTATGTATTGTGAAATGTTTTCCACAATTAGGTTAGTTAACACTTCCATTAGGAGGGATTTCTATATACAGTTTTGCCAGTCAATCAGGCAAAATTTGGTGAAGATGTGTTCGTGAAGATGAAGGCTGTTGCTGTTGGTGGGAGTGTACATTTCTGAAAAGCATTTGACAATCTTTAAATTTTAAACTTTCTTAACCATTATCTCAGAAATTACCTTTCTAGGGAATTTGGCTACAGAAACACTCTGAAACATAGTTGCACCGAGCTATGTTGGCAGGACTGCACTGAAATATTAATTGTAATTGGAAAATAGTGCATATGATCCAACTGTTAAATCAATATAGGTGAATATCTTATGAAGTAATTCTATAATAGATTTCTCTATAGCTGTTAAATAGACCAAAGTAAGCTATACGTATCTGCATGCAAAGACCTCCAAGACATGTTGAGTAAAGAAAGCAGCTGGAAAGTGGCATGTGTAGAATGATCTCATCTCAGTAAAAATATGATGTATCTATTTATACATATACATATATACAATTAATGAATAATAAGTGTTAGTACCAGCATATAAAAAATTCTTCCAGAACAGACACCAACTTGTATATCATTGGAGAGATAACCTCCATGGACGTATCTATAATGTTTAAATTTTGCAATCAACTTCTATAGGTAGAAAAAAACCCGCAGATATTTTTATAAAGACAATCTCTACGTCTAAGTCATTCAGCTCACTCAACTTAAATTTAAATTTTCTGGCATTATAGAGTTTATAATGTTATATTCCAGGAAATATGGGTTAAAAATCACAGCAGGCATAGAGGTTGAGAACATTTTTTTTCTTACTTTCATGGTTCCCTATAATAATTGAGAATATTAGGAGGATCAGTAGCATCCAAGAAAACTGATATTTATCAACAAGGACCCATAAAAGAAAAACTGAAATAACTTACCTGCTGAATTGTGTTGATGATAGTGAATAAGCTTTGGAATGGAATCAAAACAGTAGTTTTCTGCCAGGTACAATTTGTTCTCAGCATTTGTATGCACATGGTAATGTTTGACGGTTCCTTTCTTATCACTAGTAAGAAAGAAAGACTGTTAGAACATTTTTAATAAACAATTGAAGCTTCATTGCATGATGGTTAATCATCTTAGGTGTATTTGAAAATTTTGGAGAGGGGAGTCAGAGAGGGTTTCCCAGTCTTGATATCTGGCATTTTTCTGGGGGTATCCATGACAATTACCAATTATGAAAGAGGGCTCTTCTCTGAACTCAACATATCCTTGGTGCACATACAGAATTCATGTACAATAAAATTCCAACTTTCCAACTGTTCCTCCCTTAGTAAGTGTAAAGCTGGAATCTTCTTTTGATGATTGAAAGCCCTGCAATTCTTCAGGATCATTATTCTAAAGAGTAATTCTTTTTAATGGTAATAATGAAAATTAAAATGTGGGAAGCAATGGTGATTAGGCTGTGGGTATTCTTCCCTGGTGTATGGGTAGGAGGCTCTCTGTGGCAGTGAAACAGGCAGGATGGAGTGGGTGGGGATGTCCTTTAATTCCTCATGTAAACTTGTACCTTTTTTACATAAAACATTTTTCTTTTGCTCTACTTTTAGAAGACAGTGGTGAATTAGGCTAACTGATTTAGGCTAACCGGGAATAATATGTCTGTCTTAGATTTGAGAGGATTGCAGAGTGGTTAAGAACTGGACTTTGAGTCCAGTTCTACTGCTTGCTGGCTACCTTATCTGGTTGTTATAAAGATTGGAGAGATTATATACATACCAATCTGCATTATGCTTGGCACATAAGAAACTGCTAATAAATCATTGTTGTTGCAATGCCAGCCTAGTTAAAACTGCAATTATAAAAGGGAGGAAGGGTACTTTCTTGTTGCAAATGGCTAACCAGCTCTTAGTGTCAGTATGAAACTCATTCAAGCCCATTGATGGTGTTTAGTAAAAGAAGGCTTCTGTATTCATTGATTTGGATTATTTTAATTTGATTCCTTATCCATTTGCTGATTTTTCTACCTGGTCACCTCAAAAATAAATCTGGTGTCAAGAAACTTGACTAGAAAGACTTCTGATATGAGGTTTGGCTAAAACTGCAGGACCAGAGGGCCACAGAGCTTTTGATATTCAGTGAACCAAGTCTTTTACCAGTTCTTCCTGAGTTGGCTTCAGCCAGCATCCAGATGTGCAACCTAGTACATGAGATGCATCGGGGAATTCTGGCATTGGAAAATTCCAGATGACTGCATAGAATACATCCTATTCTTTCAAATTGGAGATAGAAAATGTGTAAAAAGTCTCTCAAAATAAAATAACTTTTAAATCACTTAATTATTGCAAAAATACATATATACACCACAGGGCAGGACACATGGAGAAGGCAGCAAGGCAGAGGGTCATTCAATCCAATCATTAAAAGAGGATTGCACACACAGAAAAAAAATTTTGCTCAAATGCTTCTAATCAAGTTTTGTTCATGTTATTATTTCAGAACATTGGGAGTTTCAGTGTAGGAACAAGTGTGGTTGAAGGAACATGAACTTTGGGCTGTTAAAGGCCCAGCTTCAAATTGACATTTATTAATCTTGTGGGTGGGTCTTTATAAGCTTTCTTTGAACCTCAGTCCTCTCATCTGTAAAAAGGTGTAAATAAAAACAGCTTTCCTATTTGCTTCACAAGATGATTAGAAGGAAAAAAGAACTAACAACCAATGGGAAAGCGGCTTGTGAAACTGAAGTGGGATCCTGATGTTGGTAAGGGTGATTTGCATAAGATGACTGGAGAGGTCTTTTATGCCTAGGTGTTGGGATGGAGGTGGTGGAGCAGGTAGAATTATTACTCTTTCCTAACAACAATAATAGTAATCGGTATTAGTTTATTGAGTGTTTACTATATGCCAGGCACTGTTCTGATCTGATACACAAAATTACTTTATTAATGGAACATAATAAACATTATCATGTTTCATTTTCAGATAAGGAAGTTGAGGCACAGAGTTTAAGAAACTTGCTCAATGCCTGAAAGCTTTATAAATGGTAGAGTCAGGATTTGGAACTTGAGGAGTAGCTTCATATCAGAACTCTTAACCCCATGGAGAGGCCAGTATCCTAGAAAGAAGCTATTTGGGGAACACAGCTACATTGATTCAACCTTTTGCTAACTCTGCACCCACTGTAAAAACTAACTTCAGATGTTGGAGTAGGTTTCTCAGCCCAGCTTGTGACCAGGACCAACAATGTAGAGGCTCCAATGCTATTTTTCTCTTTCTAGACTTGGGACTGAATTGAGAGGAGTAACCCAGGGTTCCTTTAACAATTATTTACTGACACATGCTGTGCACTGGGCACTTTGCTGCAACCTGGGATAGGCAGGAGAGGATCCCTGAGAACAGCCTCTTAGAAGTAGCTGGGAGAAAGGCCACTACAAATAGTCTCGTTCAACATAAATACTTTGATCTAAAATTTCAGAGTTGAAATATGATGACTAAATGACCAGCATATTCAAAGAATACACAAGAAAAATCAAAAACAAAAACAAATCCATGTCATACTTACTTCACAGCCTTACTAAATAAAGACACTGTGTACATTCCCACTTGACTGGAATTTCTAACCATAAATGCTCCTTCTTTTCCCTGAAAAGGAAGGAAAATGAAAAGAAACAGAAAAAATTTTGTTGTCCTTGAAAATGATTTTTTTTTCCTGGTAGGCAGTAGGAAACTAGATCTTTTAGATTCGCTTTATTTTTTTGTACTTTTTAAAAAATTTATCTTTATTGTTGAAAGTATTGTAGATGTCCCCTTGTTTGTTTTTCCCCCATTGACTCCCTCTTCCCCATAGTCACCCCTCCCAAACCTTCACCACCCTATTGTCTGGGTCCATGGGCTATGCATATATACATATAAATTCCCCGGTTAATCTCTTCCCACCCCCACTTCCCCACCCCCACCTCCATCTGAAATTCACCAGTCTGTTCCATGGTTCTATGTCTCTGGATCTATTTTGTTCATCACTTTATTTTGTTCATCAGTTTATTTTGTTCATTAGAGTCCATAAATGAGTGAGATCATGTGATATTTATCTTTCTCTGACTGGCTTATTTCGCTTAACATAATACTCTCCAGGTCCATCCATGCTGTTGCAAATGTAAGAGATCCTTCTCATAAATTCACTTTAAATCTCACTGATGGCACAGATTATTCAACAGTTGGTGCAGAAGGGGACCCACAGTGTAGCTTTCTTCCTTTTCTCATTCAGTTTCTTTACAGATCTACCCTGTGTGCTGCAACTTTTTCTTACCAGCTAACTTTGAATCCTCCCTGATAATTTCCTCTGTTTTGTATTTATGTAAGCCTAATGTTTTAATCTTTCAGAAATAAAATTTAAAAGCACATATCATCATATCATACTCTTGAAAGTTTTAGAAAACCAAAGGTGTAGAACAAATCTTTTAGTTCTATGCTCAACTTGTCTTTCTTAAGGACTTGTGTTAATTCTAAACAAATCCACATTCAGAAAGAGTAGATAAAAAACTAAGAATGTGTCAAAATACCAAGTTAGTGAAGTCCTCTCTCACTTTGACTCTTGGCTGGACCATGTGACTTGTTTTGGCCAATGAGACATTAGCAAACATGAAAAAAACAGAGACTTGATAGTGCTTGCACTGAACTGTAGGACTCATCCTCTTCAACCACTGCCTTGAGATTACCATGCTGTTAGGAAGCTCAAATTAGCCACATGAAGAAGAACTACGGCATCCAAGTTGATTAATTCAGCTAACCCCAACCCCCCAGTGACTGCATCCACATGAGTGACCCTATACCAAACCTGCATAAAAACTGCTAACCCAGCTGAATCACTTACAGAATTGTGAGAAATCATAAATGTTGTTGTTTCAAGCCATTAAATTTTGAAGTGGTTTATTACACAGAACTATATAATGGGAACAGGGGAAGTAGCTATATGTGAAGAGCATGGTAACCTATAGGCTGGACAACCAACACTATGATGATGTGACTGCCTAATTAGCACTAAGGTTTCTATAAAAAGTGCATTATCCTCTAGAGTCTAGACCCAACAATAGAAAGAGATTCTTAGGCGCTATTTTAAAGATCAGATTATTTACCTTTTGTCTCAGTAACTGTTCAGCTTGTGACCTGGAGATGTTACCTGCAAACCAGCTACAATAGGAAAGAATTCAATATTTGACAGTTAGTAATGTTTAATTGCATAATTTGTCATTCAGCTTTCTAACCTATAAATTGAGACATTGGCCTAGATCAGGGATTTCCAAACCTGGCTGCTCCAGAGAATCACCTGAGGAACTTTTCAGAAATACAGATTCCTGAATCTCCAATTCTGATTCTGGGTAGGGCCTGTATATCTTTAATTTTAAATGGGTTGGCATTTAAGAACCTTTGGCCTCCTTCTAGGTCAGTGGTTCTCAACCTTCTGGCCCTTTAAATACCGTTCCTCATGTTGTGACCCAACCATAAAATTATTTTCGTTGCTACTTCATAACTGTAATGTTGCTACTGTTATGAATCATAATGTAAATATCTGATATGCAGGATGGTCTTAGGCGACCCCTGTGAAAGGGTCATTCGACCGCCAAAGGGGTCGCGACCCACAGGTTGAGAACCGCTGTTCTAGGTGATCTCTGAAATACAATAGAAACATCTCTGTCTAGTTTTAGAGAGACACAGAGAAATTTCAAAACTCACTCTTGGTTATCTAGGTTTTCCTCTTCTTCAGATGAACTTGACTCAGGGAATCCCCTTAAGAAGAGAGGAATCAAATGAATAAAAAACACACCAAGAAATAATCCAAGTATCTAGCAGTACAATATCAAATCCCACCCTGTTTTCATCCACGTAAATGAAATGTAGACTATTAGATTTCCCTTTTTGCACTTGGGAAGGTATCAGCAAAGTGAAGAGAGAGTGACTCAAAAACTGAGTTCATGCTCAGTTTAATGAGAAAATGGCTGTTTGATACAAGAAGTCCCCAGGAGGCCCCCAGGAATGTGGATTTCATTGAGTCTTTCAGAAAAGTGGGCTCATGAAATAGATGAAGATGCCTTCAGGGGCAGCTGTAGTATAAAGTTAAAAAAAAATCGCAGGTTGTGTATAGAACTATTCTTAGAGAAGAGTTATTCAACTCTAGGTTATTTATTTTTCCTCCTGCTAGAGATGCCTGGGCCAGGTATATTAGTGTTCATGTTAACATCAGTGTGCATCACTAATGATGGAAGTGACAAATCTGAGTGAGGGTAATGGTAACCCACAAGTTATCAATTCAGACCAATTTAAGGTTTCAGAGAAGCAAACTACATAGATTAGGGGGGTTTACTTCAAATGTAAAGTCTAGTTGCAAAATTGCTGCAAATTTGGTTAGTTTTCCTGCAAATGAAAGCAAATCCCCAGGGTAAAGGACTGTCTGAATTTGATATACCATGACATCTTTGAGGTGCTGTGATTCACAGTTTTTTCTCTTTGGTTGCTGCATGCAAAATCCTCACTGCTATAAAAAAAGAGATACATTTCATAAATTTATATTTATTTCTAAATGTTAAATGACAAAAGTAATTTTGTTAGATATGTTTTAGCTTTATTAAACATTGCAACCCATGTGTTTCACTTGCTTTGGAAATTTAAGCTGATGAGTCATGGTCACATTTCTGTCCTTGCAGGGTCTCCAATAAAAAGCAGTGGTTTGACAGTATTCATAGACAAAAGCAAATTGTTAATAATGGCTCATAATTGCCCCAAACAATAGAAAATTTGGATTAATAAAACATCTTTACTGGTTTTGCCCTGCTTTTCTTATAGATATATGCAAGCATTCTATCGCATCCATGTTTAAAATAGGTTATTTTTTTCTTTGCTGTTGTGATCAGAATTAAAAGTCTTGAAAATACTGAACTTTTAACTCCATGTAGACACAGATGGATGAGCAAAATTTTTATCATCCTCTGTCATCCATCCTTTTCTCTTTGATTTTGAGTGTTGAGCAGAGCATGAGGACTTATCCAAGTTCAAAGTCTGTTTTACTTGGAATGTAATACCTATTTCCTGTTTGCCTTCATATCCCAGGCTCTTATTCAAAAATCACACTTCAGAACTGACAAGTTTTCTTAACAAGGAAATACTCCTCTGGTTCCATTTCCAGGAGTGCCTCCCTCTCCACCTTCCCAAACATCCTTACTCACTAGTATAGCTTTTTCACTTCATCTCTTCAGAAGAAAATCCATATTTAAAAATGCTAAAATATAGTTAAAATTTTTCAACTAAAATTTTTTAATTAAAAAGTTTGTCCATATAATGAATTGCTATATAGACATTCAAAATAGTGAGGTAGGTTGCACAGCAATGTGAATGTACTTAACACTACTGAACTGTACACTTAAAAATGACTAAAATGGTAAATTTTGTTATGTTGTACCACAATTAAATTTTTTTAAATTAAAAAATAGGTATATCTTCATGTATGCAAATGGGGAAAATATCTAAGATGTTAGGTAAATAGAGCAAGTGGCAAAGAAGACTATATGGTAAGAACCTGATTTTTTAATTCTATATATATGGCAACGTGCATAGAAAACATTTTAAGGAAAATACATAGAAGAATCTACAATGTTTGAATGCTTTAATTAGAACATGGTTTATTTTACTGCTCAGAAAAAATAAAGAGTAAAAAGCAGCTCAGGCTAAGATAGTATGAATGACAGAAAGTCAGACGTACTTATATGAGTTGAGAATCATGACTGTATTTTTACAATTCAAGCTCCATGAAGACCTTTTAGCAATTATTATAATTCGTTTATAGGTGATGTAATGCTGCTCATGCTAAGAAGTGATTAATCAATCCTTTGTTCAGACAGCTAGTTTCCTGAATTTCTAGGGAAAAACCTAGGGTTGGGACTATATCTTGGGTGCAAAAGCTAACGGTGGTGTAAAAAAAACTCAGTATCCAAGATAAATAGTGTTTTAATAAAATATTTTTTAAATAAAAATTAATGCAAAAAATCCATGATGAACAAAATATCAACATTTTAAAGAAAGCTAGGATTTGGCAATCTATGAGTTGGTAGTTCTGCAGCAACCCCATATGAATCAATAGTGCTGACTACTTATTTGAATACTGGTCAGTCAGTTTCACTGCACACCTCCCTCGATCAATCACTTGGGCCTCTGGCAGGGAGGGGAGCTGGCACAAAGTTGACATGACATTCACCCTCCTTGAATCTGGGCTTATTGTCTCCTTCCAAGAACACTAGGCTTCAGGCAAATAAATGTAACTCCTGTCCTCAGACACCAGCTATAGATTAATACATTTGGATTCTATCTCCACTTTGAAATGAAAGCTACCATGACTTGTTATACTGAAGACAATAGCAAGAATACATTTATATCATTTCACGTTCCATATAGCCCCTATGGCTGTATCATTGGTACAGTGAGGCATTTGCTTTAGGTAAAAATGATGAAGATGGAAAAAATAAAACAATAAAAGGACAAGGGAGAAAACAAAAGAGATACATGGTGAGTCAGAGAGATTCTCTGCATGCTTTGTAAAGAAATACAAACACCAGTGCCCTGGAGGGATGCTAATAACTGGGTGAGAAGATGTCAGACAGTGAATAGCATGATGGGAAGGAAGTATAAGGCAGCACATAAGGAAGGGTAGTCAATTGACCCTTTCTCTATTGTCATCTTACAATTCAATTTCATATTTAGTGAGCATCAAGTGTGGGGCTGACTTGGTACTAAACCCCAGAGATATACAGTTTAGGTACTGTCTTCAAGGTAGTTTCAATTTTGGCTTTAGGTAGCCTCTTTTGGCTTAAAAACATGAGACTAATCACATCCTCGGGAGGCAAGCTTAAAATGCTACTTGTCATTTGGCCAGTGATGCCCAAGCACTTTACAAGTCAGCCCACTCTAAACTCTCTTCATATAAAGAACATAATTTAAATATTCTGAGTTCTGGAATGTGGGGTTATTAGTAGGGAAGGGGAAAGAAAGAAGATGGAATAAAACGCTGAAGTGTTACTTAGATCATTAGATTGGACAGACTGAATGGAAATACTGTGCTGCTCAGTCCCAGTGGGGCCACTGCTTCTGGCTCAAACAGTGAACATTTTGTAACAAGACAACCCTATCTCGGCTAAGACCTATGTGGTCCTTTGAGAATGAGGTCCAAGGCAGTGGTGTAATGTTTATTCTACCTGCTGAGCAACCAGACTGAGAACTGAGGTTTACCTTTTCAGTTTTCTTACTTGCCACCAGTCAGGGCATTCTTCCATTGGAACATACTGCATATTGACGTTTGGCTGGGAGTCATACCTTTTCTTTGAGTTACTTTCATACTGGACTAGAGTGGTACTTGAAGATGGTTCATCCATTTTGAAAATAGGAACTGCTCGAGGAATCTTCAGCTTTGAAGGATAATATATATTAATAGATCACAGTGAAGCACACAGATTCATGTACCAGGAACTAACAACCTAGGTATATCAGATCTTAAATTAAAAATGAAGGAAGTAAAGAGTGAAGGAAGGAAGGAGGGAGGGAGAGAGAGAGGAAAGAAGGGAGGGAAGGGGAAAAGAGAAAACAAAAGAAAGAGAAAGAAATAGAGTGAAAGAAAAAAGAGGAAGGAAGGAAGGAATATAACAGAAACTGTCAACTTTGCTGGTTGGAGTTTGTAGTGGTAGAACCATATTGAAAAGCTGTTTACAGAATCGACTAAAGCTGGACATGGACATACCCTATGATCTAGAAAGCCTATATACATAGCCAACAAGGAAATCAAAAGACATGTAAAATAATGCTCATAGTAGAATTATTTAAGTTAGCTAAAATTGGAAATTACCTAAATTTTATCAGGATAAAGATATTGTGGTTGTAATAGGCTAGATCAGGGGTCCTCAAACTTTTAAAACAGGGGGCCAGTTCACTGTCCCTCAGACCGTTGGAGGGCCGGACTATAGTTTAAAAAAAACTATGAACAAATTCCTATGCACACTGCACATATCTTATTTTGAAGTAAAAAAACAAAACGGGAACAAATACAATATTTGTATTTGCATGTGGCCCGCGGGCCGTAGTTTGAGGACCCCTGGGCTAGATAATGTTCCCTCAAAGATGTTCACATCCTGGTCCCTAGGACCTGTGAATATGTTACCTTACATGGTAAGAGGGACTTTGTAGATGTGATTAATTTAGGGATCTTGAAGTGGGGAGATTACCCTAGATTATTGGGGTAGGTCCAATATAATCAAAAGAGCCCTTATAAGAGGAAGACAGGAAAGTCAGATTAAAGAGAAAATGTGTGTATGGAAGCCGAGATCAGAGAGGAAAGAAGATGCTATCCTACTGGCGTTGGAGATGGAAGAACGGTTCAGGAACCAAGGAACACAAGTAGCCTCTAGTCTAGAACCTGGAATAGATTTCTCCCTAAAATCTCCAGAAGGAATACAGCTTTGTGGACCCATTTTAGACTTATGATCTTCAGAACTACAAAAGAATAATTTTTGTTGCTTAAAGTCACTAAATTTGTGGTCATTTGTTACAACAGCAATAAGAAACTAATACAGTGAGTTCTGGCCAGTTTTCTCAGTGGTTAGAGTGTCGGCCCACGCACCAAAGGGTTGCAGGTTTGATTCCCAGTCAAGGGCACATATCTGAGTTGCAGGATCACTTGCGCCACCCCTCCTCCCCAGGTCAGGGCTCATTTGAAAGGCAACCAATCTATGTGTCTCTCTCAACTCCATGTTTCTCTCTCTCTCTCTCTCTCTCTCTCTCTCTCTCTCTCTGTCTCTCTCTCTCTCTCTCTCCTACTCCTACTCCTCTCCTCAGGTGATGATTAACAACAACAAAAAAAGAAACATACAGTGGCATATTCACACACTGGAATTCTATATGGCAATGAGAATAAATTATAACCACATAATAAAAAATGAGAAAATCTAATAAATTGGACAAAAGAAGTCAGATAATAAATGACTATATGATTCCACTTATATAAAGGTTCAAAGCAGGAAAATAATCTATAATGCTATAAATCAGGCTAGTGATTACTCTTGGTGGAATGTAGTAACTGAAAGGAAGTATGAGGGTACCCCTAGGGTTCTGTGATCTGTTCCTTAATGTGAATGTGGGTTGTAAAGATGTGTTCAGTTTGTAAAAATTTATCAAACTGAACATATTTAGGGCTTGTATACTTTTCTA
>NW_005363802.1:140028-149035 GCF_000412655.1 Myotis brandtii
CACTGTATTTTACTTTTTTTCCAGGGAGTAACATCCTGGAAATTTTAGTTATGCAGGACATTGCAATTTGTGAGCTTGGAGTGGTTATCTTCAAAGATAAATGCAGTGGAAAGTTCCCTAATCAGAAATCTAAACAGAATAGCTAGAAAGCAAATTTTAATTTTCGTCAGCTCAGTAAGTCCTCTACTGAATACTCTGATAAAAAAAACACAAAGGAAAACATACTTTTCACAATACTCTCTCTGATCCCTGATCCCTTAGGGCAGCTTATAATCAAAACAGACCTTGGTCACTGATTTGCCTGACTGATAATTTTCAACACGTTTCCCAAAGAATTCCTTGCCCTAGACTAGATGCAATGGTGTCTGGCTCCTAAATTATACTTTACTCTTAGTTGTGTTTAAAACAAACTTTATTGGAATATAATTTACATACCATAAAATTCACTTTTTATAATTCAGTGACTTTTAGTAAATTTATCAAGTTGGGCAACTATCACTACAACCCAGTCTGAGCACATTACTATCACCTCTGTAAGATCCCTAATGTCCTTTTATAGGCAATCCCCATTCCCATCCTGGCCTCAGGCAACCACTAATTGACCATTTGTCTCTATAAACTTATAGTCTTGACATTGCTCTTAGTGTTTCACAAAGCCATAATTTTTAAGCTTCAGGACTGGAGCATGCATCCAAGACAAAACAGCAACGTCATTGATAAGAAAAAAACACACCCAAACCTTAATAATTGTATTAGTTTCCTGAGGACTGCCAAAACAAATTAGTACATATTTGGTGGGTTAAAGCAACAATCTGTCACAATTCTGGAGGTTAGAAGTCCAAAATCAAGGCTTCAGCATGATCATGCTCCCTTGAAAAGCTCTAGGAGAGAATCTTTGCTTGCCTCTTTCAGCTTCTGGTGGTTCTAGACATTTTTTGCCCTGTGGCAGCATGACTCCAATATCTGCCTAGGTCTTTAAATGGCTGCCTTCTCTATGTATCTCTATGTCTTGTCATCTTGTAAGGATAGCAGCCATTGGATTTATGGACCATCCTAATCCAGTATTATCTCAACTTGGTCCTTAACTACATCGGCAAATAGCCTGTTTAGGTCACAATCTGAAATTCTGGGTGAACATAAAATTTGGGGGACACAATTCAACCTACTATAATAAGGTATTTATTTTTGTCCTTCATGTTGGTTCACAAAGATTATATTGTTTTTACTTAGAAAGATAGAAGTAGTGTGTGTGAATGTGTGCAACTGAAAATAAGTATCCAAGACACCATAGAGCTGATGGGTGGGTGGAGATGCTCCTTTAATTTCAGGTGAGCTTCCAGAGAATCACTGGGAGGCCATTTTATGTCTCTTTTGGCATTTGAGGAGGCTGATGCCCACCTGGGGAAACTAAAAGCAGGAGACTATGGCTATGAACTCAAGAAAGCAGAGCACAAGGAGAGCAGCAACCTGTACTGTGAGAGCAAGCCGCATACAGTTTCACTAAGTAAAGCATCCAAGGTTTCGTTTGTTTTTCTGGAGGCCAACTTCACCGCTGGGAGAGGGCTGGCTGGAAGTCATCTTGAAAACTCTGCTCAAAATTGGTGAATTGACCCAGCAGAAAAGTTGGGGGCTAAAATTCCAAGACCTAAGAGTCAAGACATTTCCTCTGTCGTAAAACTACATGTTCCCAGTGGGAAACCCAGAAAAGTCCCCCATAAGATAAAGAATTGGCATTGGAAAAGACGCCACTACCAAAGCATGATGAGACCAACCATATAGGACTGTCTCTTTTTCAGTAGACCTGCTCTTCCTGAGCCCCAACCCTGAAAAGGTCAGAAATCTCAGCCTCTCCATGAGCCTTTTCCCTAAAGCAGGCCGTCCTCTGATGCAGACTTGAGCTAGGTAAAGGAGAAAAGTTTTAACTTGAAAAGATGTTCAAAGTTGAGTGATTATAGCATTGGATGGGACAATTAGAGGCTATTCTCATGACTACTGGTAACTGGGAAAATTTATATTACCTGAGAGTGACTATAAGAAAGCCCACTGAGTGGCTTTGAAAGGATAATGGAGAGAAAGAATTATGTTGTTTTCTGCTAGTGCTCTATGTGGTCCCATTCCTTCACCAGATTTACATGAGGCAGTCTTGGCTGGTGCTAGTGGTAGTTTAGGAATGATAGCTAGTAACAGCTGCCTGTTATATGTGATGCTATCTCCCACATGCACCATTTTAGTGACTATTTATGTGCTTACAGGTTAGAAAAAGGCCCTGTTATTAAATATAAAAATACAAAATGGTTAATGGTTCTGTATTTGAATTCATTATTTGACATTGCCATTGCTATTGATGATGGTTCAGTTTTTCTCTCTTTGTTGGCAGTTTGAAGGAAGTCTATATTTTCTAGTCTTGAATCTGGCAACTCTTGATTTATTTACTAAATCATGATCATGAGAAAAATTAAATGTTGACTTACCATTCTGTCTGGGAAGGCGGGAAGTCTTAGTTTCTCTTCCTTTGCTGCAATGTGCAGATCAGCATCTGAAAAATAGAACCAAGTAATATCAGAAGTAACTTTAAATAAAACAAACAAAAGATCTAATGTTATGATTCAAAAGATCTAGCTTATGTAATAAATACTACAGATTAAATAAATTTAGACACAACATCTTGAGTTATTGTTGCTTTCCTGTATAATGCCCAAATAAAACACCACTCCCCACCATCATCAGTATTCTCCAAAAATAGATAAAAGAGTCAAGTTCCTCTAAATCCTAAAAACTATTTATTTATACCAAATTTCCACCTTGTATTTGAGTAGCATATATCTAATTGCTTAGGAAAGACCTATGACCCTAGGATTCAGATTCACGTCCGATTCATCTTTAATTGACTCATACAAGATTCATATAAATATCTGATTTATAAATGAACAAACCTGTTTTATTCATTTTTCTATTCTTATGATAATTTTTGGTTTCTCTTTCTTCCCACACATATAGATAAATATCCAGGCAGTGAGTATGAAGCTATTATATGCCTTATAAATGGGGTGGCCATGTGGTTTATTGACCAAACTGGAACATTCCTGACCATGATAAGTAGGCTTTTAATATAATTATACCAGGTCACCAGATGCAGAATGAGCCTGTCCCAAACAAACTGGGGTGTATGGTCAACTTTTTCCTAGGACACGTACCCTGGAAAGAGGGTGGCCCAGGGCATTTTGGAGACAGAAGGAAGCAAAGACACTCAATCGCTTCCTTTCTGTGCCCATGGAGCTTTCCTATAACTCAGCAAAGGAGTCAAGATAGTAAATTACACTTGGACAGATAGACAATATTACAGCTGCTGTGAGATAGAATACTTCTATATTCTGCAGTTTCTTCAGAGGCTGGGGAAGAGCCTGTGGCACTTAGAACACATGGCAGGTGGCATCCAGCTGGAGCTTAGAAAGATAATCCAAAGGCAATGCTTTCTCTGGCCTTTCTCCTGATCTTCCCCTGGGAGTGAGGGCAAGGTCAGAGTTGGAATCTGTCCTGCTGGGTAATGATATCAGATCATGGACAGAATAATTGGGGGAAATGATTAATGCTGTAAGGAGACATTATTCTTCAGTCCCTCACAGTGGAGGGAAAATCCACATACAGTAAATTCTGAATAGTTCATTAAATCACTATAATTCAAGAGTATAAAGGGCAATGTGATCTCATTAAGATGAATAAATATTCATTGTGTAGTCTAATTGAAATAGAATACACAATGCATATTAATTCATTGATTTTGTTGTAAAATGACCAGCAGTGACATTAACATAATTGTCAGGTGTCAATACTGTTATGAAGTGAATGTGGATAACATTCCATATGTCGGTGTGTGTTACAGTTTATAAAGTTTTATCACACAGTTGATCTCATTCAATTCTTTAAAGTCATTGTAATCCAAGCAAATTTTGTTCAGGCTGCTAAAACTGTTATTACTTATTGACAACTTCATGTCATTAAACAATGGTAAACTAAAATATATAACACTGTCTCATGTAAGTATCCTGGTGAAGGAATGGGACTCAAGGGTGCAAGAAGAAAATAACATAATTCTCTCCCTCCATTATCCCTTCAAAACCACTCCGTGGGCTTTCTTTTCTGTCCCCAGATAAAATCTCAGGTAGATTTCTCTAGGAATATAACTCTGGATAGAACCCTTTACTACCTCTTCTGATGTTATTAAGAAATCAACAAACATGTAGAGGATGGCAAACCACTTTAAATATATATCTTAAAACTTGGCCATCCATCATTGTGTTATATATGGTGATTAAAAGTTTTACTTAAAATTTTATCCATTGACATATTTTTAAAAAGATTTTTTTTATTTTATGATTTAATTTATAAACCATGGTGATATGTTCACCATGTTCTACCTATTTGGAGTTTATCTTAAACCAGGAAGAATTACAGGAGGGAATAAACAGCTTAATTTATTATTCAAATTTGAAAAATATTTCTCATGGAGTAAAAGAATGACAGGTGTTAATATTGTTATTATTTTAATAAACATTACTCAATTGACCCTAGAATTAGATTTCATTTGCCAGATAGCATCTGTGAGGCTGAAATTTCATGATGCCAACCAATATGGCACACCTTGTTTTCCTGAACTGGCGAGCTGTTTTGGCTTGTGGCAGATTTGCCTAATGGGGCACCATCTACCCAGGGTCCACCCAATAGAGGGGTCACCTTACATGCTTCCCAGAGAGTACATCCCGGGGCCGCTTTGCAACTCTGCTGGCAGCACAGGAACTTCCCTTCCACGAAGAACCCACTGTGGTACTTGATCAGCAGGTGGGGGTTGCCCCTTATCTCTGGGGAGCAGGCAGGAAGAAAACACATTCAGTAAGTGCTTTTATCAAAGAACAATGAAAACATCATTTTTGCCAGCAACCAGGGTAAGAGCAAATGGTTCCCAAAGGATATGTCTTTCACTTAGAAGTTAAAAAGCCCAAAAGAAAAATCTAACCATGTGTATAGTAAGAACAACTCAATAACTATATCAGTTTTTTAAAAAAAACTAGTAGAAAATGCATATACAGATCAGCTTGGTGTTAGGATTTTAGAAATGCATTCATAATGGAAGTAAGCGTGTTATAGCACATGCATCTTGTGCTCTTGTAGCAGAAAGAGGCTGAAGGGTAGGACTAGATATTAGCAAAAAGAAAAAAAAGGTTGTAATAAGTATATACATCCCCCCACTTTTTATTTTAAAAATTTCAAACATACAGAAAAGTAGCAAGACTAGTACAATGAATGTCTGTATACCCTTTACCCAGATTCAATTTTTAACCGTTTGCCACATTTGCTTTCTCTCTCTCTCTCTTTCTCTCTCTCTCTTTCTCTCTCTCTCTCTCTCTCTCTCTCTCTCTCTTCTATCAAGCCTGAAACCTAGAATTCATTTTTTTGTCTTTTTTCTAAATTCTTTATTGTTTAAAGTATTACATATGTCTCATTTTTCCCCATTGACCTCTCCCCAGCCGTCCCCACCCCCCAGCACTTTATATTTAGGTTGTAAATTATTGTTATATTTGCTTGATCATTTGAGAGCAAGTACAGATATTATGACCTTAGTAATGTCACTCACAAATACTTCAGCATGTAACTTCTGTTAACAAGGACATGCCTTTATATAATCACAACGAAATTATCAAATTCAGGAAGTTTAACACATATACAATACTATTACTTAATATATATTTCATATTCAATTTTTTCTCATTGTCCCCATAATATCCTTTATAATCATTCATTTTCTTCTGATCTAGGATCCAACCCAGAGTCATGGCATTTAGTTATCTAGTTTCCCTTGATATAGAACAGTTTTTCATTTTGTTGTTCATGACTTTGAACTGTTTACACTAAGGACTTAATGGTTTATGGGGCTACTTTTCTAGGAATGTGTGCATATTTTAAAACCCATGGAAACAGGACAAAGAAATGAAATTGTAAGAGTGTCTACAGCAAGCTAGTGTCTCTCAAAACAGCAGAGAACCCTACAAGGTCTTAGTAGATAATAGTTCAAAAAGAAACTCTAGATGGGGAGGGTTGGTGTTGCATGTGGCTTCAACTCTTTCCATCTTGATTTTTTATTCATCTTAAGGACTTCTTATTTTGATCCCAAGGGAATTCTGCTCCTCCTTTATAACCCTGACTCAAGGAAGTGTATGGAGAGAATAATAACCACTTTGCTGGGTCATTGAGAAAATGTATGTAGAGTGTCCAGCACAGTGTTTGGCTCAGAGTAGGTGTTCAATAAACAGTGGGCTTTAGTAATATTATTCTCTTAGTTTAACTCAGCTCAGCCTACCTGAAAAGCCTGGCATTAAAAGAAATGTCACTAAATGCTAATGAGAATTAAAAATAAATTATTATAGAAACCACAGCAAACAAAAGGAGTTAAGTTTATAAAACACTAGTTTCTGACCTTGAGCTTTCCCAGAAGCCTAGCATATATACTGTATTGGTTAAAAAGTTGGATTTGGGTAATTGAATTGTGAGTTTTCCATTGCTAGGTATGTGACATTGGCCATGTCTCTTTCACTTATCTGAAAAAATGGAGACTACTATGACCCATTTTCACAGAGTTGTCAAGAGGGTTACCTAAGAAAATGTTTTACAAGTACTTGATACAATAGCTGGCGAATGATAAGTGCTTAGTAAGTGTTAGCTATGACTTTAAATAAATATCCAAAGTACAGTAACTATAGGACCTGACATAACCCCAAAAGGACCTAGACTAGACTTTGCCCTGGAAAGGCAAGCAAAGTGGGTGGGGAGCAGGTGGCCTGGCTTCCTCCAAGCTGCTGGGAAGGACAATAGCCAGCACTGTGCAGGGCAGGGAAGGGGCAAGAAGGGCATCTGATACCCAAGCTTCCCCTATGTAACAATGAGAATGCAAAATGAGGACAAGCATGGCATATTCTCTGAGGTTGGTAGGAAAATCAGTAGATTCTGTCTTGGCATTGAGTCCTTTTACTGTCATGTGTTTCTTCCACCAACCCTCAAAAGAACTCAATTGATGACTCCCTTTTATGGCTGTTTAAAATTACCATTTTGTAATGCTTTCAACCACTGACTTCGGCTCTCTTCATTTGATGCATAGACATAGAGAAGCCCATCTTTATAGACAATCTGGAAAGGAAAAGATTTAGTGCATTTAGCTATAATTGCATCATAGTTCACTATGGTGCAACTGCAAATTTTCTGTTATCCAAAAGAGACCTTGAGTTTGCTTATATAATATCCATTAGCTCTGGAATTAGGTAGAAAAAAGTCTAGTTATTTTTATCCTCCGCCTTTCAGTGTGTTTTATCCTAGACACCTCTACACTTTGGAAAATCACAGCAGAGAATTAGAAAATTATAAAATGTTAGATATAACAGATTCTTAGTGTTCTGGTCTATCCACCTACCCAGTGCATGACTCCTTTTACAGCCAGTTGGAAAATGTTTATCTGCTGTATTTTTTTTTTAATTTCATGAGGTCTTTTATTAAAAAAAGATAAAGACTGGTAATAAACAAATAAACATACAGCACATATGCTGTATAGTTAGAGGGATATCCTCAATATCTTTTTTTTCTTTCTTTTTTTATTGCTTAAAGTATTACAAAGAGTATTACATATGTTTCCTCCCCCTGCCCCTTGACATCTGCTGTATTCTTAAAAATACTTTCAGGGATAGAATGTCCTTCATTTCTACTATGCCATCCTCAACAATTTTCATATAGTCTTATCATTATATAGTTTATGCTTATAATGAGTAAAAATATGTCTTCCTGGAACTTATCTCTTAGAGTCATGCCCCACTCTAACAATCCTCAGCATGTCATTTCTCTATTCTTTAAGACACTTGTTTAAATGTTTGAGGATTACAATGTCTCCCCAGATCCTTCTCTAGTTTATTCACTTTTGTGGGGAAATAATACAGACCATTTGTTAAACACCTACTTGTTTGGAAGATCTTTCCTAGATGCTTTAATACTTTAATCCTATTTCAAATTTGTGAAAAAATTTGATTATGCCCATTTTTCAAGTGAAAAATAAACTCAGAAACTGAGTATGATGTCCATGGTTACGCAAGTATAAGCAATGGCTAGGAGCTCTGTGGGGCTCCAAAGCCTGTGTCCTTTAAGTACTTCATACCCCTGTGATACAAATTTGAAGCATCTTCCATGAACACACACTCCCCTGGTTTCTCCCAATTGGGTAATGATCTTTTTTAAATCCGGAAGCACAAATTGTTCAGCAATCAGATTATTTTATTTCATTTTTGGCCACAGTTCTTTTATACTAGCACTGGGTAGTCTGAACAATGGAAGGGTAGTCCATCTGCTTTTACATCAGAAAGATAACTATTCATGATATAATAAAAGTAGGGCTTGACTTAATTCAAGCCACTTCCCAAGGTTACTGTAGGCATACTCCCACCTCCTATCTAGAAATGTTCCAAGCCTTGTCATTGTCTTAGGGAATCATTTTGCAGTATCTTTATTTATCCCCACTATATTGAGTTCATAATAGAAAATATTAAAAGAAGAGCCATCCATCCAATGGAATGTTGCCTCTCCCCTTACCTGAAATGGGTACTGTCTCTCCACAGGGGTCTGCTCCTCGAGATTGACTTTCTCCACACATCTGATGTTCTTAATATCAATTGATCCTTTTCTGCTACCTCTTTTCTGAATTAAAAAATATATAAGATGCCTCGTGCAATACACAATGGTGCACAAAGAAAAGCATAAACTTAAGGTTATGCTTGGGAGGAAGATTGGGAAATGGGGTGGGCATGTGAGACTCATTCGAATTCTTCTGTAGTAAACAAAATCCAATGACAGCAGAATATATTTTCAAGTATGGAGACAAACTCATATATGCCTCCCAAAGCAAGTCTTTAAGCAGCACTTCATAATTTTGTTTGATAATCTTGAAACACATTTCAAATCATCTACCATGTGGTTAATC
>NW_005363802.1:149103-161909 GCF_000412655.1 Myotis brandtii
TCAACCAATGAATTTATATGCATTTATGCATAACCAGTTGACACAGACAATGGGGTGATGAGGACCTGGGCAGGGGGGAGGGTTGGGAGCATGCTGGAAGAGGTCAATGGGGGAAAAAGAGGGACTTCCATAATACTTTCAACAATAAAGATAAATAAATAAATATAAGATAAAATATAACGATAAATAAATAAAATGAAAAAGATTTAACTCCACAACGCATCTTCTTTTTGTTTCAATTTTATGACAGTATTTCAGTTTTTTCTACTTTATAGAAATAGCCTGATTTCCAACATTGTGTTAGGTAGGATCTTTCACCTTTATCACTATTTGAGGCCAGATAATTCTTTGCGGTGGAGGCTGTCGTGTGCATTATAAACTGTTTAGCAGCATCCCTGGCCTCTACCCAGTAGAAGTCAGTAGCACACTATTCCCACCAATTATGGCAACCAAAAATGTCCCTAACCATTGTTAAATGTCCCCTGGGGGCAAAATCACCCTCAGTTGAGAAACACTGTTCTAAAGTGATTTGCAATTTGTCTTTATAAAGTTAGCCAATGGTTGTGTGTGTGTGTGTGTGTGTGTGTGTGTGTTGTATTTTTCTTTTTTACAGAAAACAAATAAAAGGTTGATTGCCTTTAAAAGGCTTCTCTGTCTCTCTATGACTTTCTTTTTTTCTTTATTGATTAAGGTATTACATATGTGTCCTTATCCTCCCCACAACCCCCCCTCCCACTCATGCCCTCACCCCCCTGGTGTCTGTGTCCATTGGTTAGGCCTATATGCATGCATACAAGCCCTTTGGTTGATCTCTCCCCTTACTCCCAAAAGTTAGCCAATGTTTTAAAATCATTTTTTCTTGAATTAATTGCACCTTGCTTAAGAAAAGACAAATGTAATAATTGAGTGAAAGTTGATCTCTACTGTGTAAGCTAAGAAACCTGATATAGTGTTTCATTATAATTAAGCACTTTGTGGAGCCTTAAGAAAAATAAATAGTATAATAGCAATGGAATCAATAGGAACTCACCATTTTGTCATATTCATAATAAGAGAGATTTGTTTTGGTCAAAACAAAAAGCCGCTCTTTGTAATTATTTGGTGACATTTTCTTCTTTTGCTGTGACCTTTTGAGAAGAAGTTCTTCTAGAATGGATTTTGTATCCATACTGTCGTCCTAAATAAAATAATTAAAATGAGTATTTGCATCATCTAGCTAGGTTCTCTTTTACTTTCATGATTTTTATTCCACTATTTTTCATTCAAGGATAATATAAATGATACAATTTTAAACGTTGGACTTAGATTTATAGAGAAAAAGTAACTAAGCAGGCTCTTAACTAAACACACACCTGCACATTTTTCCTACTGCTTTGGCTTTCACTTTTATAAATATGCTTAATTTTTATAGCATTTAATGCATTTTACTCATCTTACTCTAGACCAGTGATGGCGAACCTATGACACGCGTGTCAGAGGTGACACGCGAACTCATTTTTTTGGTTGATTTTTCTTTGTTAAATGGCATTTAAATATATAAAATAAATATCAAAACTATAAATCTTTGTTTTACTATGGTTGCAAATATCAAAAAATTTCTATATGTGACACGGCACCAGAGTTAAGTTAGGGTTTTTCAAAATGCTGACACGCTGAGCTCAAAAGGTTCGCCATCACTGCTCTAGATCATAAATTCATCATCTTCATACTATCCTCCAGACCACCTCATCAAAAATATCCTTATTCCTTGCCCAGCCAGCATGACTCAGTGATTGAGTGTCAACCTATGGAACAGCAGGTTATGGTTCAATTCCCTGTCAGGGCACATGCCTGGGTTGCGGGAGGCAGCTGATCAGTGATTCTCTCTGATCACTGATGTTTCTATCTCTCTCTCCCTCTCTCTTCCTCTCTGAAATCCATAAAAATATTTTTAAATGTTCTCCTTATTTCTTGAGCATTCTATAGGCATTTGTTGAATTGAATTATATAGAATCAAACTTTAAAAAATTTGAATTCCACACAGCTCACCATATCTGAAGTAATTGATCAACTGAAATTTCTCATTTCTCTCCATTAAGATGATCAGTTGTTTGACCAAATTATCCAAAGCACTGTGAGACTCTGACATCATTTTAAACACCCACAGCCCCTGATCATGATCTAATCTTTAACATAAAGGACATGGGTTCACTTTTCAATATTTCTGAAATAAAACACTTAAAATGATATCAAAAGAGATTTAAAAACTAAAAAATTGTACTTTTTTTAAACTAAAAACACAATTTTTCTTCCCAAACCATGTAAAACATAAATATTTTCAGGAAATAAATTTATTACTTTTCTGGTTCTAAGATTATTGCTGCCACCCTTAGTCTGATCATGAAAAGTACTGGTCAGCAGTAGGGCACAAGAGAAACTTTCTTGTGTTCTTTGCTTTGTGAAATCACATCATTATTAGCAGTCACATGTTCAATGGTTACCATCTTTCTTTCTTTATTGACAATCTGAAGGTAATTAACTTTACTCACCTTACGTTGGAGACGCTTGAAGTGTGCTTTAACTTTAACTCTGAAGCTCTAAGCAAAATGTAACAGCTCTGAGGCACCATCCCTCATATCCCCTCTGATTATGTCAGGGTCATGTATTAGAAGGTATTTGCATCCTATTTATCGCTCTGGATGAGGAAGCACCCACATGGGCGTTGCTCTGTCTGGATGGAGGCAGATGCCAAGTGAACATGTCCAGTCACTAATGGGAACTTCCTACTGGCCCAGGAATATGGTGGGTCCACGATGGCAGGGAGGTGGGAAGAATGGGAGACTAAGGAACATAGCTTGGCATTGAACAAACCATGGTCAGGCCCAGCCAGCTTCTGTCCTGACATGTACCATGCCACACCTATTTTTCACCTTTGTTTCTATTAGAAACTCTACACATACGTCTGTTCAGATGAAATTATTTTCTACACCCAAAGTCCATGGCCCAAAGAGAATTTGCTTGAAGACTTACTGAAAATGTGGAGGGCCTACTTTTTGTGAGTTAAAGTCCCCTGTTGGGCATACTTATAGGGCACTTTTGCCTTTTACATTTAAAAATTGATTAACAAAGCAAACGAGAAAACTATGAAAATTCTTGTCAAATGTCTTTTATATTCACAGCTAATACATTACTCCTCAAAGCCAGAGTGCTGGTTATCTAGGCCTGGTTAGTAGAATAGAAAGATTACTTTTCAAAATATTTTAGATGCTGAATCAATTTGTAACAGTAAGAACAGTGTTTTGAAAATGCAAATCCCAGTGTCCAAAATAGTACTCAGTCTTTCCCAGTACTGCATGATGATACACACACTTTTGTGTTCATAGATCTTTCGCATTCATCACATTAAAGATAGTGTTGGGGGAAAAGATAGTGTTGGGGGGAATTTTACCTAAAAAATTAATATGGTGAGTCACAGAAGTCACTGACAAATGAAATTCACAAAGTTGCTTCTGTCTATTGAAGGGAAGAACACATTCTCCAATAAATCTCCAAGGATTTATACATGTTGTTGTGTCTAAAGCAGCCGTGGGCAAACTACGGCCCACGGGCCGGATCCGGCCCGTTTGAAATGAATAAAACTAAAAAAAAAAAAGCCCCTACCCTTTTATGTAATGATGTTTACTTTGAATTTATATTAGTTCACACAAACACTCCATCCATGCTTTTGTTCCGGCCCTCCGGTCCAGTTTAAGAACCCATTGTGGCCCTCGAGTCAAAAAGTTTGCCCACCCCTGTTCTAAAGCAATATAATTTGTCAGATTTCAACAAAATTGTTTGTTCTAAAATCCTGTCCCTTTGTGAATTATTTTTGGCTTTCATTTAAAAAATTGTGTAATATATGTTTATTCTGCAAAGCCAAGAACTACAGACAAGCAAAATAAAAAACCATCAACATGTTGGTAAACATACCTTTAGATTTTTATCAAGTATATACATGCATGTGTTTGTTTTTTTAAAAATGAGTTCACAATCTGGCCAGTGGCTCAGTTGGTTGGAGCATTATTCCATGCACCAAAAAGGTAAGGTGTGGGTTTGATTCCCAGTCAGGGCACATACCTAGGTTTTGGGTTTGATCTCTGGTTGGGGCTTGTTCAGGAAGCAAACGGTCGATGACTCTCACTCTCTCTCTCCTTTCCGTCGCTTTAAAAGAAAATCAATAAACATGTCCTCGGGGAAGGAAGGATTTTTTAAAAAACAACTATGAGTTCACATACTGTGTATATGGATCTGTAATCTGTTGTTCTCATGTAATGAGTACTTGGAGCCACATGTCTTTGAAGTACTTCAAAATTCCATTCCCAAAACTGGACTCTCATTCTTCCTAAAAAACTTGAAGAACCCTGTTTAGGTGGCTCATACTTTTGTCATCTCCAGATCAGTTTCCTCTAAGACAATACCTGGTTCCTTCTCAAGTTTGGACCTACCTTTCTCCTTCTATTTGCTTTTGTCTCTTTCTTGTATTTCTCTGTTCTATATTAGCCTAAATTCTAAATTGAAGACATTTCTCTAGTCTCCCTTGGTTTAGGAGGTGATAGTGAATGATGACTGATTTTTAGAAATGTAATCTCTCTTTACTTGTATTAGGACAATAAGTCAACAGGGCTCAGGTATCACTGTTGACTCAAATGCCTGTCCAAAGACTAGCAAACATAGCTCTGTGTATCCTTATTTAAGGGAAGTTCAGTTGGGAAGGTAAAAAAAACATTCAAAATAAAATGAGATCTTAAAGCTAGTCTGTATTAACCAGAAATCTATTTCCATAGAGGAGCTGGTAGGATTTGGCTGGAATCATATTACCAGCTACATAAAATAGACACATCAATTTGCCTGCCAAATAGCCCAAGCTACCTATTTCCATAAGCACATGAAACTAGAAAGAGATTAAAGTGCAGGGAGGGTGGCAACATTAAAAAAAAAACTTGACAGAAATCAATATAGTATTCTATAAGAAAGACAGCAACCATTATATACCCTATAATATACATAAAGATACATGCTGAATTAACATGACTTGGAATCACTAGAGTTATTTAGTATTTATGAGGAAATGATATCATGAGAGTAAGGAACTTAACTCTGTAGGTCTATTCAGCACACTTGAATTTGAGCCTCCAGTGTGCTTGGAGTGACAATGAACGTTTGAGGGCTAGGTTTCCCAGATGGTTAAGATGCAAAGTTGCTGTGGGGTGGTAGACTCGGAATGCGTGGAAGAGGTGATAGTACTGTCATTTGTGAGCTGTGTCTCCCTGACAAAGCCTCTTTCCTGCTACAGACGTCAGTTTTCTGATCTGTAAAATGAGATGGGCAACAGCTCTTTCACTTTATGTAACTTAAATGAGAAATCTTATGTGAAAATACCAGGCACACTGTGGGCACCGAATCATGATTTAAAAAGAAGGTGGAAGGAACCAACTCACGTGCTAGAGCGGAGCCTGTTGTCTTTGCTATGAAAGGCTCAAGCAAGGAAAATTTTTTCCCCTTAAGATAATCAAGAAAGATGTTATGGAATGATAACATTAAAATTGGACCTTGAAGGATATGCGTGATTGTAGTAATAATAATCCTAGCTAACATTTAAGGACTCACCATGTGGCAGGCACTACTTAAAGCACTTTAAAGATATGCTTCCAGCCTGGCTGGCAAGGCTCAGTGGTTGAACCAAGAGGTCATGGGAAACTGAGGACCCTGTAACAAACTTATCTTCAAATATTTGCCCCAGGCCAGGCCTGCTTACCTTCCTGCTTAATAACTGAACAAAATATGATGGTAAATTAAATAGGAACAAAAAGCTTAACTCAGAATCAGGTAAGTTGGTTCAAAGTATAACTTTTAAGATGCTGGCTAAAGACTAATACCAGCTCCACTGAACCTGCCAAATGACTCTTTCACATGATGTTATGTAGGAGAGAGAAAGCTACAATTGTCTTGACACGATATAGACAGAAATCCTTTAACATTGACATGCAAGTTCTCAGCATTTTGAAACACCATACCTTAATTGCTCCAAAATGAATTTATGAAACCAGATATTTTAGGAAGTCCATTTTTGCACAACGAAGGTGAGAATTCCAATGCCATTTTTGTTGGAGCTAAAATTTGCATTAGGTATGAAATTCATATTTGGTGTCTAAGCCCTTCCTTCTTTTCAGCCACCTCTTTCCTTTTGCTCCCTCCCCTTTGCCAGGGCACTCCTCAGGGGACCTTACTTACCAGAAAAACAAAATGTGATAGATCTATGTCCTAATACTTTATGCTGAATTAGTTTAACACATAGCACTGCTGAGGGAATACAGGTTGGTATGTGCAATAGCACCCAGCTCCGGGGGGTTCAAATCCCTGCTCTGTCTCCATGCAACCTGGCATGTTACTAAACCCTGCTAAACCTCAGCTTCCCCTTCTTAAGGGGAGTAAAAAAATAACCACCTCAAAGGGTTAGGAGGAGTCAAGAGAAAATGTCGGTAAGATGCCTAGCACACTAGTAGATGTTTCAGAAACCCATCATCACTCCATAGGCAAAATTTTAAAAGGTCCATAGCAAAGTTTAAAACAAAATGATCCTTATAACCCTACCCGCAAGCTCCTGGGGATAGGAGATAATGGGAGTCAGGAAGAGTCCCCATGTATTTGCTAGTCAATAAACACCTACTCTGCAGGTCTGTTACCATCCTTCAATCCTGGAACTGGACCTTAAAATCAGGTTGAGCCAGCCCCGGAGTGACTGTGTATTTGTGCCACCGGAGTTCTTACGAACCAATGTAAGATGCTACTTAAAATGTACTCCCTGGACTGGCAGCATCAGCGTCACCCGAGAGCTTCTTAGAAATGCAGAGCCTCAGTTCCCACCCCAGACCTACTACATCAGAATATTACTGAATTTTACTGAGACCCTCAGGTGATCTGTGTGCAGAGGAGATTGTGAAAAGCACTGTCCTAGACGACACTATAGCATACTATTTTTTAAATCCAGTGAAATCATCACAGTCCACAAGAATTTTCAAAAGTATATGGATGTGGGCACACCTCATCAGCTTAGGGTTCACCTCCTTCACATCTTTCTATCTCCATCTAAAATACCCGTTAGTCTCTAATTTGGGGAGGCTTCAGGAACCTAAGAACAAATATTTGTAGCTGAAATAAAATCATAAAAACAAAGAAAGCAAAAAGAAGGAATGAATAACATTTCTTTGCCTTTCAGAAGCAGTTATGAAGCCAGTATGAAAAGTCACAGAAAGGCAATGCCTAAAAAATAATGAGAAAAATCAGAGGAAATAACAGAAAGCTACATGGAGCTAGTAGTGATATACACATAACCTGACAGCTGCCCTGAACAAGATTCTGAGCTGGTGAAGGGTGGGGTGGGGGGTGGGGGGGAGACAGAAGGAGAGAATTACATGGTCCCATCCAAAGTCCCGGAGGAACCCCAGCAATTTCAAATGAATATTTTTTGTACTTTTTAAAGCTGGCTCCCCAAATTTTGTGAACTTCAAGCTCTACAACACCCATATTCGAACCTGTGTTCCTGTAGGATATGACATTGCATAGTCACTTGCCCCTTAAACGCACCATTTTGGCTTGTTCCGATGCCCGGTCCACCGTAGTGCAGTCAATCTGCTCTTGCAGGAACACAGCCTCAGCTGACCTCCTTCCAGCAGCAGCAAATTGTCTCACATTTTCCCTGCTGCCGGGTCAGAAATGGCTACATTACTCAGTGCCCCCAAAAGGTTTATTGTCCTGCAAGGCCTTACACAATCCCACAGGAAACCGCGCTCAACACTTAGCCAACACTTGTTGATCTGATTGAATGCAACAAAAACGGAGACAAAAGCATATTTCTTAAAGGTTCCAACTTTGATAACCAGGGCTCCTGCTTTTCCCAGGCAGCTCTTGGGTACATGTGATAACCCTGCCTTTGTTTATAGAACTCGAAGCTGGAAAGGACAAAAAAATATTTCTGCAAAACCCCACTCTGACTCTGACTTCTCTCACATGAGTCAGGAAACCGTGAGGTAACGCCAAAGTGTACAGAGGCTAAGCAATGAAAACTTCAACTCAACATTGGATAAAGGGAGGTGCTTTGTCATCTAGCTATTTATGCACCTCTCTACCCATCCATCTGTCCACCTAATCGGTATTACTACTACTACTACTACTATTACTACTACTAATTTTAGTGCAAAGTAAGTTGTTGGCATCAGTCTACTACTTCATCCATAAACACCAGTGTACAAAACATTAACTAGGGGTTAATTCAAATTAGCCTTTATTTTAACTCCAATACTATGATCTTGAAAGCAGTTTTCATTTGGCCAGAAGACACAACCTTATAAAAACTGAAAAATGAGAAAAGTTATCATGGTCACTGAGATAAGTATCAAGGGAATCATTCACCTAAATTTCTCTATTTCCCTGGTTCACAGATGAATCGGCCTTTCAGGGCTGAGAGTGTTGTGCTTGTGATGAATTCTAGGAAACTTCTGTTGCTTAAAAGAAAGGCTCATAAGCCATTCTTTTCTGGCACACTGCCAAAAGCACATGGGAAAGACAGGAACACAGTTATGAGTTTTGTACAACTGATGATTACATGCAGCTTCTGAGCCAGAACCATGGTCGATGGAACAAACCAGGTCTGTGCAGATTGCTCTCACAAGAGTGGAAATGGGAGTCACGTATCCCCATCTTTTCTGGATATATTTGGGTGTCCTCAACCACCAACACATTAATGGCCTTCATAAACTAATGTTTACAAAATAATTAGTCCCAGACTTAGAGCTAATTGATTTTCTGGGTTCAGTGAATTTGTATCCGTAGTATGGAACTGTCCAGAGATATTTGTCATTTAATGAACAGTAGCTACAGTGCCTTAGGAGGCATGTCACCAAAGCCTAATCAATCTGCAAGAAAGAATGTTTTAGTTTACTGCTTGAAGGAGAAAAAAACGTTGCAAATAATGAAATGTACAAGATGTCCATATATTTCTATAAAATATATCTTTGAGAAGAAAGTCAATAAGTCATACAGAAGAGGAAAAATGTATTTTTTGAGTAAAGAGGAAAAAAGGTCAAATAAAATCTGTTGATTAGGTATCTTTAAAGATTATAATGCTGTAATTTGGAATTATTTAGGGAAAGCTCTCTTCATTGTCATATCAGCATGTAGTTTTCTTTGTTTCCCAGGGTTCCCAAGACCATCAATGGTATATTTACCCACTCATATATCCAGCTGCCTGCTTTACATCTCTGTCTGGGTGGCAAATGACAGTGAGAAAAGTGCTTAAAGCTCTATGACACATTTCTCAGCTCAAAAGTGAGTCCTCCTATAGTGAAATGTGACATGCCCCATATTCTATTTGTAAAAATTTGTCCCCTCCTAACTTTGTTTTTCCTCACTTTAAGTCTTTTAGTTTTTTCAGGCCTGACAATGCATGCCCTTGGACTTGGCTTCTACCTGTCACTGGATTCTCAAAGAGAAGAAAGGGAAGCTCTTACTCCTATTACAGTTTCGAAGGTGGAAGGGATTCTGAGGCTCAGAGGAAGCTTTAAAAAGGTGATAAACTGAAAACCTCCCCAAGAGTATTATACATCCAGTATAGAAGTGGGTAAAAATGTACAGCGAAGTCATTCTCTCCTGTTTTCTTTTATTATGAAGTTGTCCCTGTGAATGCTACTTGTAACAGAGGAGACTTTGGGGACACCTGAACTTCCAAGGTTAATGCTATGGCCTGTGGGATTCAACATTTAATCTCTCAAGTCTAGTTTAATAATTGTTGATCTTGCCCAGCCGGTGTTGCTCAGTGGTTGATCATCAATCTATGAACCATGAGGTCATGGTTTGATTCCTGGTCAGGGCACATGCCTGGGTTGCGGGCTCCATTCCTAGTTGGGAGAGGGGGGCATGCAGGAGGCAGCCGATCAATGATTCTCTCTTATCATTGATGTTTCTAGCTCTCCCTCTCTCTTCCTTCCTCTCTGAAATCAATAAAAATATATTTTTAAAAATATATTTTTTAAAATAATTGTTGATCTTGCTGAATTGCTAGTTGCCCTGATAATAACATTTAATTGGATATCTCTGCTTTCTAATAGGGTAAATATTTGTAAGAGTTTTCCTTTAGCCCAGAGAGCTTTGAAAATCTACCTCATCTCTCCTGTCATATAAAATCATATTTTCCAATTATCACGAAACAAATGACTTGGAAACGGAGTGGTTTAAAATAACCATTATTATTTTCTCACAATTCTGTGGGTCTGGAAGTGGAGAAGGACCAGTTGGGTATTCATGTTTCATTAGCTGGGTCAGCTGGGGCAAGAGGACCCATTTCCAAGATGGCTTCTTTGTCTATATATCTGGGTATTCATGTCCTTGGCCTCTGTCTCTTTCTTTACATGGCATTTCTTCCTCCAGGACCTCTCCTTTATGTGGCATGGGCTTCTCTTAGAATGGTAGTCTCAGAGCCATTGCTCTTCTTACAAGGTAGCTGGTTTCCAAGAAGCAGGAAGCAGAAGCTGCCAGGCCATTTCAGAACCACACCCAGAATTGGCACAGTGTCACTTCTACCATTTTGCATTGGTAGAACAGCTACAAGCCCTGTCTAGACTCAAGAGGAAGAGAGGTAAGCTCCACTTGTGATGGGGGAGATTATCAAGGTCACATTGCAGAAAAAGTCAGGTCTGATGGGAAATACTGTTGGGGCCATCTCAGGAAAATAGAATTTTCCAAAGGATGATAAACAGTGACTGGTTAACAATTGGTAAATGTAATGATTACTGTGTCAAACATCTCACCCAGACTTGAAGGGACAGAAAGGGAAGTTTTCCCAGAGGGAGTGATATCCCAACTGAGAGTTGAAAGATGAATGGGGATAAGCCAGATCAGTAGAGAGAAAGTTCCAGACAGAGTCACAGAAAGCCAACAAGAGAGAGAACGCACATCCCCAAACCTAAAAGAAGTTCAGCATGGTGGAAAGAGGGGATGCCTCTGTGTGTGTGTGTGTGTGTGTGTGTGTGTGTGTGTGTGTGTCTCAGTTTGTCCTTCAACAAGTGTGGAGGGTGAGGCCAGGTTAATGACATCCTAGTATTTTCTCTTGAGGAAAATGAAGGTTTTAGGCAGTTATTCCATTTCCCTGCGACTTGGAGAATGGATTGGCCAGTGATAGGCCTGAAGGCAGGAAGAGTGCGGTGGCTAATAGAGAAGATGGATGGTAGCAATCAAATTGTGAAGGACTGTATGCATTTAAGAGATTGAAGGCATAATTCATAGGATTTCAAGATGAGAAAATGAGAACGCTTGTGTTTCAGGCTCAGGCAACTGGCTAAATGTTAAACTTTTTTTTTTTGGAAGGAAGACAGAAGCATTTACTAAAGATTGCAAAGTGCCAGATAGAAAGCCCATGCTTCTATTTTATTTGGAGTCAGTTACAGAAGTAAGTAAATGATGATATAAGGCACATTATTTCATGGCATTTTTAATGCTTATGTATATTATTTCATTTAGCTTGAACCATCTAAGTAAGGTGGGGAGGGGTTTTGAGCCCCACTGACATAAGAAATCCAGGGGAAGGTCCTTGTCCCACTACTAACCTCTTTTAGAGCAGGGATCTGCAAACCAGGTCTGCAGCCACATCTGGCCCACTGTCTAGTTTTCACTTAGCCTGCGAGCTAAGAATGGTCTCTACATTTTTAAGTTGTGGAAATAAAAAAATCAAAAGAGGAATAATATTTTGTGACAAGTGAAAATAATATGAAATTCAAGTTTCAGTATCCTTATTAAGGTTTCATTGAAACAGCCACCCATTTCTGGTATTTAGAAGACAGAAACATACCTGGTACCCCTGGCTAAGAATCCTAGCAATGTGATCTCACTTTATATAGAATCTAATGAACAAAATAAACTGATGAACAAAATAGACACCGTCATGGATACATGAAACAGACTGACAAATGTCAGAGGGGAGGGGTGGACGGGACTGGATGAAAGAAGGTGAAGGGATTAGGCAAAGAACATATATGCATAGCTCATAGACACAGACAACAGTGTGGTGATGGCTAGAGGGAAAGGGGGTTCAGGGTTGGGTGGAGATGGGCAAAGGTGGGGGTTTTGGGGACATGTGTAATAGTTTCAATAATAAAAATAAAGGGGGGAAAAAAGAATCCTAGCAGTGGATTAAAAAAAAAAAAGAATCCTAGCAATTAACTAGATCCCTTCACCGGCTTCTGTAACTCCACCTTCCCCCTGGGAAAACTCTCCAATGCCTCCTCCTACTTCTTTCTAAGTGGCAAACAGCAGGCAACTTATTTATGTAACAAACGATTGTGTAGTGCTAGGGACCTGCCAAGCTCATTTCATTTTCATCACAACTGTAAGAGGTTCTATTGTATGATCATCAACATCCCCATTTTACAATGGAAGAGACAGTGCCTGAGCCACCTGCAAGAGGTCACAAGGCTAACAAGTGGTGGAGCAGGATTCAAACCTGGACAGTCATGCTGTGTGGGTTGTATGGCAAGCAGACTCCAGTTTAAGAGAGGTTTCCTTCTGCGTCCATCTGGGACCTTCACCATAATCAGGGCACTTCTCAGGCCAACACATTCCTCTGAGGGTCCAGTCCCCCCCTCCCTCCACTTCCCGGCTCAGGGGCGCATCTCTCCCAGGCGGGAGGGGCACAGAGGCCAAAGGGCAGCAGAGCTGGCAGGGGGGAGGGAAGGGCGGAGCTAGAGCCTCTGCAAGACCACGTGTCAATGAGGAGTATCCCCCTGCCCAGGCCCTGTGAG
>NW_005363802.1:162124-289016 GCF_000412655.1 Myotis brandtii
GCTTCTGATGCCTAGGGAAGTCTCAGAGGGAGATGACTAGAGATGCTGTGTAGTCCTTTGCAATTTGGTGAAAATGGTAGCCAGCTTTTCTTTCTGAATTCTAGGAGCCTGGAAGGACCCAGAAATAGTCTAGATGGAGTCAAAATACTTTTGAATTGCTTGTAGGTGATTACTGTTCGTTCTGTACAGCTTTGAAGCTTGAGAACTTCTGTTTCTCACAGTCCAGCACCCAATAAATATTGATTACCTGCTCCTCTTAGTGAGCCTTGACTGACAGGGGAGGGCATTGCCAGGTAGAGTGCTTAGAGCACTGACTGCGCTCCTTTGAGGTAGGCAGTCTTATCACTCCTATTTTACAGATGGAAAAACTGAGGAAGGAGAGAATTAGCAGTTGGCCTTAGGCCACACAGATGATACATGGGGAAGTTGGGATGCAAACCCAGGCTGTCTGGCTCCAGGGTTTATGCTCGTAAAGCATCATTTGGTTTGAGTGGGAATCTTTGAAGGAATGGATGATATTTCTCTTGAAGAAGAGCTTTAGGGATTGAAGTTACTATCTGCAAGCATTTGAAGAGGAAAAGGGACTTGTTCTGTGCTCGGTCCTGAAATCCTGGATGCATTGCCAAAGGTACCTCCTCTAGGAATTTCCTGTGCTCTTGAAGACTTCATGAGAAAGCCCAAAGATTTCTTGCCAGAAATGTTGGTCCTGGACTTCAGGGATAGATGGGTCTTTGAATTTGATGATGGCCCTCAAAGATCCCTTTCACTGCCACTATCTTCAGCATCTAGAGAGTCACAGACCTCTTGTTTTTTTCCCTCTGTGTTCCTGAGTCACCATGCAAAGATCTCTCAGCCTGTGGGGGGGGGGGAGAGAAAAGGGGAGAGCAGTCTGAGAAATTTCAGTGAGGTAAAGCAGATAAAGTGCCCATACTAGTATTGCTAAACCTTGTAGAAGATGGCTGTAGGATCACATGAGATAACAGTAGTAAATAATTAGTAGCTGGGAACCAAGTAAGTATTCAAACACATTCGTTCACCATCATGACTGCTGTTTAAATCACCTAACCCACATCTCGTACATAGTCAACAATCAATAAATTAGTATTTGGGGCATGATTGATTTTAATATCCTTTATTTTGTAGTCCTTAGCTATGACTTAGGACTTAGTGACTACTTTTTTTTGTTCCCCCCTGCCTTTTGCCCTCCAGCCTCTACAGTTCAGCATCAGAACAGTTCCTTTTTAGACTGCAACATGGTGTCCTCCAAGAGAGTCACCCTCTCAGTGCTCAGCCAGGAGCAGTCAGAAGGGGTTGGAGCAAGGGTCCGCAGAAGCATCGGCAGACCTGAGGTATGTTGGTTTGGTGGCTGTTTTGTGCTTTTTTGAGGAAGGGACTGGTAGGACACGGAGGGCAAACTTGGGAATAGCGGGCCCAAAACCAACATGAGCTGCTTTGTGTGGGGCCATAGGAGTCAAGTGTAGATCTGGCATTTGTGGTCCCCTACGGACTAACTCCAACCAAAAGGGGATTTCTGTATTGTGGCTATAGAGGTCCTGAGCAGAAGGTGCAGCTGAGCTTCATGAAATGTCTCTGCCTCTCTCTGCACACCCACATCCCATCAGCCTCAGCATGCGTATTAGCAGACATGCCCACTGTATGCCCTCAACTTTACATGCCTACAAGTAAAAGTACAAGGGGCTAACTCTGAGTCTCAATTCCAAATTCCTAAGAGAGAGAACCTGATTGGCTTGGCTTGGGTCAGGTCTATACCCTTGGCCAGTCAGCCATTGCCAGGGATTTGGGTTCATAGGGAGACTTCTGGGACCCAACACTGTGGTCCTTTTGTGGTGGTGGAGGTAAGTAGGGGCTATCAGAGAAGGCAGCTATAGATTATGTAGATGTTTTTCAACATTAGAGAGCTCTTTCATTTGAAAATTATGGGAAACATGGGACTTGTGGAAAAGAAAATCTTATATGCCCATTAAATGATGGCTATAACCCAGGGAGTACTGTGCCCAGCACCCTACCAGATTAAAAAAAAAAGAAACCAAAAAGTTTTTTGAGGTATTAGTTTCAGGTGCAACATAATGATACAATATTTGTATATATAGTGAAATGATCAGCACAATAAGTCTAGATAACATCTGTCACCATACATAGTTACTAATTTTTTTTTCTTATGATGAGGACTTTTAAGATATCTTTTAGCAAATTTTAAATATGCAATACAATATATTATCTATAGTCACCATACTGTATATTATATCCCATGTAGGGCAATGGATTCATTTTGAAATGTTTGTCCCTCTTAAAATCTGCTCTGATATTCTCATGCTCTTTCTATCATTAGCTTTCTTTTTAACTATGAATATCTTTTGAGGTCCATCAACATTATTTTCCAAAAGATAGATGCAAACAGGATTATCCTAAGGGATTACTAAATGCACAGTGGATGTTGGGAGATGCAGGTGGATGTGGTGTCATATTCTATTAGGCCACATCACCAATAGAACAGTTGTAAAGAATTTGGACACCTATCAGTAAACCCATTATTATTTGTTGAGGGTAGCTAATACTTTAATTACTCCATCTGTCAGGAACACATCTGCTGAGGGTTTCTACATTGTTTTTGACTTGTGAACCCCTTTTGGTGGTTTGGTGAAACCTATCAATTCCTTCTCAGAATATTGTTTTTTAAATACATAAAATACATAGGATTACAAAGGAAAACTTTATGGTTAGCAAAATATTATAAAACACATTTGTAATTTAATAGTTTTACATTAAATAGCAAGACTTGGTGGCAGTTCTAACTACTTAATTTCAAAGTTGTTAAAAGCATGAAAAATAGTTCAGTATACCTGCAACAACTGTAATATGAAATGAAAATAGCTTTGATTTGTATTGGTGGCAAAGTCACAGGTACTAGTATTTTACTGTGGTTCTTTTACTACATTCATAACTGAAGCAAATGTCAAAATTTCAGACTGGAGATGGATGATGGTGACTGTTGCACACCAATGACAGTGTGCTTAATGCCACTGAACTAATACTTAAAAATGGTTAAAATGGTAACATTTATGTTATGTATATTTTACTACAAAAAAAGAAGAAGATAATTTCAGTTAGAGGTTAGTGAAAATAAGGATATACTCTTTTTTCCTCAGCCAAGTTCACAGCCACCCTGAATTCTACTCTAGTTAAGAGTCCCTGGCTCACAACCTATGCTTTAAAGACCCAAACATCTTACCTAATAATAGACAAACATGTAAATTGACCATACCTTCACTACGCTAACCAGCCAATCAGGAGAGTATGCAAATTAACCTAGCAAAGATGGCGGTTAATTTGCATACATAGGCTCCAAGCGGTGGAGCGAAGCCTGACAGCCTCGGGGCCGGCGGAGCAGCGAAAGCCTCACGGCCATGGGGCCAGCTCCGGCTGGAGCCCGGCCAGAGTGAAGACCTAGGTGCTGGGTGCTGGAGGAAAACCGGTGCCAGCAGCCAGGGGAAAGGAAGGCCTGATGCACGAATCTCTTCGTGTAGCAGGCCTCTAGTCTATCTATATAAAAGCCTAAGTGACCATCACAACCGAACAGACGACCGAACAGGCTGCGTGGGCAGTCCAGGATTGTGAGAGGGATATCCTACTGCCGGCAGTTGGACATCCCCCAAGTGGTCCTGGATTGGAAGAGGGTGCAGGCTGGGCTGAGAGGATCCACCCCACCCCCTGTGCACAAATTTCATGCACCGGGCCTCTAGTTTTACATATAATCATATATCTTACCTCATGGTGATTATATAAAATGTACATTTATATGTCAACAATAAAATAAAATAAAATAAAATAAAACCAAAAAATCTTTCAGTAGATTGTTGAATTTGTGTGCGTATGTACAATATATGTTACATATATACACCTGTGTGATATACATACACATGTGGTGTGCACCAATAGATAGTGAAAAGAAGAGTCAAAACCAGAGACAGAGTCAAAGAAAGCATTTGACACTTTCAGGTCTAACAATATGATAGAGTAGATACCTTGAAACAAACAAACAAACAAACAAACAAATAAATAAATAAAATTAATTAGGTAGCAAAACAAGCCAGACAAAGAAAAATACCATATGATTTCACTTATATGTGGAATCTAAAGAGCAATATAAATGAAGAAACAAAACAGAAATGGACTCATGGTTGCCAGAGGGGAGAGGGTTGAGGGCTGGGTTAAAAAGGTGAAGGGATTGACAAGTACAGATTGGTAGTTACAGAATAGTCTTGAGATGTAAAGCACAGCATAGGGAATATAGGGGAATATACTATAACTATGTATAGTCCCAGGTGGGTACTGGAAATATCAGGGAGAGCATAATCCCATTACAGCAGTAATTTTCAACAGTGTGCGGAAATATTTAAAACATGCAATGCCTGACTAGTCAGGAGCACTGACCTCTTGTCCCTGAAATTGTCAAATTTAAAAATGATAACCTCCAACACAACAGTAGCCATCAGGTGTGAATGAATCACAGTTATACCTATTTTTTGTCAGATCAGCAAAAAATATATTTTTGGTGTGCTACAGAAGTTTAGTAATTACTTTATGTGTGCCATGAGATGAAAAAGGTTGAAAATTGCTGTATTACAAGGAGGGAGGAAATATTCCAATTAACACCCATCAGCAAATAACTTTTTCCCCTCATTTCCAAATCTTTATGCTTTCTATTCCTTTTTCTTCTTTTTGCAAACTAGCACCTCTACAACAGAGCTGAGTAGAAATGATGGTAATAGACATCCTTATCTTGTCCCTGATTTTACAGATTGCTTTTTAAAGTTTCACCAGTAACCAGGTGGTTCAATGCAGGTTTTCTGTAGACCTCTTCATAAGGTTGAGGAATTTTCCTGAGTCCCATATGGAGAGTTTAAGTTCCCCCCTCCCTAACTTTGGACTTGCCATGTCATATGCTTTGACCAATAGGATGTGTTAATGTGATTGTGCACCATTGACTTGGCTCATTTTTGTTCTTGACCTTGGCTATCAGAAAAGCATCTTCTTGATAGTGACCACTGTTAACGCTTGGGACCCAGAATGAGAAGACATGCAGAGGCCAGCTAAGCTTAGCAACCTGCTACAGCTTTAATGCAAGTGAAAAAATTTGTTTGTAAGCTTCTGGGCAAAAGTTTATTGATAAATACACTGATTCTGTGAATGTTTGCAAAGAAAACCCAAAGAAACTACAGATAAATTGTTAAAATTAATAAGAGCATAGAAATGTTCAAAATTGCCTTTCTATCCACATTTCTTATCCCCAGAAGCAAACTGTTCAAAAATATAATTTAAAAATACTATTTATAATACCTTTAAAAATGATATTATCTAGAAAAATTTTATGCAAAATCTTTGTGGAGAAAATAACAAATCCCATTAAAAGACATTTTCAAAGACCTAAATAACTGGAGATAACACAATATTATGTAAATGTGCATTTTTCCCAAATTGGTTCTTAGATTCAGAGCAACTCCAATCTGTTTCTACCTCTCATTTGAGCTTGATATTTGTCTTCAGTTGTCTTCTAGCTTTTGCACAATATACTGGACATTAAATATTTAAAGTTCCATTTATACAGATAACATTTATGTATATATCACAAACTCAATATGAACTAAAATGAAGTCACCATGGCTGCTTTTACTATATTCCTTGTGTTTCTGGATGGCCTTGCCATCCTCCCAGGCACCATAGCTAGAAGTTTGGGAATTGTCTAATGCTCTTTCTTGTTCCCATGCTTCATCACCACTGCCATTGCCTTAGGCCTGGCATTTGTCCTTGCCTGGACTATTGAAGTGACTTTCTAAATACTCTTTGTCTCCTTCCTCTTCCTTTTCTAAACAACCTTCCACATGTGTGCTAGAGTGATCTTTCTAAATCTGATTATCTCAACCTCTGATTATAATCCATCTTCTTAAAGATAAAACCCAAACTTCTTTAAGGTTTGACCTCTCTCCTCAGCGGATCTCTCATCATAATTCTATGTGCATCCTTTGCCCCAATAGAGTCATTTCCTTGTAGTTCTTCAAGCTTGCCAAGCTGTGTCTTTGCTCTTTTTCTTGGAATAGTCTTCCTTCTCCCCCTTCTACTGAACTGCTACATATACTTCAAGACCCAGTTTAAGTGACATCTTCCCTGATCCTGCCCTACTCATTTGTAATAAAGTGTCTTCCTCCAGAGCATTTATCAACACAGTGCAATCAGTGACTTTCTAGTCTGTTCCCCCATGAGATTATGAATCTGTTTAGAATACACTGTATCAGTTTCTGCTGGACTATTTAGATCTTAGATGATTAAGAAATGTTTGTTCACACTTCTCATAAAATGTCTATTCTAACTTAATCAGTGAATCAGTGTGTGTGTGTGTGTGTGTGTGTGTGTGTGTGTGTGTGTGTGTGTGTATTTCTTTTCTGAAAGCAATTTTCATTTCAATAAGTTGCTCATTGGCTATGTGGTTTTCAATGAGTTCTGCTAGATCGGTTCATGAATGTAGTCCCTAGTAGTGTGGCTTAAAAGGCATGCCTAATTTGCTGAATTTTATTTTGATTTCAGTTAAAAAATCTGGATCCATTTTTGCTGTTTGATGAATTTAAAGGTGGTAGACCAGGTGGATTTCCTGATCACCCACATCGAGGTTTTGAAACAGTAAGTAAAATAATTTAACTGCAAAAGTATGTATTTTAAAACTTGCCTCTTTTTAAATTTACTAATCATTTTTAATGATAAATTCAACTTTTGAAGCAATGAATATTGGCAAAAATTAATTTATAAGTTCCTGGCTATTGACTGGCTATTAGAGAATTGTAATATCTATTTTACATGACATATACTCAAATGGGTATATTTACTGATTTTTAATATTCTTTGCATTTATACCACTGGAGACATTCCTATTCAAGCAATTAATTAAGAGCAAGAATTGACTTCTTAAATATTTATATAATTAAAATTTATTGGAGGTAGAAGAAAAACTTTATGATATGATTAAAATAATTTTGTATTTAAAACTTGTTTCTCTTCAAGAATATTCAGAAATAACCTCATGTAATATAATAGTTTAAACCCAAAAGACAGTCTAAGATCATTCTGAGTATTTAAACTCAGTTTTAAGTTTATATAATCAAGGTGGTTAAAATAGAACATAGCCTAAAAATGAGAATTTTAAGGACATACATATACATTTACAAAGTTAACTGTAAAATTTATAGAGATTCTGCTGCAAATTTGTTTTCAGTTTTAGATATAGAAATAGAAATGTGTAATATAATATTGTGGCACTTTCAAAGATTCCTGTTCTCCACATATACATATACATATTTTTCTGGAAAAATACCAGGATAGTTACAAAGTTTAGCCATCTGCTCCTTGAGAAAAACCAGTAATTTTGGGAACATACCAGGGCTTGTTAAAGATTTAGTGTGTTTGTCAAGCCAATTATTAAATGAGTAAATATTTATTGAAAGCTGGTGGCAAGCAGGCATTGGTGTTGAGCGATCTTTTGCATACTAGTGTGTGTGTTTGTATGTTGGGGAGTGTGGGGAGAACACAGAGAGAGGGAGGCTAGCAAAGAATGAGGCCTGACCGTTGATTGCCTCCAGTATGCAGTCTAGTTAAGGAGGCAAAAGATGGACAGGTAAACAGTTCACCATTATAGGGATGAAGCAAGAAGCTTCTGGAAATACGTAGCATGAATGATCAAAGTAGTCAGGTCTCCCTTCATCATTTAGCCATTTGCTTTCCAGTTTCTTTTTCATTCCTTTCACCTACCCTATACTCTTGCTGGATTCTGAGCCAGTTGCAAATCATATGTCCCCACTGTGCTCTTCTGCTACTGGTATGAAGACATTCTCACCACTCCATCCTATAGCTCCAGTTACCATTTTGCTAATCTTTCATGGTCTTTTCAAATATTTTCTCCATCAGGTTTTCCAGACAATCCCAAGTAGATGCACTTTCTCCTTCATTTGGTCTCCTTAGCATTATATTTTTTACCGGGCTCATGCACATTAGAATATTAGGTCTCTATGGTGACCCCAATCATATCCTGTCTGTCTTGAATTGGAGGCAGCAATTGAAGAACTGCCTTAATTGCCACCTCCCTTGGCCATGCTCAAGAGGACTGTAAATTGCTTCAGCTGAGATAATCCCACACATCTCCATGTTTTCCAGTTGGATATACTCCATAACTACTGGCTAAATTTAACTGAATAATAAAAAGAGATGGCTTGTCCTTAAGACAATGAATATATAAAAGGACAAAATACATTGCTCTCCTCTCCGTTATGAAAAGGGGGACTGCTGTAATTTGTAAGGTACTCAACTTTAAACTACTCAAGGAGTTTAGCTTTAGAATATTGGTATTTGATTTTTTCTTTTAAGTAAGAATCTTCCTTAAAAATATATTCATAACTGTAGTCAATCCTCATTATTTTGAGGATTCTGTATTTATGAATCATCTACTTGCTAAATTTATTTGTAATCCCAAAATCAATACTTTTGATTCATGGATGTGCACAGACAGGCCCAAGGTGCATGTTCCCAGCTGAGGATGAACAAGGTGATGCTCTACTTCCTGTTTCAGCTCTCATACTGTAAACGTGTCCTCCTTGAGGCCTATTTAATGTCACATTTTTTACATGTTAGTGCTTTTTGTTGTTGGTGGTGAATTCACTGTTTAAAATGGCCTCCAACTGAAGTACTGTCTGGTGTCCCTAAGTGCAAAAGGCTGTGAGGTGCCTTACAGAGAAAATACGTGTGTTACATAACCTTCTATCAGGCATGAGTTATAGTGCTGTTGGCTATGAGTTCAATATTAATTAATCAACAATATATGTTAAATAAAGTGTCTTTAAATGTAAACAAATATAAAACAAGGTTATGTGTTGGTCAGTTAATGAAAATGTGGCCAGAAGCTTGCAGGATCACATTCCTGTGTTTCTCTAGAAGCAGTGGCTCAGTGTTTGCTAATTCAGTGATCATGGCACCTTTAATAGAATATTACTACTAAGAGTAACTAGAATCAACTGTATCAGTTTCCCCCAGGAGTGTAGATAAGCCAAGGAGTCATCTGTCTTAATATAAACTTTAAAAGTATGCAATTTAAAACCAGTTCCACTTGTAGGCTGGTATTGCCTCCTTTGTCTTCAGCAAGGGAGCATTCCTGAAAGGAGTTACATATGTTGTGTCTTTCCACAATGCCAGGTTTATTAGGGGAGACTTCCCCTATAAGCCAATAGAGTCACACACAGGTTACACCTGGAGAGGGGGAGCTTATGCGATAGAAGCGAGAGAGCAAGTGTCCAGAGCAAAGTCCCAATCACTGGCCGTGTCTGCAGGTAGGGAGGTGGGCAGGGGTCTTAAGCCAGTTGGCTAGAGTGGCAGCACACGCCCGGTGGTGTGAAGTCCGGCAGGGCTCTGACCATGACCCATGGTATGGCCAAGCTCAAGCATTGGGTGGTGGGAGCTCTGAGTTCTTATAGCCCACAAAGGGTAGAGATCCCATTCATATTGGTGTCCCTATGGAGTCCGTATCCAAGAGTCCAGACTTGTGGTTTGGGGCATTCTAGGCCCTCCATAAGGGCATTCCCATTACACCCCATTACCTGTCTTTTGTTTGTTTGTTAATCCTCATCTAAGGATATTTTTCCATTGATTTTTTTTTAGAGAGGGAGAGGGAAAGACAGAGAGAAACATTGATGTGAGAGAGACACATCGATTGGTTGCCTCCTGCATGCACCCTGACCAGGGCTGGGGAACCTGCAACCAAGGTACATGTCCTTGACCAGAATTGAACCCGGGACCCTTCAGTCCGCAGGCTGACACTCTATCCACTGAGCCAAACCAGCTAGGGCCCATTACCTCAGTCTTGGCACAGCACTTGACATAACTAACAGTCATGGCTCACTGACTGCATATTAAATTGTCAGAGGGGTCCAGCAAGTCTGTTCCGCTCTTGTTCTATACATCCCTGGAGCATTTTCAACAGGCTTGCTATAAATTTTGAAAATGCTATTAGTACAAAGAACAAAGTTAGAATTACTTCTTAAGTTATCTTTCCTTCCAGAAGTAGGTATTGTTATTGTTTTGATGTGTTTTCTTCTAGTACTTTCTTCTGGTATCATGCTGTATATGTTTTGTGTCTTTTTTAAACTTAACATTATACTCTTAGCATTTTCCCAATATTCTTCAAAAAGCTAATCTTTACTGGCTTTATTAAACATCTGCTGTGAAGGTTGTATCAGTTGACATGACTGCAATGATGTATGAGGGTACCTGTTTTCCCTCAGTATCACCAACACAATATATTTACCCAACTTCTCTTTATCTTTGATGTTTTGACAAGTGAAAAATAATGCCTCATGATAGTTTTAATTTGTATTTCTTTTATCTGAGTGAAGTGATTAACTTTTCATTTTTAAGCATTTGTTTACCATACATATTTACATCCTTGCCCTATTTTTTTCTGTTGGTTTGCTGGTATTATTATTTTATAGAAGCTCTTTTTATAGTAAGGAAATCAGGCCCTTTTCAGTGATAGGATTTTCAATAGTGTTAGGAGGGATTAGGCTTGTTTTGCATACCCCTAAAGAAACATTGATGTGAGAGAGACACATCGATTGGTTGCCTCCTGAATGCACCCTGACCAGGGCTGGGGAACCTGCAACCAAGGTATCCAACCTTTGGATACAAAGCATAGAATCGAACCAAAAGAAGGAGGAACTTTATAACAATTCATTATACGGAGGTAGAACAGCCTCCCTGAGTTGAAGTTTGTATTTCTGGGAAATACAAACATGCACTGAATGTTAACATAATGGGTGTGTTACCAGATTCAGTGTTCCTTAAAATGGTTGTGTACTACGTGAGTCAGTGCTGTGCTGGAATAAAAAAATATTAGAGCTCAGAAGAATTTTTAAAATAAGAATGAAATTATGCTGTACTAACACATGAATATAAAATATAAATAAATACACATATTTTGAGTGCATGCTCATTTTTAAAACTAATAATGATACACAATCAAAGAAATGTGGAGAATATTATTCTACAAAATTCTTATTACCTCAGTGTGATGGGTATACCTGGTCTCAACTGGAACCTCAGGCTCCTCCTGAGATTTACTAAATCAGAATCTGCATTTTAAGAACATCCTCAAGTGATTGATGTGCATATTAACATTTGAGAAGTGCTCCTCTAGATGACTTTGCAATTAGAGATATTGTAATTCTATGAGATAAGAGAACCTGATTTTACTGAGTTAATGTTAATATATATATTTTTAAAACTTAGCTCTTTGGTTTGGCTAGCTGTATATTTTCTGTTAAAGACTTGCCTGAAAATTGAGGAGGGAGAAATGTCCTAGAGGAGGCACAGCTGGTGGTCACAAAGACAAAGGGGAAAATTTGTTCAGTATTTCCTGCCAGGAGTTTAGATTCTGGGGAGTATTGTTTTCCAAAGGCCTGAGTGGTAAAGGGTGGAATAATTTTGCAGTGACCTATTTCTGGTCAGGCCTGATATCTACCCCCCTCCCCCGATTTGTTTAGAGCAGTGGTTCTCAACCTTCTGGCCCTTTAAATACAGTTCCTCATGTTGTGACCCAACCATAAAATTTTCGTTGCTACTTCATAACTGTAATGTTGCTACTGTTATGAATCGTAATATAAATATCTGATATGCAGCATGGTCTTAGGCGACCCCTGTGAAAAGGTCGTTCGACCGCCAAAGGGGTCGCGACTCACAGGTTGAGAACCGCTGGTTTAGAGCAACTGTAATGATCAGAAACAAAGAAAGATCTGAAAATTGGGCAACATTCTTCTCTTTTTAATCCATGCCCCGATAAGGTTTAGTTTAGCTTGAAAAACCATCAAAGTTCACACTCTGTTGATGAGAAGAAATGCATTTTATGCATTTTAACATCTTCCTTCAAATTACAGCCTCATGACTTTACAGATTTTAGCACTGAACATCCAGTGTCCCTTGGATCCTCTCAGTCCTGGGGAAACCAAGATGGTTGGTCACTCCTGCCTAGTTAAATTTAAGAACTGTCAGGACTAAACTGTCATGCCTGCTTCTCAGGGACATTTTAGGATGTTTTTGTCCATTATGTTCTTAGTTGAGCTTAGACATGTTTTAAAAGTTCTTCACTACAAGCCTCAGCAGGTTCGTTGATCAGGAGAACAAACCTTCCTTGTTTCTAAGGGTGTGCCCACTAGAATGGCCACACTAGCATTCACTGGTTGGCAGCCAGCAGAGTTTGCAGGCAATGCCTGAACAATATCCTGAAGAGGAAGGAAAGGTCCTGGTGATTCACAGGAAAGCTCACACTGGATTCAAATCTCCTGTCTCCCATACAGCCTGCTTTTTCTAGCTTGCTGTGCACTTTCAAGACTTATCATACCATTATGGAATCAAGGCTGTGGGGAGGAAGCTTTATTAAATTAAAATTTATTTTGGGGGGAGGGAAGGGAAAATGCTCTAGGAAACTAGGAGAGAAGGATACTTTCCCAACATTATAAAGACTATTGTTCAATGAACATCCTATGTCATATCTAACACTGAGATATTAGATATAACCCTGTTAATTTGAGAAAAAAAAAGACAAGAATATCGACCAGCACCATTATGATTTAATATGGTTCTGGGAGCTTTGAAGCTGTTAATAAGAGTTATAGCTATTGGAAAGGAAGAGGGAAAATATTAATTTGTAGGTAATATGCTAAAAAAAAGAAAACCCCACAGTGGTTGCCTCCAACTTTGGGTGGCGATATGACTGGAGGAGGACCAAGGGCACAGGACTTGTCGTGAAGTTATAGTTACAATGCCAGCACGTGGATTTTAGCTTATATGTTTATTTGGCATGATTGAGAGGTGAAGCTAACAGATTATAGGAAGGAAGCTAAAGCCACCCTTACCTCCAAGACATCCCTTGGCACCACTGTGCTAAGAGTATCAACCAAAACCTGGATATAAATCATGCAAAAATCACCCATTTTCCTGAATAAAAGCAATGACCAGATATAATGGGAACATCCCATTCACAATGGCAATAAGATCACTATACAATCCCAGGGGGGAAATTATTCCCTTTAACCCAGTAATCCTACTTTCAGGAATCTAATTTCCTGGAAAAAAATTTCATCATAAGAATAAAAGCTTATTATACGAATATTTATTCCAGTGCAATTTTACAAAGTAGTAAAAGAACAAAGTAAGTATCCAAAATAATAGGGGAATTAGTATATATCTATCATCTCTATCTCTACCTCTTTCTCTGTCTCTATCTCTACCTCTATCTCTGTCTCTATCTCTAACGCTATCTGTATCTGTATCTCTATTTCTATCTATCATCTATCTATCTGTCTGTCTGTCTATCTATCTATCTATCTATCTATCTATCTGGAAATTATCTGTAAGGAAATTATTATCTATCTGGAAGATGGAATATTATGTAGGGTTATTTATAAAAAATATTGTAAATAATTTTCATTACTCATGGACTCTTTAAATCAAGATTTCTCAACCTTGGCACTTTCAACATTCTGAGTGGATAATTCTTTGTTGTAAGAGTCTGTCCTAGGATGTTCAGCAGCATCCCTGGCCTCAGTGGTTCTCAACCTTCCCAATGCCTCGACCTTTTAATACAGTTCCTCATGTTGTGGTGACCCCCCAACCATAAAATTATTTTCGTTCCTACTTCATAACTGTAATGTTGCTGCCGTTATGAATCATAATGTAAATATTTGATATGCAGGATGTATTTTCATTGTTCGCGACCCACAGGTTGAGAACCGCTGCTACACTAGATGCCAGAAGCACCTGCTACCTCTAGTTGCGACAATCATGAATGTCTCCAGACATTGCCAGATGTCTGTTGCAGGGCAGGGGGCCACCAAATTGCCCTAGTTGAGAACTAATGGTTTAATATATGTGTCCATACAAGGGTATACTGCACAGCCATTAGGAAAAATTGCACAGCAATCAGGAAAAACTTCATAGTTTGCTATGTCCTAATATAGAACCAATCTCCATGATAGTTGGAAAGTGACAAAGGCAAGGTACAGAATTGGCAGTGTAGGATTTGTTTAAGAAGCAAATATAAAGGTATGAAAAGACTTTACCTTTATTCTCTTAAAATTGTTTATTATCAATTCTATTGTTGGGAAAACAGACTAATTTAGTGAATGATTACTTCCACAGACTACATTGATGCAAAGAAAATAAAATTACAAAATTCATGTCTTGATGCCAAAAGAAGATAATGCTTAGAGAAAAAAACAAACACATTATGACAGATACAAATATATATTCACAAAACTTTTAAAAAAATTAGTTTTAAGTATATTCATATGATTGTGCAAGTATCACCTGATTCCAGAACATTTTCATCTCCCCCCAAAAAAGATCCCATACCCATTAGCAATAACTCCTCATTCCCACTTCCCCCAGCTTCTTGCAACCACACTTTCTGTGTCTATGGATTTCCCTATTCTGAACATTTCATAGAAAAGGAATCATACCATATGTAGTCTCTCAGGTCTGCCTTCTTTCACTGAGCATAATGTTTTCAAGGTTCATCCATGTTGTAGTTTATATTAGTACTTCATTTCTTTTTTATGACTGAATAATATTCCATTATATGAGCGTGCCACATTTTATTTATCCAGTCATCTATTGATGGACACTTGGGTTATTTTCACTGATGCCTTTATTCTTGGATATGCCTAAGTTTTCTCTGAAAGTATACCCAAGAAACTGGTAATGCACCTCCCAGGAAAGGTTACTGGATGATGAGAAAGAGTTAATTTTCACTCTCTCTTTTTCTTTTTGTATCTTTAGAGTTTCGACCTATGCCTATTGGTTATTTAAAATACTAATATTTTCAAAATGCCCTCTTCTTATGCCATATTTGAAGAAAAAAAAGTGTTCTCGTGCCCTAACCGGCTTGGCTCAGTGGATAGAGCATCAGCCTACGGACTCAAGGGTCCCAGGTTCGATTCCGGTCAAGGCCATGTACCTTAGTTGCGGGCACATCCCCAGTAGGGAGTGTGCAGGAGGCAGCTGATCGATGTTTCTCTTTCATTGATGTTTCTAACTCTCTATCCTTCTTCCTTCCTCTCTGTAAAAAATCAATCAAATATATATATATTTTTAAAAAGTGTTCTCGTGAAGCTCCTGATGCTCACCTGCTCTCCAGGAACTCTTGCTGAGGCTTTCGACTTGGGTCTGCTTCCTCCACATAAAATCAGCCCAGTTTACGTTCTATTCCAGTCAACCAGATAAGCTAATAGTATGTGGCAATGTGTAATGGGGAGGATGACCTAGGGGCAGCTTCCTCTAAGAAATATTTGAGGACTATGAGAGGTTCCCATGAAACTTAAAAGAGTGCTTCAATTTATAATCACAACTTTCTCCTCTTCCACATGTACCCTGGCTGAACGGAAATTAAAATTGTGTGTGTGTGTGTGTGTGTGTGTGTGTGTGTGTGTGTGTACATGCACACACATGCGCTTACGTGCATGTGTGAGTTAGTCCTGGGGGTAGAGGACTTCTACTTTGCAAGAAAGTTAGAAGAAGATTAAGAAGGAATAAGAGATGTCCAGTTGAAGAAGTTTCATGTTCTAAGGGGGAAGCTAGCACTTCTAACAGAAAGGTCGGGGAGGGATTCAGGAAAATTTTAGCCATTTAGTAAAATCTGAAGGAATAAGTTAGATATGATTCACTGGATAGTGGGGGTAAAGATGGAGGGCATAGTATGGGGATAGACTAAATGGTGAGTAGTTTATTTGGATTTAAAAATTGGATTGTGTGTGTGTGGAGGGGGGGGGGGATCTAAGGCTGTAGGTTGAGCCATTACTGGGGACAGCCTTGAAAGCATAACTCATTCTTTATTTATAAATGGATGGCCAAAATTCTGTATCCTGAAACTCCCAAATTAATCCAATCATGTTAAATTGGAACTATCTTTAGTCTAAAAGTTCAGCTTTTAGACTGTCTTATGTCAGTGGTTCTCAACTGGAGGTGATTTTGCCCATAAGTGGTAATTTCTGGAGATATTTCCGGTCATACCAACTGGGGGATGCTGCTGCCATCTAGTGAGTAGAAGCCTGGAATGCTGCTGAACATCCTACAGTGAACAGACAGTTCCCACAGCAAACAATTAAGCCCTGGTCTGTCAATGAACATAGGTTACATGAGGAAATAGCAGTTTCACTGAAATATTCTTTCAAAGTAGTTCACATAAATTCTTAACAAATTTCCCCATTTCCCCCCACCTGATTAATGATTACAAACAGAAACTATTTATATCTGAGAGACTGCATTCTTAGAGTTAAGTAGACAAATTGGAGGCACAATGTAATAAAGACTATCAACCAGTTACTAAATATTCTTTGATGTCAGCAAATTTAAAATGATTCTTTTTAAGTGAGACTAAAAATAAGTCCACAATAAATTAACATAGATCATTACACGATAAAAAGCTCCTTGCAGATATTCAACACTTTTAGCAAAGCTGCTTTGGAGTTATCCATCAATCTACTTAAAATGAAATGCCTGACCTTATAGGATTAAACCCATATGACATTTGCCATGCAATAACATTAACTTCCAGTTCATGAGAAGCTACACATGCTTTCAGTATATTACCTCTGTGCTTCACCAGCAATCCTGAAATGTAGGAATTGTTAGCCCCCTATTTTACAGATGAAGAAACAGAGGCTCAGAGAAGTGCTGACTTGTCAAGCTCACACAACTCATACAGGGCAGGCTTGGGCAGGCCCATCTGATCCCGGACCCATGCCTCAACACTCTCCCATGCTCCTACTCCTTCTGGAATAATGTTGATTTCTCAACATCTGATATTGTCTCAATACATTGACACATTAGTATTACAAATTAGATTCTACAGGTGATACAGATCCCCAAACTAAACACCTCATACTCTTGCCGTTACTCACTTACTATGGGACTCAATGCTTTCAAGGTTCATGGTTGAGGGCTCCAAATTTTCCTGCCTGTCAGTGCAAAGTAATGCTCTCACTTCTCTGAACTTCCAGTATAATGAGAAAATGGATTAGGTTGGTTAGCTGCCTGGATATTTAAGGACAATCATTTAACTTCTTGTAGCCACAAGGAGACAAATTGTTATCGAGTAATAACATAATAAATAAAATTGTGCTTTCATTGCTTATGACCTTTTATTACAACCTAAAAACTCTTTTCCTCCTTCTATTTACCCTTTTGCCCCACCTCACTCCAGCTTTTCCCCAATATTCCAATCTTTTAAGGACCAGGTGGGGTCTTGCCTCCTCCATGAATTACTCCCCGATTCCTCCAGATTCTTATTCATCAAAATTAATCTTTGTTCTGTGTTTCCACTGGGACTAATGTACTTCTATTTAGTGTTCATGTCTTTTATCTTCATATTTTCTTAGTGTTTCTTAGGTGGGGAAGGGTTGATCATTGTGTTCATTTTTCTAATTTTCCACTTATGGATGACATTTTCCTTGTGAAGGCAAAAATGAAAGGAGGGGGGGAGGGAGACAGAGAGAAAGAGAGAGAGAGAGAGAGAGAGAGAGAGAGAGAGAGAGAGAGAAAGAAGAGATTATTTATTACAAAATTTAAAGTTTAAGAGACAAAAAGTTGGCATCCCTATATCAACCCCCTTATTTTTTGATACTTCTTTATTTTCCCCCTTATTTTAAAAATACATTTATATTGATTTCAGAGAGAAAGGGAGAGGGAGAGAGAGAGATAGAAATATCAATGATGACAGAGAATCATTAATTAGCTGTGTCCTGCACACCCCACACTGGGAATCGAGCCTGAAACCTGGGCATGTGCCCTGACCAGGAATCGAACCGTGACTTCCTGGTTCATAGGTTGACACTCAACCACTGAGCCACACTGGCCAGGCTCAAACCCCCTTATTATAAAATGTTTTATTGCTTCTTGAAGTCCAAATTTCTGAAAACTGTGGCCCAGTAATATCAAGTACAATGAACACATTGACTAAAAGTCTGAGAAATTAAATCCTTATAATTAATCGAATCAGGGAATAATAATAATGCACCAATCAAAAGATATCAGGTGCTTAATTAAATATTATTATTATGGAATTTTAACAAAATATTAAAACAAGAGGGGACTTGACATAGTTCCCTTAAACCTCTCTCTCTAAGAGCCCTGTGAGCCCCAAACCTGCCTGGGACCATGTGTGCAAGGGAGCGTATTCGGGCACTTCATTCTAAAGTGTCTGCCTTGACAGCTTTTAACTAGAGACTGTGCTGAGCAAAAGAACCTCCCTCTACACCACAACGTAGCTCATCTCATCTTTTGATGTCTAAATGGCAACCTGCCACAGAGATACATGGTCTGATTGCAGAAAAATATTGAGCACACATTTAGGATCAGCAGGGGGCACTCTTAAACAAAAGTACTTCTAACCACCCACTTTCCCCCTGGGTGCAGACACAACACTTTCGTATGTAGGAAATTTGGCTAATCATAGACGTTGGCAAACCATTTTCTTGAGATTCCTTCAATATAACCGTGGAAATAAAACAATGAATGTGAACACCCTGACTTTGGATTTAGAAGATACAAGTTTATCAGTTAAGAAGCTGGCCTGATGATTACATGAGGTGCCATGGGGAGTTTGTCTGAGGAGATTCCCTGGGAGATTGAATCCTGAGTGGGGTTTGAAGAGGAAGGGCATTCCTGGCTCTGGGGTTTTAGAAGCAGCTGGAAGGTTCTCAGAGAGTCTGCAATTCAGCTCATCTGCATAGTTAGATTCAGGAATACGATCATCAGAACCTCATATTCAGGCCTTTTTCATCAGCCATGAACTCAACTTGTGTTTTTGTGTTTTTCCCCCCTCCTTTTCCTACTCAGCTACCAAGAGAAAAACCACCATTTGAGGGCAAATAGAAATGATAAGAAAACATAGTTTTATCTATAACATAGACGTTTTGCTTTAAAGAATAAGCCTTGCATCTGTAATATCAAATTAGGTCATCACACTCTTCCTTCTGAATATCAGCCAGAAAGAAACAACAAACTATATTATATCTGTGATTCTGCTGGATTTATAGCTCTTTGAGGTATACCTTTCCTAAATTTCACATTGCAAGTGACACTTTTCTTTCATTATTGTTGTGGGTTTGTGCCCTTCTCCTTCCAAATACAAACACACAAAATACAAAAAGAAATAACAGATAAGGAAGCAAAAGTATTTAGTAGAGATCCATGGAAAGTTTAGGACTAGAAGAAGGAAAAGGACAAGCAGGATCAGGAAGCATGACAAGTCCTTTAAGAAAACACCTGTTTCCGATTACACATTTCTTACTTAACATGCAACTCTTGAGTTTAAACATAACATTCCCAAATCTATCAACCACCCATGGCAATTCTCCAGGTGTTAGCGATTATGTAATGTCCTAAAAAATCATCTGGATTGTGTCAACTCAAAAATTATTGCTTGAGATTTTTAAAAAATTCTTTGCAGGCATTAATTTAGACTTAAGGCCTCAGTGTAGCATGTATACCACTTAGCAAAAATAAATAAAATGAAAGATAGATAATCATAAAGAGTCAGTCATTTCTTTGGTTTCAGATTTCCCCCAAAAGGCTAAAAGTATGGTTTTTGCTGTAAGTAGTCAAAGGTAGGCATTGCAGACTTCTCTAATTCAGATTTTATAGTATTTAGGATGGGAGAAGTGATGTTCGCTTTTGTATTACCAGAGAGAAGTAGAAATCCCTACCTCAAAACTAGAGGAAAAGGGTATCCTTTTCAATTGGCTTCTCGATCTTTTAGAAACAATGTTGGAATTGCTTTCTAAAATAAAATTTGCAAAAACAAAACCAAACCAAAACACCAACAAACAAACAAACAGAAACCTCTCTTGGTGTCCATGTACATTTTCATCTTTAAATGAAATAATTTCATAATTTACTTTATAAAGTTGCCTGACATGATTAACAACTTGAAAGCCCCTCAACTTGGATAATTGAAAAAATCTTACGGGATGGAAAGAATATGATTTGAAAGAGACTCCTTTGAGAACCTAAAGGAGAGTTTCAGCCCAAACAATGAAAATTGCCTTTATTATGCAGTTATTTTTAATTAAAAATGCATGCATAACAGGAAAAGGAAAGCAATTCTAGAAATGCTCCTGGTAGTTGGGCTGCTTCTTTGAAATTTGGAATTTTTAAGCTTTGTGCTTGAATCCTGTTTTGGCCTGAGTGTCCTCTATAGCATTTCCAAATCTCCACTTGCTAATACATTGAAGTCAGAGCTAGCTACATTGTCCTCACATGTAACATGGAGTTATTCTTCTGATTCTTAGTGTTTTCCCGTATGTCTCACTGCCTTCCTGCCCAGCCCTAGTTCACCAAAACAAGGAACAAAGCATATCACTTATTTTCATTCACGGATTACCAGCAGCATCTTTATATTTTACCAAAACAAATGGCTTGTTTTTGTTGTACAAAAGTACAGTACTCATTCCAGAACACCCAAACTATAAGAAAAGTGGAAAGGCCACAACATGTAGATGCAATTCCACAATCTAGAGATGACCACAGTTCACATTTTGCTGTGTGTCCATGCAGGCTCTGAAACCATACAGAAATTTCATTTCTTTTCTGACCTTTTCTCCTTTTGATTTAAACTGGCCTTGTCCAGCCTAGGAACACCCTGATTCACCTGCCTCCTTCTCTGTTGCGTGTTCACTAAGCCCTTAGGACAATGAGATTCTGGTCAGCATCAATTAATCTTAGGAACAAAGGCTAGGTCTGTTGACCATAGAGACAGATCTTTGGTCAAACTAAATATATCGCCCTGACTGGTTTGGCTCAGTGGATAGAGCGTTGGCCTGCGGACACAAGGGTCCCAGGTTCAATTCCGGTCAAGGGCATGTACCTTGGTTGTGGGCACATCCCCAGGAGGGGGTGTGCAGGAGGCAGCTGATCGATGTTTCTCTCTCATCGATGTTTCTAACTCTCTATCCCTCTCCCTTCCTCTCTGTAAAAAATCAATAAAATATATTTTTTTAAAAAACTAAATATGTCATTTAGGCCTCAGTTGTGTTTCAGCTCCAGGCCCAGAAAAGCAGAAAGATCCCACTGACCACACCCTTGGGAAACCAGACAGAGCAACACCATGGTTGACATCAGGCCCAGCCACAATGATCAGCTACCCCTATCCTAGCAACAATCAATCAATAGAGACCACGATCCTAACTCCCTTAGTTACTATGGTTAATGATTTCTCCCCTATATAACCCATCCCCTGGAAGCCACGGGGAGCCGGGTCTTAGATAACAGCTCACCTGTGTGACTCCAGGTTTGGCATCATTTCCTTAAATAAACCTTTAGTTTCTTTGCAGAGAACTCCTGTTCAAGTTTGATTGGGCCTAATGTGCACAGGTGAATGTACCCCTTTGGTAAGAGCACCTCCATGCATATCCTGACATAACTGGATCCAATGTTATTTAAATAAACCCATTTACATGGATCATTGTATATGAACCCTTTAAATAAAATTACTGTTCTGTAACCTGCTTTTTTGATTAAATAATATGTCATTTTCTGTGTCAGTAATAGAGATTTATATTACATATATAAATATTACTCTAACAGTTGCATAATATTCCCTTGTATAGGTATACCATACTTTAGCTAAATGTATTCTATTAACCCATCATCCAGATTGTTCCTGTCTTTTTGTTATAATAAAAATCTCAAAGATGGATTTGCATATACATTTTATATCCTTGTCTCCTTAGATTTAAATCTTAGAAGTGTATTTTTTTACATTTAAATCTCTCATCCATTTGGAACATGTTTCTGTGTATAGTGGGAGCTTACTCCCTTTTTTCATATGGTCAATCAGTTGTTCCAATACTGTTCATTAGAAAATGGATCCTTGCCCCACTGATTTGAAATGACTGTCATCATTTATTAATTTTCCATACAAATGGGTCTCTTCTATTTCTGAGCCAATGTTGCACTATTTCTATTGCTATACTAAGTTCCCAGGTGGGGATTTAAGACTTAACATCTGTTCAGGGTTCTCCAGGAAACAGAACCAATAAGATATATAGAGATAGATATAAAGAGGAGTTTATTATGGGAATTGCTTCACATGGTTATGGAGGTGAAGAAGTCTCACAATCTGGTGTCTACAAGCTGGATAACCAAGAAAGCTGGTGATATAATTCATTTCAAGGTCCAATGTCTGAAAACTGGAGTGGGGGTTTGCTACTGGTATAAGTCCCAGAATCTGATCTAAGGGCAGAAGAGGATAAATGTTCTATCTAAAGAACAGAGAGCAAGAATTGGCTTTTCCTTCACCTTTTTGTTCTGTTTGGACCCTCAATGGATCAGGTGATGCGCCATCCCCCGGCATTGGTGAGGGCTATCTTCTTTATGCTATGGACTCAAATGCTCATTTTTTTCCAGAAACACCTTCACAGATGCACCCAGAAATAAGGTTTTGCCAGCTATCTTGGCATCCCTTAGCCCAGTGAAGTTGGCACATAAAATTAACCATCACAATCTAGAACCTTCAATTTCTGTAGTCACCTGCTTGGATAAAAGTTGCTACTGAGGCCATTCTATACACTTCAATGACATTGCTCTGCAGGATGACACATGGAAAGTCCTTATGTCTGCTAGCTCTGATTTGCACTGTAGTAAGTGCTCTACAAACATTTAGTTTCAGGAACTGGCACCCAATAGCTGAAGAAGAGGTGGAATTATTATAAGGGTATAAGATTTCAACAGTACGATGGTATCACGTCTTTCATTGACCTTATTTTGACGTATGAGAAGGCAGAATAAACAATGCCTGTTTTCCTAGTCTGAATTCTGAACTAGTTGAGACGATAAAAGAGTAAGAAAGATGGCAGACAATATACCTTTACTTCTGATAAAGCTGAGATTGGGGAATATGGCTTATATATGCAGGCAACTGGGCTTCTGAATACTGCACTTGAAACAGACTTTATTCAGATATTATTGGCTGTGCTGGATTCCTGCAGGCCACCACCATCAGGGTTGGCCCTTCTCACAGAGGCAGAGTAAAAGAGGGCACTTGCTTTCTGTGGGAAGGAGAGGGGCAGGGCTTCAGCTAAGCAATTTCTGCTTTCACGTCCACCAGTCAGATTAAGTTGTTTCCTTCCCAGGGGTGGTGAAGTACAGCAAGAGCCTAGGAGTGTTAATGTTAAAGGATATCTCCATAGGGATGGAATATCAAAAAATGGCAACCGCAGTTAGTGACTACTTTATTGAACAGCCCAGGATTTCTTTTCACTTTTAGCTTTAGTATGGGCCTGCCTCTGGAAAAGTTGACTTTAATTCATATGAATTCATTTGACATATTTTACAAACATTTATTGATTACTTAGTGAGTTTATGTGCCTGGTGTCAGAAATACATTTCCTTTAAGTGTTCTCAAGTTAGCTTTTAGGTCTGTCATCCCGCATACCTTGGTGGATGTGGCATTGGTCACTGGGCCCCTGTTGTTTTAACAGGAACTGCTTCTCTTTCACCCTGAGCTCCAGGACCCACCATGGCAGGGCCATAGCCTATGGGTCTAAGCTCTGACATGCCCAGGTCTCTCTCTGCTGGAAGGAAGTGGCTCCTATGTGAAATTATCTCAAAGACGTTGTGTGGGCTAGCACTGCCCTTTCACTGAGATTCATTCCCTCAGCTGGCCCTTCTTACTATTTTATTTACTCCTGAAACGCTCTTCAACCTATTTTCTGTGGGAAAAGTAAACAACTATTCACAGCTATCCAACACCTACTTTTTCTTATGCTTGTTTTTCAAAGGTATCTTACCTCCTCGAAGGGGGCAGCATGGCCCATGAAGACTTCTGTGGACACGTTGGTCAGTTGAACCCAGGAGACCTGCAGGTATGGCTAAGAACAAGGAATTGCTGATGGTTTACTAGTCACTGGGTTGCATGTTTGATCTGCCAACTGCCAGTACATTCACACCTGGAAACTTGCACAGGTCTCTCGTATTCCTCTTTCACACTTTTCTTGATTCCCTCAATCACTTTTTAATTCCCACCTAGTCTTTCTCTTACTTACATTTCTCAAAAGAGTAATCAGGAGTGACTGTCTGAACTTCCTTTATCTTCCATTTCATTCTGCACTCACTGAAATCAGTGTTGGCCTCTCAGCAATCCCCACACATTTCGTGAAGCTGTTCAGGTTACGGTCACTCATAATGTCCCAATTGCCAAATTCACGAGAGAACTGTTTAGATAATGTGTGACATACATTGAAAATATTCCACAGTCATCAAATTTAACTGGAAAATGTTCATCAGTCCCGCATTCCAGTTTTAATCCTCATCTTTATAGACCTTTCTGCTGTATTTGAAACACTTTACTACTTATCTCTAGCTCATTTGAAGGAGTAGGTGTTGTCACTTAAGACAATGACCCAAACCCTGACACCATCCTAGTCTTGTCTGATATGTATTAGAATTTAAAATCTCTAGGAAATGCTTGGGTAATCTTTGCAAGTTTTGTAAATCTGAACTCTGTATCAGCTACTTTCTGGGATCATTTACATTTTTGGCAGATTAATAACTGCAAATATTTGACTCATGGTGTTTTAATGAACATGGAATTTGAAGGAAAAAAAGCAAAAGAATAGAGTTGTGGCCAAAAGTTAACAGTAACCTTTCACTGGAGCAGAATTATAAAGTGGAAATGGCCTTGAAAAGTCTATATGATGACTGGTGTGCCCTGACCAGGGACGTGGTGATTCTTCTGCCCTCCATGCAACAATTATAAAGTATGTCTGTGTGGATCCCAGTGGGGTTAAGCTCCAGGTACCCACAGATGTAACCTGCTCATTACCTCCCCTTTTTGGCTTTCTCCCTTGCCTAGCTCACTCTTCCCTGCTTGTGCTTTCTGCACCACTTTCCAAATAAACTACCAGCACTGAAGTCTTTGTCTCAGGATCTTCTGTGGGAGAACCCAAGCTAAGACAGGCAGGAAATCTATCATGTTCCATTCTCCTTACCTAATATGCTCTTAATAAAGAAATAAATGAATGCTTGAAGAATCTGCATAACAGTGAAGACAATGACTGTTTTCTCCAAGTAGTGAGGGCTCCATTACTGGAATTGAGCAAGCAGACTCAAGTCACCCATCCATGGTATAGTCACTATAGTGGATACTATGGGGGCTGCACATGTATCTTTAGGCCCTTGCACTTACCCATTCTCCAGCTGCTGCGAATATTGGCTGCTGATGGCTCACAGCTGCATCCCACCCTGGGCACTGCCCTCTGCAGCAAGAACTGCCTCTTCCAAGGTTGTGCTCCCAACGGGGGGTTGGCGCACAGTCACTGGCTTGCTGATGTGGGGATAAAAACCTGGCTACCTCATCTTAATTTGGGGCAATTCTGAAGGTTTATCCAACTTCAGACCTCCCTGTTAGATTGGCTAAGGCCTTTGTTGTAACTGTATTGCTGGTTGGCTTCTCCCCCTGCCCAGTCATGCTTTCTTTTTCTTCTTCTTCTTAAGATGCTCCCAAGAGCAATTCCCAATATACTGTCTGCCTGAATCTCCCCATCTCAGTGCTCAGCTGAAGACTCAGGATACTAAAGAGAGACTCCTTCTATTAGTATGAATTTCAGATCTGATGCTTTGATTTAAAATAGGAAGCATGGGATACATTGGGAAAACTAGAAAGGATTCCAGAAGTTATCATTGTTTTCTTATTCCTCACGAGGCCCAGGGCTGTGAAATAAGCACTTGTAAGGTACCTCACTTAGTTACTGTGTCATAATGGTCCCACCTGCAGCCTTATTCAAGCCTGGGTTACATTTCCCTCTTGTTGGTCTGGTATTTGCAGTGGATGACTGCAGGCCGAGGCATTCTTCACGCCGAGATGCCATGCTCAGAGGAGCCAGCCCATGGCCTACAACTATGGGTTAATTTGAGGAGCTCAGAGAAGATGGTAGAGCCTCAGTACCAGGAACTGAAAAGTAAAGAAATTCCTAAACCCAGTAAGGATGGTGTGACAGTTGCTGTCATCTCTGGAGAAGCCCTGGGAGTAAAGGTAAGCCATGCTGCTGTGTGTTTGTGAAAGCTGAGTTGCTCAATGACATAGGCTGGCCCTGTCTGGATTGTCAGTTCTCACTGGGTTTATCACAGTTCATGTGCCACAGTTCATGGGATGGACTTGCTTCAGAGGTGTCAGAATAAGTGGAACCTAATGGGACCCAGAAATTTTTGCCACATGCAAACCCAGAGAGTTAGAAAAATTATAAGAAAACAAGATCATATTAAAAATGTGGTCAAAAAGCAATTTTCAAGGTATATCTTAATGTGTGTGCAGATTTAATGTCTTTCCTTTTGCTTATTGTGCAAGTTTATAGCCCCTTGGAACTGCAAGATCACCAACTCTAAGAAACAAACAAAACAAAACAAAAAAACAACAACTCCACTTCCTGAAGGTTTATTTTAAAATTAATTTGAACATTTATTTATCCCGTACTTGTTTTACCCTGTACATTCTTCTCAACTAAGACTATAATATTTCAGCTTAGGTTCCCACCATTTTAATCACGTTAGATCAACTGACGCTAAAGATTATGGATAGATTTGTGGTAGGAAAAGGGTATGCTAGGTACTATGTCAGATGCACATGAGAACTGCTGCTGGGGAGGCCAAGTTCGAAATAGCAGCCAGCTGGGGAGTTAGCTGCATACAGTGGTCTCTTAGGTAGGGTTTCCCAGAAGCAAACCCAAGATGAGAATTCATGTGTAACTGATTTTAAAGGAAGTTCCCCTGGGGGGCAGTAAAAGGAGCCAGGATAGGAAGGGCATGAGCCAAGCAAGGGTATCATCTTAGGTAAAGTCCCAAAGAGGATGGGCACTCAAGGATCAGTCCACCTCCAAGTTGTCCTGATCCACCCCAGTGCTAGGCAGCTGGGCTTTCATGCTGTCTTACCCCAAGTCATTACTCATGGCCCTTGAGTTTGGGGTGGAGGGGGGGGCACAGAAATGGGATCCCAGGGGACCTGATAGGGGTCGTGACACCCAGCTTCACACAAGCCAACAGGAGCTGAGAGCATCAAGAAATTAGGAACCACTTTGCCATTCTCCCTGTAGGCAGCCAGCACTTCAAACTACTTTACACACTAATTTATATAAACTTAAATTTTGTTTAGATACACCCACAGGGACAATGGCTTGGCAGTGGCTTCTAGCCAACCACTCAGTGGGGTGCATTTCATGGGCAACAGGATGTTCATGATTTTTGGTTGGGCCTTACAGATTTTGTATTTCCTACGCTATAACCACAGTTCTTTACCTGTACCAGGCCTGGGCATGTGCATTATTTTGCTTTGTGTTTTCAGTGCAAACAGAAGTAATTCAAGGAAAAAGAATCAAAATGTGCTCCCTATTAAGCAAATATATCTGCCTGCTCTCTATGTGTACTTTGCAGTTGGGAAAATGACCCTTCATTGTATTTCTGTGACTCATTTCTGTTTCATCAATCATTGGGCAGTGCCCTTTCCAGTGGTATGGCAAGAGTTCCCTTCCCTTCAACACCACAGAAGACAATTCAGATACTGTGGGGTCTTTCTGGTGTAAGGCAAAGGACGTAGCTATGTGTGGAGTCAGTCAGGGAGGCCTAAGGAGAGCTGAATTCATGCACATGAGAAGCTGCATCCTCTGTTTCCTATGGGGCTTCTCACTCCATGTTTCCAGGACTCTAATGTTCTAGGGACATGTCAGGAGATACCTCCGTCTCCACTTCAACCAGAGCACAAGGCTTTGTGGAATTGTCCTTAACATTTCCTTTACAAACAGTGTTGAGCTGTCTGCAGCTAAAAGGAGAAATGAGACCACTGATTTAATAGGCAAGCAAAGCCAGCAATATCACAAATCCTCCGAGTTCACAACTGCTTTTCATTTATAGAAAACACAATGCCATTTTAATGTCAGAGCTGATTCCAATTACAGGCACAAGGACATTTAAAGCACTTCCAAGCAGCAGACTGCATAGTCTTGCAGTCATAATCAAGAATTAGAGATGAACGGTAATGTTTTAACTTTGTAAAATAATGTCTTGTTAGCTGCTGGCCTCTAAGTTTTCTTATTTTTGTTGAGTAAAATTGTTGAAGTGAATTACATTTTCCTAAGTCAATGATGGTTTTTATTATGAGAGAATTTTAATAAGGAACTCTTCCAACCCTGTTTAGTATTAATTTGAATTTTGAGAAACAATGTGTTGTTGTGAGTACCAGTATGGATGCTGGAGACCAATGGCCTAGATTAGAACTCCCCCCGTGAAGCAGCTGTGTGGTTTTGGTTAAGCCACTTAACCTCTCTGTGTTTCAGGGTTCTCATCCATCATATAGGATTGCTTAGAGGATTAAGTGAGTTTTTTATACATTAAACTACTAAAACAGCATCAGACACATTGTCAGCACCACATAAGTAGTCGCTGTTACTATTATTATTTTGATTACTTCATGTTACCTTGGGTAGGAGCTGGGCTGAGATTTATGTGTACTCATTATGCTAAAGGGACTTGCTGGGATTTGACAAAGGTAATTAACTTGCTTTGAAGAAAAAGACACCAGCATGAGTCAGTGTAAAGATGGGGGACTATTGGCCATTTTTTTCTGGATCTCATAAAAACATTGGTTTCTACATCTGAAACCTTAAATTATGCTCACCAAGGACTGACTGGATCATAAAAAGCCTAGATGTTCCATAAAACAAACTGAAGATAACATTAGGTTAAATTACCAAGTGGGGCTGAGAATATACCTTTTCAAGAGATTGATGTGCTTATCCTACCTAATAAAGAGGGAATATGCTAATTGACCCTCCCACCATTGCAAAGATGGTGGCGCCCACGGCCACAAGATGGTGGCGCCCAGTCCCCTCAGCCCTGCTGGGGTGGCAGGCACATGGCAAGGCTGGGCCCACCCTGAGCCTGCCTCCGGAGTCCCCCAGTCCCTTCAGCCCCCCAGCTGCCCAGGGCCAGCCCGAGGCACAGGCAAGCCTTGTATGGAAGCTGCCCAGCCGATGCCCGAGGCACAGGCAAGCCTCAAATGGCAGCTGCCCAGCTGCCCAGGGCTGTCTGAGGCTCAGGTAACCAGGGCCAGCCGAGGCTTGCACTGCCGGCAGTGGCAGCAGCAGAGGTGTGATGGGGGCATCACTTCCCCTGATTGCTGGGTCGCCTCCCACCCCTGAGGGCTCCTGGACTGTGAGAGGGGGAAGGCCAGGCTGAGGGACCCCCCTCCAGTGCATGAATTTTCATGCACCAGGCCTCTAGTAACTAATATAGAGTCAACAGCAACTCCCACCCCCACAAGTAAAATATCTAGAAAATGGAATTAGTGATCATTCCAGCACTTCTCTAACTTCAAAATTCATGATCACCTGGGTGTCTTGTTAAAACGCAGATTCTGATTTAGCAGGTCAGGGTGAGACCTGAGTGTCTGCATTTCTAACCGCTCCCAGGTGATGCTGAAGCTGTGGTCTTAGGACCACTATTTGTAATGTGTGTAACGACCATGACATCCAAGACAGGGGGCTTACTCATCACTAGGACCAGTTTGATTATGAGCTTATAGAAGATTTTAGGGTTCAGCTCTGTGGTTTTTGGCAAATCTTATTTAACCTTTCTGGACTTCAGTCCCTACACCCACAAAAAAGGCGAGGGGGTTTTGTGCAAGATACTATTTAGCTTTTGCAAGCAACTCAGCTGTCCTTTTGCTAGTCCCAAGACAGATGTGTCCCTGTTTCTCAGTTTATATGTGTTTCAGCCCTTGGGAAGCCACAGCCAATTTTGAGCAAGATTCTGCCAGAAGAACACAGTCTAAAGTGAAGGCTGAAGGGGCGGGGGAGATAAAGATGGGATACTTAGAATAGTTTCTGTCACCTCTGGAAGGTCAAAATCACATGTTTATTTCACGAGAGTATGAAATCCTTCAAACCCCATTCCATCCTTATCAGGCAGCCAATCAGCAATATTTATTGCCAGTTTTCTCTGAAACATGATTCTTTTTCCAGCAAATGCCTCTACTTGCCTCCTGCTGTTTTAAATTCCATTATGTCAGAAGGAAAACTTAAGGAGGCCTCAGCCCCAGTGGGGTCAGAAAAAGGCAATCCAGAGCCAGACTGCCTGGGTCAAGGCCAACACCACCACTGACTAACTTTAAAGAAGTCACTTAGGCTTGCGGGGCCTCAGGGTACTCATCTGAAAATGGAGGTGCTTATACTGACCCAGAGGATCACTGGGAGGATTAAATTGGTTAATATGTGTACAAACTTAGAACAATACTCCTTTGCAAAAACTGTGCATAGTGTTCGTGTGCCCTAGAATTGTGACAAAAGAATCTTCCTTCTGAAGGACAGACTGTATACTAGTATTCATGTATTGGATGATAACCAAACGTTTAAACATTCAGTTTCCAAAACAGCCTCGTGTAATTCACTCAGATCTTGTTACCATGGTGTCTCCAGGGCCTGAATCAATGCCTGATACATACAAGACAATCAAGAAATATTTTTCTGGGTCCATAAGTGAAATCATTAAAATGTAAAGGAATGCTGGAATGAGAGAAATGTGGGCAAAGTAGTAAGAAGATAAGACAATATAGGGATTAAGAATTACTGTAATAAGCTTAATATGAGCTAACTAAAGAGTTGAGAGAACAATAAAATAAGCTAAACTATATTTTAAAATAAAATAAACTATTTAAGGGATTAGGTAGTAGGGAAATGAAAACCAGATTGATGTTTTTCCTTTAAAAGTGAACACCAGGCTGTTTTTCAAGACCCAAACTGTTTCCTGCAGGTTTCTTAAATTGAAACAGTGACAACAATGAGGAGCAGAGGTTTGGGGCTCGTGATTCTCTTTGGGGGTCCACAGGAAGGCGTCTGGCCTGCTTTAGCATCTTTACTGTGGGCTTTCAGGGCATGCTAGATCTCAAATAGGGGAACACATAGCAGCTTTCAATGCATCCCTGCTGGATATATCCGTTCTTTACCCTGGTTTAGCTCCAGCAGGCATTGGAAGACCCTGTGTTCCTTGGGCAATTCTCTCCGAGCCAAAAGCAACCTGCTCACTAAGCAGCCTGTGTTGGTTGTGGGTTGGTATGAAATGTATAACCAAGTCTGTGGTTGTCACCTCTGATAGAGTCTCCGGGCTGTGGCAGGCCATTGGCGTCCACACATGCAGAAACACACACACACACACACACACACACACTGTCCTAGACCAGAACTAGGGAGAAACACCTGAGAAACCAGAGAGAAAACCACATTTTCCAGCTTTTGCTTTCATTTGAAACACCTTATTAGCGATACACAATTTGTCAGTATTCCTTCTACCTTACTTGGATTTAAAAGTTACAGTTTATGTAGCTTTCAGGGAAATACTTTTATAGCATGTCCAAGCAGCAGTGGGGTTTTGACAATCATAATACTAGAGAGTAAACTTAGAACATTTTTGCATTGTACCTATTTCTCTATCTCAGGGAAAATTTGGATTCTTTGAATGCATGTTGCACATTTTAAATAGATCTTGCTAACTTTGCAGTTGACCTCAAATTCTCAGCTCTTCCCCTCACCTACCTTTCCGAGTTGGCTTCTGTTCACTTTGTGGTATAGGGAGAGCTTGAAAGAACAACTCTCAAAATAGCATTTTAAAAACTATTAAATCAGGAAAACAGGTAGCACAGGCACACCTTGTTTTTTTTTTCTCTTTTTGCCTTTAAAGTACTCCAGCAAGTTCATGGATCTAGTTCAAAAAATAATGATAGATATTCTCCTAATGGCAGAGATTGCGTTGGAGGCAGTGGGTTTGTGACAGGAAGCGTGTGATAACGGGCTCCAGCTGTCCCCCAGCGCTCGCAGAGGGAAAACAACCCTTGCTCAGAAAGGAGTTCTCCCTTCCAAAGGCCTCTCTGTTAATTTATTTTATTTATAAATCAGTGCTCTGTGATAGACTTAAGAACTGGAGATTCTAAAAACATTCCCTTTGGGCTGAGGGGTTGGGTAAGGATGGACCTGAGACTTCGCTCAGTATGTCTTTTCTTTTTCATTTGGAAAATGTAAACACATATTTAAAACATCAAGTTAAACCAGAACAGAAAAAAAAACATTAAAATGAAAAACAAGTGGAAACAAATGAAGAACCTAACATTTGTGTAAAGATCTCAACAACATTACCACACAGAGAAAATATTATTTATTTTAAGGGCTTTTAAACATAGTTCTCTGAGTGTACATTTTTTAATGGGAAATATACTAAAGACAAAAAGAACAGCACAAACTTTTGAACTTCATAGTTTTTTTAATTGAATTTATTGGGGTGACATTGGCTAATAAAATGATATAGGTTTCAGGGGTATAGTTCTATAGTACAGTATCGGTATATTACATTGTGTGTTCACCACCCCAAGGCAAGTCTCCTTCCGTCACCATTTAGCCCTCTTTACCCTCTTCTACCCCCCACCCCCACTTTGCCTCTGGTCATCACCGTGCTGTTGTCTGTATCTATGAGTTTTTTTGTGTGTGTTTTTTTTGCTTAATCCTTTCACCTTTTTCACATAACCCCACAACCCCCCTCACCTCTGACAGCTGTCAGTCTGTTCTCTATGAAACTGTTTCTAATTTGTTTGTTAGTTTATTGTTGTTCATACTGGCATTACAATTTTATTTTATTTTTTAATTTTTTGTTTCTTAATCCTCACTTGAGGATATATGTGTGTATGTGTGTGTGTGTGTATACATCCTTCCAGACGACCTTCCAGACAAAGCTGGGGCTGCGAGGGAAGCCCGGTCCCGGGTACCAGAGGGAAGCCAGTGCCGGCAGCCGGGGGAACGAAGCCCTACTCTTGCACAAGTTTCATCCATCGGGCCTCTAATATATATATTTAATTCTCACCTGAGGATATTTTTTCACTGATTTTTAGGGAGAGTGGAAAAGAGAGGGAAAGACAGAGTGAAACATTGATGTGAGAGAAACACATTGATTGGTTGCCTCTAGGCCAGGGAGGAACCTACAAGCAAGTACCTGCCCTTGACTGGAATCGAACCCAGGACCCTTCGGTCCACAGTCCGACGCTCTATCCACTGAGCCAAACCAGGCTAGGGCCACTTGAGGATATTTTTCCATGGATTTTTTAGAGAGAGTGGAAGGGAGGAGAGAGAGAGACATTGATGTTGCCTCCCACACTGGCCCCAACCAGGGGCGGGGATTGAACCTGCAACCCAGGTACGTGCCCTTGACTGGGAATCAAACCTGAGACCCTTCAGTGTGTGGGCCAATGCTCTAACCACTGAACACACCAACCAGGGCAGCATTACAATTTTAAAACAGTTTTAAAATCAAACAAATGAGTAAATTTGTTATATTTTTAGGAATCAAGATTTTCAGTGTAAGAAAAATAGGTACAAATGCAAAAGACAAGAGCAAAGAAAAATACTGTTACATTAAACATTGAATGGACATTTAAAAAAATAGATGTCCATTATCTATAAGGTAGTTTCTAGAGAACTAGTATGTTTGATCATTTTAGGAATCCAAGATTTTTAACAATGCAATTTTATGTTTCTGATAACCATTTCATTTTCTTCTGGTTTTTATTTACATTGATTTTTCTTTTTTGGTCCATGTTTAATTACATGTTATGAGGAATTCTAAAAAAAAGTCCCATCTACGAGAGTCAAAATCACACAATGAATTCTGGCTGAAATTCCCTTTTGAGACATTAAATAAATGTATTTTAATGGGCGAATGTAGGGAGAGAGGAAATGAAATTCCAGCATAAGGCAGAGAGCCTTCTGGGCTCCCTTTGACATAGAGCAAAGGGGAAACAGAGCATTTGAGGGGGAGGGATATTATCAAGTGCAAAGTAGAAATGTGGAGTTGATTTCACCATCTCCGTCTCCTTGCCACTATTCACCAAAGTCCAGCGTACGTCCCCACTCTTCAGCGAAGCCTTCTTAGCTGCCCTAGATCCACATAGCCATCTGTCAACCACACATAAGGTTTTTGGGGTGGCAGTTATTTAATTCATGTGTCCCATTTCTCTATGAGCTCTGTTCATTCAGTCATTAGGCACCTGCTGAGTGCACATCATGCAGTGCCCTAGAGATACATGAATGAGATACAACCATTGTCATCAAGATCACAGTCTAGCTGGGGAGAGAAACTGATAAACATCAGCAGTATAATGTGATACGAGAAATGCTAAAATAGCAGTATGTAAAACTTGCATGGTAATCTGGAGGAGGGAGAAATGATTTTGCTTGTGTGGATGGAGGGAGGGAAAGAAAGAAAAGAGAGGGGGCAGAGGTCGTGTCTTACAATACTATATAAGTATCCTATATAATAAAAGGATAATATGCAAATTGACCAAACAGCAGAACGACTAGTCACTATGATGCTCACTGACCACCAGGGGGCAGACGCTCAATGCAGGAGCTGCACCCTGGTGGTCAATGCATTCCCACAGGGGGAGCACCACTCAGCCAGAAGCCCGGCTGATGGCGGGGCGAGTGCAGGGGTGGTGGCAGGAGCCTCTCCCGCCTCTGTGGCAGCACTAAGGATGTCTGACTGCCAGCGTAGAGCTGCTTCCCATGGGTGCAGGCCGGGCTGAGGGACCACTCCCACCCCTCCACCCTGCCCCTGAGCTCAAATGTTGTGCACTGGGCCTCTAGTGATTTGTATAAAAGGCTTGGATAGTAGGAGTGTAGTAAGTGTGTGGGGATTGTGATGGGACAGGGTGCTGCATAGGCAACCAAATTTGGTGGGGTTGTGACAGGAAAAGGGAAATGATGCAAAATATTGGGCTGGAGGGAAATCTAAAACCAAGTTTGTCTATTCCTGGATTTTGCCTAAGGCTGACTTTGGTTGTATGTATCGTCCTGCATCTCTCTCTCCCAGGGTTTTCCATAGCATGGTTTGTGGTTAGGGTAGGGAGGGGTGCTGTGTGCAGTCCTGTCTCATCTTGAATTTTACAAAGCAACTCATTGTATAGGACCTGCCCAACACACACCATGTAGCCCAAGCAGATGATCGGTATCATTCCACAGACAAGTGCAAAACTTGGTTCTGATTCAATGTTGAGAATAGGCACAATTAGGTCTGTTAGTCTTGTTGTAAATCAGAGGACACCAAAGAAATGCACCCAGCACTTCAAAGACTTGTCCTGTGGTAGGCAGCCATAGTTGGCACTTCATTTGCAGTTAGGAATGTTAAAATAAACAGTGGTCTGCATCTGATCAGATCAGCTGTACAAAAGCTTGCTCTTGCCCAGGGCAGCCCACTCATCCCAGAAATACAATTCTTGGTGTGTACAAAGGGTGCCAGATGTTCTTAGTCCTTCAAGATGTCCCTGCTGACCTAATCACCTAGGAAGTACATTCCAATGGTGTTGACAAGCCCTACTTTGCCAGTAAATGAAGGGATAGGTGCACTTTTAAACCAGAAGTTACATCTGTGCCATTCATACATCATTGGCCCTAGTAATTGGGATTGAAAATTAGCAAGGAAATTTTGACTAAGAGGATAATGAAAGCTATAAAAAAACAACAAGGTATCACCTTCAATAAAGATGAGTGACCACTTTGCATATTAGTGTAATCACTTCTATGGCTGTCAAGGCTTATACTTTTTGGATATAATAAGTCTTTCCCCAGGAACACATTACATATATGTTCTCTAGCCACAGTGAAATATACAGGACAGCTTCAGGGAGCTTCAGAGGCTCTTGTATGTTGCATTAAAAGCTGAGCCCTTGTGGATATACATGAGATCGATGTCAGTATTTTAAAGAACTGTATTGGCATATATACTGTAGAAAGCTATGCTGTTGATAGCTGTAAACACTACTTTATTTTGACTGCAGCACAAGTTCTTGGGATCATGTAGCTTTTGAACAATTGGGTCAAACTCATACTAAAATGTACTGAGAAAATTTGGTGTCAGATATAATTCTGATTACTTGAAGCTTAATTAAGAATTCTGCTCCTCTGGACAGGTAAAGAAAGCCCTAACATAAGCTGAAAAATCTATTACATTATCAAAACTGTACCATCAGAGAGTCAATCCTTTGACAGTATGGTAGATTGAATAGTACATGGACTGTGGAGTCAAGTAGACCAGACCTGGGTCCAAATTTTAGCTCTGTTGTTTAATGCCTCTGTGACCTTAGGAAAATAATTTTTGAGCTTTTATTTATCTGCTCAATAGGGATAATAATGAATAGTATTTGAATTATATGTATGTTATATAATGTGCCTATGGACAAAGAGGGTACTTAACAAATATTTATTTCCTTTTTCGTGTCTTCCTTTCTGTTCCCACATTCCCTTTTATTATTAGTCTTTACTGATAGCAAATCTCTAGAACTTCTTGGGGAAGGAAATGAAAATGGCTAATATCTTTTGTGGGCTCACAGGTTACTAATTTCTAAACCCAGAGCTGTCCAATGAAAATATTATGAGGCCAATATGTAATTTAAAACTTTCAGTCGACACAAAAAAGTAAAAAGAAATTACTTCTAACAATATACTTTAACCCAATTATTCAAAATATCATTTCAACATATATCAGTATAAAGATATAATGAGATATTTTGTATTTTTGTACCAAATTTTTGAAATCCAATGTGCAGTTTACACTTAAAATACATCTCACTTCACACTGGCCACATTTCATGTACTCAGTAGCCTCATATGGCTAGTGATAACTATATGGGGCAGTGATGTCCTGAGTGCTTGACATGTATCCATTCTTTTACTCCTTATTTAATACTAGTAGCCCGGTGCACGAAATTTGTGCACATTAAAGGAATTAATTAGAGGAAATATTTTAATATTGCTATTTGCCCTTTCTCTATAATAGAAGTGTCAGAGATTAAAGAAAATTAGTAAAATGTATATGAAAATCTCCCTCCTGCCAGAGTCTGGGGCGTGCCACAGAACCTAGAGTCAAGTCCCCGCCCACCACCTGCAGGCGCTTCAGAAACACAGGAGACCCAGACCCAGCTGGCCCCACCCCCATTGGTTGATCCCCAGACCCGGCCAGCCCCACCCCTGTCAAGCCCCTCTGGGCTGGGGGCACAGCCTCAGGTCCCCCGGCCAGGCACCAGGTGGGGGACGCAGCCTCAGGTCCCCCGGCCTGGTACCGGGGTGGGGGGGTGCAGCCTCGGGTCCCCTGTCAAGCCCCACTGGGTGGGGGGCGTGGCCTGAGGTCCCCTGGCCTGGTGCCAGGGCAGGGGGCACGGCATGAGGTCCCCAGTCAAACCCTGCCAGGCGGGGAGCACAGCCGTAGGTCCCTCGCCCCGGCAAGGCACCATGTAGCCTCAGGTCCCTGCTGTTCAGTTGTGACGTTATGGTGTCCCAGCTAATTTGCATATTCCTCTATTATATTTAAAGTGGGTTCTCTGAAAAACAGGTCTTATGTCTAATCCCAGGGCAGTGAGAGTGAGGGAGAAGGGAAGTGAGGCAGATACTTGCTTTGCTGGTGCAGAACACCTGTTCAGAAAACTGGACCTAAAGACTTCCTAATGGAGAAAGAAAGAGGAAGAATTTTTCTGTCGTCCTACATCTTCCATTCCTTTTAGGGCAAAGTCTGCCCCATGGGAGCTAATTTTGTGCCCTTCTGAGTTGTGATACCTAGTCCCCTGAGGCAGCCTCTGAGGAGGCCATATACCACATCTTGTTGCTTGGATTTTCACTCAAGTCTGGGTGTGGATCCAGAGCTTCAGTAGGCCTATCAGGTCAAGCCCAGGAGCTCTGGAGCTGCTGTATCTCCCACCAAAGTGGGAGCAATCAATGCCGTTCAGAATTTGGTAGTCAGGAAGAGGCCAAGGCTGCTAGGGATGACAACATAAGTGGCCAAGAACTCAGGAGCTAAAGCTGAGACGCTCTGAGGAGGCACATAAAATGTGTCCAATCAATTTCTCAAACAACCTAATGTTGAAGGGAACTGAGACATTCTAATGAGATGGCTGCTGCCCAGTTTGTGCTCTTAAACACAAGCTCGTATAGGTCATTACCAGCTTGACACAGCTCAATATAAATCAGTTTTTCTGCTAAGAGCAGGTTTTTATCCACAGAAACTTAAAAGACGAAGAGGGCCTGAGAGGAGAGATAGATATTGAAGGTTACAGAGGACATTCTTGACCCATCTGTAATTTGCTCAGGAGCTGACCACTTCTGACTTGCCCAGGAATTCCTGAACCATTTCCTGTCCCAGCTGGGAGCTAGGTACTGACCCTTCCATAGGTCTCCAGCCCGTCAGCAGATTTAGTTGGACAGAAACGTTCCATTCGTTTACTTCTTCCATTGCTGTAATGGACAGAGTATTAAGATCTGAACGAAGTCCTTAGAGCAGCATGAGTCTAGAATTGATAGTATGAGATGCTGTTCAGAGCCGACCAAGAACTACTCTTCCTTTTTCTTCTGGAACTTCTATTGGAATCAGAATGTCTGGCAGCAAGAGACATGAGAGATCAGCTCTCCAATTCCAACACTTTGCAGATGAGGATGCTGCAACCCAACTAAGCAAAAAAGTCTTTCCCAAGGTCAGACAGCTCATTGTAGAAGGAACTAGACCCACACTCGGGTTTTTAAATTTTTCCCCGTTTTATTTGCACAGTACCCTTGCCTTATCATACCATTTAGCCCCTGTACTTAAACTTGCTGAGTGTCTCTATAGTTTGGGAATACCATAGTTGATTTTCATGGAAAGAAGTTTCCAAATGAACCTCTCTCTCTACACCAATAGGGTACCTTCATGTCTGTACAAGCACACACCTCTGACCATGTCACAATGTCATGCAAATGATCACATAGGAGAAGCCCTGTGCCATAATAAATTCCCCCTTAATCATATCTACACAAAGTTATCAGTCCCCAGAGCTCTATAAAATCTTAACTTTGCCAAATAGTTTCTCATCTTGATGCACTTTCTTGCAAGAACTCATAAAAAATCTTAGTAAATACCAAATGTAACTAATAGAAATTAAAAATGTTATAAAGCCTGGTGAGGAATATTCTAGCATTGGTTAATAGATTTGCTGACTCACCTTGGAATACCTTACCCATGCATGGGTGATAAGGGATAGGAAGGCTCCATATTGTCATATTCGGGGATCATTTGTGGTTTTATTGTACTTTTCAGCCTTTTTAGGATTATAGATGGATTGGTCATATAAGAGATGAGCATATGCTCTTTCTCTGTTTTTAATTTTCAAAAAATTAGAACATTTGTAAGCCAATTTTGTTCAAGAATGCTGACTCAAAGGGTGAAGAAATCGAAGTCCAGTTTCACAATTTACATGTCTGTGGTTAAATTTCAGGACTATGAAATCCTCTTCCCCTTTAGCTTTCCTATCCTCACTACTACTCCCCTAAAAACCAAAAGGTGAGAAGGAGAGGGACGAGCGTGTTACTGTTGATTAAAGTGCTGCTTGAAAAGGATGCTGTAGAGAATAGACGGCAGGATACTTTGGCCATGACCAAAATTCTTGGTTAGCTGCACAGTTTGATGCTCAAGATTTTTCACAATCATTATTGTTCACGAAAGTTAAAAATGTTGTCTGGCCCTCTCTAACTCTCACCCTATACAGAGCCATTGGCATTTTGCCTAAGAGTTTCTTGTTTTCTCTTTATGTAGCACTTCATGTATATGTCAAAATATGATTACAGGGTTTTAATCCTTCCCACGATACCTTTGGCACTGGGGACGGAAACTAATCTCTCCCACTCATCAGAATTCTTTAAAATAACTAAGAATTCAGAAATCAGAGTGCTTTGGATGGAGGACAGAAGACATCATTTTGTTGAAGACCATCAGCCTATTCTAAACAGTGAGAGTTGCAAATTTGATTTAAATAATGTGGTAAATCAACTTTTCATTTCCTCAAAGCCTTAAGGTCTCCAGGACAAAGAGGAAGGTATGGTTATTCACACAGGGGCCAAAGGGGTGTGGTAGTGAGTTTCCTGAGTGTGTAAAGGTGTAAGTGGTAGAGAAAATGTTCTGTGTTTGGTTTTCTCCCTCGTGCAAAGCCCAGCAGACTATGAGAGTGGGAAAGTGGTGGAAGAAGACAAGGAGATTGGGAAGCCCTGTGGGAGAAGTACTAGATGATGACAAGAATTCCTTATGGCGTACATCTTCCTCTGTTAGTTCGGGTTCCTGAACTAGTTAGGGAAGTTTTCTCCATTGAGGCTCTTCCCTGTGGTTGGTAGAAACAGAACCTACCTGAAATAGATCCAAGTGTATATGCAAACATAATAATGATAAAGAATATTATCATCAAGTGGGGAAAAGAGTTAACTGGGACAACTGGTTAACCATTTATAAAAAGAAACCAGTTTAGCTCATGATCTCACACCTCATAGTAATATAGATATGGCATAGATCAAAGAATAAAATGCTTAAAATGTTGAACTAGAAAAATATAGGCAAATATTTAATTTCATCTTTGGATGGAGAAAGACTTTCTAAGTTTAAAAGCATTGGAAAGAAAAGATTGATAGATCTGTCCCATAGTAGAACTGCCATCAATGCGATTAAAGGCTAAAAACAAAGTGGGAGATTTTTATGACAGATATTATTAAAGACTAATAACCTTACTTTACTTAAAAAACACATCTCATATAAATTGGTAAGAGAAGCTCCCAACCCTTTGACCCCACAGCCCCCAAATTCTCTACTCCCTCTCAGAGTCATACTTCACCAATGATTTGTCTGCACACACTATCTCTACTTCCCCACTTCCCCACTACTCTCAACCTGGTGTCCACCCTCATCAGTGCACTGAGTCACCACTGACTTCCATGTGGCCAAACCCAGAGGTCTTTTTTACCCCCCTAAAGTTAACTCTTCCTTTCCATGGGTTGAATGCTCCCTCCTCCTCACTTTGGCCTCTGAGATAATGAATTCTTGTGTCTCTGGATGCTCCTTAATCCTCAGTTTCTTTTCTCAGGTAGGTACCTTTCCCTCTACAAGACCCCTAAAATGCTCAAGTTCCCTGGATCTCAGTCCTGAGTCCTCTTCTCTGTCATTGCACATCATCTCCCTAGGTGACCTTATCCATCTCATGGATTTATAGCTGTATAGTATCCCATGTTGTAAATGTACCACAGCTTTGTTATCCTCTCATCTACTGATGGGCACTTGGGCTGTTTCCAGATCTTAGCTATTGTAATTTGTGCTGCTATGAACATAGGCGTGCATATATTCTTTCTGAATGGTGTTTCAGGTTTCTTAGGCTATATTCCTAGAAGCGGGATCACTGGGTCAAATGGCAGCTCCATATTTAATTTTTTGAGGAAACTCCATACTGTTTTCCATAGTGGCTGCACCAGTCTGCATTCTCACCAGCAGTGTCATTCCATGGATTTATATGCCATTTATAGTCTTGTAACTCCCACATTTATATTCACAACACAAGTCTAACTTCTGAGCTCTGTGTACTCTCTCTACTTGACAGACATTTGCATGGTCCCCAGGCATGTCAAATTTTAAATAGCAAAAGTTGAAGCCTTGTTTTCCCCTACCCCCACCTGTCTTGACAACAAACAAATGAAAATTTGTCTTCCTTTTGGTGTTCTCCATTTTAATGAATGAATGGCACCATCACTTGCTGCTCAAATTTAAAACACGGTGGTCATCCTTAGTCCTTCTCCATCCCAACCCACATCCAGTCTATTAACAAAACCTTTCTATTTCCAAAATAGATTTTAAATCTATCTATCTCTCTCCCTGTCCAACCCTGGCCGGGCCCACTGCAACAGCCTCTTCAGGGGGCTCCTCTCCTATTCTTACTCCCTTCCAGTTCTCCACATAGTAGCTCAAGACATCTTTTTAAGATATATTTTGGGTCAACATGTTGTCATTGAACGCTAAAGAAATCCTAAATACCTTACTCTGACTTACACCTGAGTGAGTTTTTTCTAATTCTTTGAACTCATCTCATGCCGTTCTCTCCAGCAACTTCTTTATGTGTACATATTGTTCTCCACTCAGTTCCTGATTCCTCCAAGCTCTTTATTGCCTCCAGGCCTTTGTACCTGCTGTGCTCCTTTCTCTGCCCAGAAACCTCTTACCCCTACCTCTTCTCATTTGAGGCCTTCTAGTCCCCATTTATTTTCTCTCTCTGTACTCTATTTCTTTTACAGTCTGTATAATTTTATATTTATTTTGTTAAATTGTCTACCTCACTAGAAAGTAAACGCCACAAAGTCTGACCAGATCTTTTATTCACCAATATACATATTCAATGACTAGCACACTACAGGCTCTCTATCAGTATTTCTCAAATGAGGGAACTAATTAATAATGAATAAAAACTTAAATAGGTTAATGAGAAGATAGTTTATAAAAAGGGAAACACAAGTAGTCTAATATACATGAAGCACCTAGAATTGTACCTGTTAGGTACTAAGCCCTATATATATGTAGATATTGTTTTATATTAATAATGTTTAATAGTATTTGGTAAATTAAAATTAGTATTGTCACCTAAACTGATAGTCAAATTAAAAGAGTAAGGAGATAATCAACTTCTGCTTCTTAAATTAGATAAGATTAAAAATATTAGATAGTCAACATTTTGATGACATAGGTACTATTTACAGATAGTTACTAAGTGATTTGACAAAAAACAATTTGGATGAAAGCAAGTCAGTTGGTATAACAATTTACTAAAATGAATTTTTGTTCAAAAACAAATACTGCTAGACAATGGTTGTTCAAGCATTGCTATTTGTACTATGGAGTTGGTGCCTTTAAACTTTTTTTTCAGGTTAAGCTTTTTCCTTATTGCCCATTTTTTTTCAGATTCTCAGATATGTTTTTCTTTTTCTTTACCTTTTATTTCAGCAATTAACCCTTCCTTTAGATCAGTGGTTCTCAACTTTGGCTGCACATTAGAATCACCTAGGAATCTTTTTAAAATCCTGATTTCTGGGCCTCATCCTCCGGAAATTGTTTCTTTGTTACTAATGTTGTGGCCCCACCCCATAACAAAGAATAAACAGAATCGGAGGAGGAGGCCCAGAAATTAGGATTTTAAAAAGATTCCCAGGTGATTCTAATGTGCAGCCAAGGTTGAGAACCACTGCTTTAGATGTTTGTGGCAAAGATATATTGGAAAAAATCTAAATGGGCAACAACAGGGGAATTGTTGGAATTAGTTAACTTGCTAACGATAGGGAGTTATACAAGAGAAAATTTGTAGAGCACATACTGAGTTGAAAACTGCCTTGTGGTGAGCAAAATTAACAAGTCTAGAAAAACCAATGACTACTAGTAGACATGTTCAGCAAAATTGCTGTTTATGCACATGATCATGTTGAGCAGTTTGCTTTTGGCCACATTGCATTTAGTAAGAAACCCACAGATATATCAAGAGCCCTTAAAATGTCTACAGTTTTAGACCCAAAATTTCACAGTGAAGAAAAAAAATAGAGATGTGGTCAAAGATTTATCTGTAAAGATATTCATCAAAAGTTAGCAACCATGCAAAAGGAAAAAAAAAACTTAAAACAACATTCAACATTAAGGGCGCCAGTCAACATGAGGGTGAGCAGCCAGGAATAGGCAGAAACACTATTTCTTTTTCTTATTGGATATTGAAGCTTCACGCTTGTTAGTATAGTTACTTAGAATAATTTGCTTAAGTAACATATAGTAAGATTGAGAATTTGAGCGCATTTTCTGAAAAATCATTACATCACAAAGGGTCTTTTGAAATTGTTCCCAAAAAGAAATGTAAAAGCATTTATTACAACTCTGATATGTAACACATTGCTCCACTTGCTTTTAGGGAAGGAAGACCAGCGTGGTGGCAAAATTAGCAGCATTCAGGGATAAATGGGTGGCAGTTAATTGTGAAAGTAGCTGTGGCAAAATGAAAGATTTCCTTTGCTACTCTCACACATAAGCAATCAACTGTAGCACACACTGGGAAGACGTTTGCAAGCCAGATGCCTTCCATGTGGAAGTGATTTAACCTCCTAATTAAGGTCACATTTACAGATAAAAACAGGAAGGAAGCCAGCTTGACAGGGGTATCGTACCAAAAGCCAGGGGAAGCCTTTGAAGGATATAAGATGAAGGTAGTTGGGGTTCGGAAGGAAGTGGTTTTGTAGACCCTGTTTGGTCTTGGTTGTTTAGTGGTCATTATTGGAGTGGTGTCTTTGGCGCATTAAAGGTTTAATTCTGACATATTTATAGAGAATGAGAGACAAGATTTGTATGGATTTGGTAGTACTCCTGTTGTTGGTTAGCCAAAATTTACCCCTAACCTCTTATGAAGAGTTATTCACCTTCTAGAAGCTTTGCCTACTTGATATTTGAACTTTAAGATTTTAATCCAATAGGCTTTTCACATACAGACTAACTCATTTAGAGATAAGTTTTCTAAATACTTTTAACAGAGAATTATGAAATGAGAAGAAAGACAAAAGAGGAATAGCTTTGGATTTTGGTACCTGTGCCAGCACTATTAGGACCAAAATAGAGAAAAGGAAGAGGAACATTTCAGTGATTTGTTTTGTTCATGCTGAAACATCTGTAGAGGAATGTTTTACTTTAGGTTAGAATGGACCAATTTATTTTAATTCTATGGAAATAGATACATAGCTAAGTTTTTACCAAAAAAGAATAATTTAATTAAATTCTCATTGTATTATGAAGGTTTATTGATAGTTTAATACTATACATAAAAATAAACAAAACAGAACACAGAAAAGAGTGTGCCTATTGGTGATATTTCTTTATTTTTGCAAATCAGTGGTGTGTAATAGAAAAATTAAATCCAGGCTTGCTTAAACTGTATTTGAAGCTGATGTTATTATCCTTGAGTTAAACAAATATAATTTATATTTGCTATTTCAACAGAGTTACCATGGAAGATTAAAAACTAAAAAACAAACAAAAACAAAATCTACCTGCTTTTCAAAAACTATGTGTGTTTGAGAATTTTATCACATTATTGATTAATTGAAATAGAATAATGTACTTTTAGGTTTGGGGTAGTTGATTTTTCAAGACCTGTGTTATATTGTGTTCAATAGTCTGATTTTCAATATAAAAAGGGTATTAGAATCAGAGTTCTATTTTAGGTTAATAAGGTGATGGAAAACACCTTCAAAATAAATTAAAAGTTTCCCTTTAGTCCTTTTCATGCTGAAAGACAATAGAGTATATTTGTGGCTTTATAATGTTGTAATGTCTCTAATTGGTTTCTGTTTAAAATTTATGAATGAATAAATAAGTACAGAAGCCTTGTGTTTTGTGCACATACACATGTATCTATGTAGTTGCAGTCTTAGAGAGATAAGTTACCATTTTTTGGACAACACAGATGAGGTTGAGAAATTCGAGTCAGGAAGAAAAGTAAAAGCTAGCCCAGACAGCAAGATTGATGACTGAGTTTGAGGGCAAGAATAGAATGAATTGATCAGCGGTTCTCCTCTTACTCCCCATAGGCCTAGTTGCCCTCCTCTCCCCAGCCACATCTCACTTTTCTACAGCTCTAGTCTGAGAAGTCAGAAGGGAATTTTAAAAATGAAAATGTGGAGGAAAACATTAATTTTCTGATTCAGCATTTTAGAATCAGAGATAGACTTTAACATCAGTGAGTCTCAAGATGAGATTTTCAGATGAGTGAACTAAGCCCAGAAGAAGAAAAGTGTTTTGCTAGTCAGCAGGAAAAGCAATCCTAGCATCAAAGACTTGGTTTCCAGGTCAAGATCATTTTTATGACTACATTCTGGGAGAATATTAGTAAAAATTAAACTAAGAACCTCTTTGTGATTAATCTCTTTGTTGTAGGCAGGGATGCTGCATCTGCCACTGAGGGAGAGGTTGGGAAAGACATTTATATATGTGTTTTTTTAAGTTTTAAAAAATTTATCTTTATTTTTGAAAGTATTACAGATGTCCCCTTTTTTTCCCCATTGACACTCCTTCCCCAGTCCTGACGCCTCACCAGGGCTTCACCCCACTATTGTCTATGTCCATGGGTTATGCATATATGCATATAAGTTCTTTGGTTGATCTCTTCCCTCCCTCACTTCTGTTACATGCTTCCATGTCTTTAGATCTATTTTGTTTGTCAGTTTATTTTGTTCATTTGGTTCCACATATAAGTAATATCATGTGATATTGTCTTTCTCTGACTGGCTTATTTCACTTAGCATAATACTTTCCAAGTCCCTCCATGCTGTCCCAAAGGGTAAGAGATCCTTCTTTTTTACAGTTTGCATAGTATTCCATTGTGTAAATGTACCACAGCTTTTTATCCACGCATGTACTGACGGGCTGTTTCCAGATCTTAGCTATTGTAAATTGAGCTGCTATGAACATAGGGGTGCATATATTCTTTCTGATTGGTATTTCTGGCTTCTTAGGATGTATTCCCAGAAGTGGGAATGACTGGGTCAAATGGCAGCTCTATTTTTAATTTTTTGAGGAAATTCCACACTATTTTTCATAGTGGCTGTGCCAAGCTGCATTCCCACCAGCAGTGTACTAGGGTTCCTTTTTCTCCACATCCTCGCCAGCACTTGTTTGTTGATTTATTGATGGTAGCCATTCTGACAGGTGTGAGGGGTATATCATTGTTGTTTTAATTGGCAACTCTATGATGATTAGTGACATTGAGCATTTTTTCATGTGTCTTGGACATTTGTATGTCCTCTTTGGAGAAGTGTCTGTTCAGGTCCTCTGCCCATTTTTGATTGGATTGTTTGTCCTTTTGTTGAGTTGTATGAGTACTTTATGTATTTTGGAAATTAACTCCTTATCAGCTATTTTATTAGCAAATATCTTTTCCCATACATTGGGTTCCCTTTTCATTTTGATGCTGGTTTCTTTTGCTGTGCAGAAGCTTTTTATTTTGATGTAGTCCCATTCGTTTATTTTTCCTTTGTTTCTCCAGCCCTACGCATTGTATCAGTGAAAATTTTGCTATGTGAGATGACCTTTAAGCCAAACAGGGGTTCTTTTTCTGGAAGAGAACAAAATATTGCTCATATAGAGGAGTCATCTGATATTATGTGACATTTACCCTTGATCTTCTTAGAGGTAATTTGGGAAGTCTTCATTAGACAAAACCAGATTCTTTCCATATGGTGCCTTACACACCTAATGATTCTAGAGAATCAGCTCCTACATCTTGCTGGTGCTGCCCTTGTGTTATGTATGTTTCAAGCTCTTCAGATTGATTGTGAATCTTTGGCCTTAGGCTGCACTTGATGTCACAGGTCTTTCTGGTTTCATTTATGTATGCACAAGGGAATTTGCTTTCCTGTCTTTGAAGCTATATTGTTGCATCTTGACCTTCTAAGCCATGTAAAACCACCTACCAGACCATTTAAAACCCAAAGCTTCAGTGCATGAAACATTCATAGGAAAGGGAATAAATTTCTGCTAGAATTATTTATAATTCTCTATTATACAATTTAATATACAAATGTACACTTTAATCATACCAAATCACCCTTACATGCATATATGCATATAAGTTGTTTGTAGGTGAAAAACATTGATGAATATCCTATGTATACTGTACATAAATTTACTAGTATTATTATACATGAGATTTTCCATTAGGAAACATCATTCAATAAATATTTATCAGACACCTACTATGTAACAGGCACAGTGGGTTGGCCTTAGGTGAAAAAGGCCATAATGTCCATGTTCTTGTGGAATTTACATAATTATTCTCTGCAAAATGATGCCTTTATGAAGGAGAAAATAATTCTGAGCCCTGGATTCGCTATTTTGGACTATTTACACATTCATGTTTTTTAATAACTATAAGCTTTTATTAAAATAGAAGAGGCCCAGTGCACAGATTTGTGCACTGGTGGGGTTCTCAGCCTGGCCTGCGGGGATCCAGCTGAAACTGGCTCTCTGAAATCCCCCGAGGGGTCCCAGATTGCAAGAGGGTGCAGGCCAGGCTGAGGGACCCCACTGGTGCACAATCAGGGCCAGGGAGGGACCGAAAAAGGGCTCCGGGGTGTGTCCAGCTTGTCTAGCCCAGTCCCAATGGGGGGCAATTGGGGCAGATCGGGGCTGGCCAGCCAGGGAGGGACCGCGGGAAGTTGGCCGGCTGGAGAGGGATCGCAGGAGGGCTCCAGGGCTTGTCCAGCTGGTCTTGCCCAGTCCCGATTGGCTGGACCCCAGCAGCCATCTAACCTTGTGGTTGCAGTGTCTGCCCCTGGTGGTCAGTGCACATCATAGCAACTGGTTGAACAGTTGAACGGTTGGACACTTAGCATATTAGGCTTTATTATATAGGATAATGTATAGACCTAGAGACATAGAAGCATGAATAGACTCTTGAACCTCAGAGGGAAGGCAGGGGAGGGTGGGCAGGAAGAGATCAACCAATGAACTTGTATGCATATATGCAAAACCCGTGTACGCAGACAATGGGTTGGTGAGGGCCTGGGGAGGATGGGAGTGGGCTGGAAGAGGTTCATGGGGGAAAAGGGGAACCTATGTAATACTTTCAACAATAGAGATTCAAAGAGAAAAAGGATAGCTACAAATTGGGAGTGCAGTAAACCAGCATGAATACTGTACCAGCCGCGGTGATACACAGTACAGCTCAGAGCATTTTCATCAAGTGAACACAGTCATGAAATCAGAAACCAGGTCCAGAAACAGAACATAATTATTGAGTAAATTAAGCAAGACCAAAAATTACATGTATATGATTCCATTTATATAAAATTCAATAAAGTGCAGGCAATGGTTGCTGGGGGATTAAGGAGCATGAGATGGAGGGATTACAAAGAGGCATGAGAAAACTTCTGAGAGTGATGGGATATGCTTACTCTCTTGATTGATGTTTTCAGAGGTCTATATAGATCAAAATGTATCCAATTGTACACTGTGAAATAGCCCATTTATTGTCTATCAATCATATTTTTCAAAAGTTGTACTTTTTTTAATTTGCAAAATTAATTTTGGGAGTAATTACTCAGAAGGGACATGAGGAAGCCTTCTGGTGTGATAGTTTTCTTTGGCCTCATATGGGTATATAGGCAAAAAACAAAACGCAGCAAAAAAAAAAAAAGCTGTATATTTCAGATTTGTGCATTTCACTGTATTTAAGTTGCAACTTCATAAAAATAAATTTTACAAAAATAAGTTAAAAATAAAAGTAACAGAACATCATCAGGCCCCAGAAGCCCCTTTTTAAACCCGATCCAGTTACCAAACTTCCCAAGTTAACCACTTTTTTGACTTTTAGCAACATAGACTAGTTTTGCTTTTTAAAATCCTCACCTGAGGACAGTTTACTGATTTGTTTAAGGGAGGGAGGTAAAGGGGGGGGGAGAGAGAGAGAGAGAGAGAGAGAGAGAGAGAGAGAAAGAAACATTGATCAGCTGCCTCCCATAAGCGCCCTGATAGGGGATCAAACCCACAACCTAGGTGTGTGCCCTGACTGAAATTGAACCCATAACCTTTTGGTGCATGGGACGACACTCCAACCTACTGAGCCTCACTGGTCAGAGCTAGTTTTGCTTTGTTTTGAACTTTATGGAAATGGAATAATATGGTATATTATCTTTTGTGTTTGCCTTCATGCGCTTAGCATTATGCTTGTGAGATTTATCTGACTTGTTATTTGTGGTTGGGTTCATTCATCCTCCTTGCTATGTAGTATTCCATTGTATATTACAATTCATTATTTATTTTATCATTAAAGACATTTGGACTATTTCCAGTTGTTGTCTGTTACTGAAAATGTCACTATCAAGATTTGTGTACATGTCTTTAGGTGAACATTTCTGTTGTGGATACACTTTTGAGTTGGAATGCTGGGTCACAGATTATGTACATATTCACCTGTATTACATACTGCCAAGCAGTTTTCTAAAGTTGTATACCAAGTTACAGTCCCACCAGTAGTGTATAAAAGTTCATTACTCTATATCCTTGCCAAATATGGCATTATGTGCTTTTTCATTTTTTGTTTGTATTTTAAGTTTAAAAAACTAGCAATTGGGCTTTATGATAAACAATGAGGCATCATCAAATTTATAGCAACAGTGATAATCCCTTGGATTTTGGTCTATGCCAGTGATTCAGAATGGTATCATATTGAATTACAAACTCTATTTAACTGTTGCCAGAATTAAAGCCACTGTGTACAATGGAAAATCCTGTAAAAGTTTGCCTTTCTTACATTTGAAGTCATGGCTTTTTCAAGCCAGCAATCGTAGACCACTTTTTTTTTTTCAATAGGTCCAAGTTAGAACAAGTAAAAAATGCTTACAGGTCCCTTTTTTAAATTTCAAAAAACACATAGCTTTATTGAGAACTAGGGAAGAAATGTATAGTTGGATGAGAGATATCAAGTGGAAATTTGGAGCAACTACTGGCCAGTAAATGATTAACATCTGACCATATTTGAGAAATGGCTGTTGGGAGATAGCTGCCATCCTGAAATAGCTTGTCAACCATATTGTAAAGCCAGGAAGGCTAACTTTTAGACCAAGACCCTTAAGAGGGAGCTGTAATGGCAAACCATCCAGCCCCTACCCCCTACCCTGCTTTAACTGCACCTTCCAAAGGAGGAATTGTACATATAATGGATTCAGGCCCCAGGCCCGTCCAGAAGGGCCCAGTTGAAGTAAAGAAGAACCCTATTCTTGGAAAGATGCTGATGGTTTCCCCTTTCTTTTCAGTCCAAGATTTACACCCGCACACCAACCTTATATTTGGACTTCAAATTGGACCAAGGAGCAAAGCATTCCCAGCCTGTTCCTAAAGGTATGCTGGGTTCTGGGGTTTAGTGATCATTTCAGGAAAAAAGGAGGGAGGGTACTTGCTCTGGAATGTTCTTGATTCTGAACCTCAGCACAAAGGTCTATGAATTTAGTCTATGTTAAATTATGTGTAAACTAGCCAATATTGATGGGTCCTTTCAAGTTATGAAAATCACAAAATATTAGGGCAGGGCCCTCTGGGCCACTTCCCTCATTTTACAGGTATGAACACCAAGACCTAACAATTAGCCAGGTATCAAGGCCACATAAAGGCTTACTGGACAAGGCAGGGTTTTTACGCATGTCTCCTGACTTCCTGGCTACTATTGACTTGCAGTGTTCCTGGAGGCAAATTCAGACCTTCTTACTTATGAGCAAGCACATCTTTAATTGAGATACACATCTTTGATTGAGGTACACACATCTTTGATGAGATATACACATTTCTTGAAAAAATATTGCTATGGAATACTTACCTTTAGGTTGACATTTAAATACAAAGAATGCTAGTAATTAGAAAACTCCCAGGAATTTAAGGCCAATTTTATTTTTTTAAAAAAAAATAGAACCAGAGGCCTGGAAACATGGAACAGACTACCGAATCTCAGAGGGAAGAGGGAAGGAGCGGGGTGTGGGAAGAGATGAACCAAAGAATTTATACACATATATGCAGTGCCCTTGAACACAGACAATAGGGTATTGAAGGCCTGAGGTGGGGAGGGAAATGGGTGGAAAGGGCAAGTGGGAAAAAAGGGAGGACATCTTTAATACTTTCAACAATAAAGATTAAAAAAAAAGAACACTTAAAAGAATGGTTACACCTGAGGTCATTAGGCATCAACCTCAGACTCATTATTTTCTTCTTTGTTTTTTTTTTTCATTCTGCTTATTTTTTTAAGTACAAAAAAAACAAATTAAGTCATTCACTTAAACATATGCCTACCCTTATACATAATTTTTATGACAATAAGTGTGGTAGCATACATACTTTAATTTTTTCTTTTTGTTTTGAGTTTGCGTCCCCACATTCCCTTTCAGCCCATAGCAGTACCTTCTCTATATATCCCACAACTAGGGGAAATCACAGATGTATCCACACTTACTCTTGTACACTGACATATATATGCATGTAAGTATACACATTTGGGCGGTTATTTTGTTATTGTTTTACTAAAACACATATATGTATAAGGAGTAGTTGTAAAATTCAATGAACTAATGAACTCTTAAGACTGAGAGGCAGAAGGAAAATGAGCTGGATTAAGCCAAGGAATGTAGGCCAAGTAAAGCTCTCACTAGGGACCTTTGCAAGAATTGGGAACCTCCATGGAAATGAGAGCAAATGCCACAGAAAATGATTTACATATTTAAAAGCAAAGTTTTACATTTTTTATGTTTGACTAAGGGAGTTCTGACTTAAATATGTTACTGATTAAACTGTCCTACAGGGCCAGAGGTAAAATGTGACCTCCATCCCAGCTCATTTTCTTTCTTATTGCCTGAGGAAAGGGAAGAGTTTCCCAGCTGCGAAGAGCCAGTAGCTTGGAGAGGACATTTGTAGAAGACAGGAAACTGTAGGGCCAGTGACCTCTGACAGCACAATAAAAATGTGGGGGTGGTATCATTCCTAGTGCAGGACATAAAAGTGGGAGGAGAGGTGGGGGAAGAAAGTGAAGAAGGATTTGAAAATCTCACAAGATAACTCTTTGCTGATGCAAGGCAGAGAAGGAAATCTAATAAAATGTGATGGTTCTTAAACAATTTGGCTCTTCCTTTGCTGTAGTTTTAAGAAACAATGCTTGATGGAATTAATCTAAGTTTAACAGAAGCAAGAGCAGAAGGACATGTTAAAAAGAAGGGGAGGGGTAGGAAATCGCCCCTGTTCCTATACCATTCCCTCTAACCCTGTGTCTTCCAACTAGTAGCATGAATTATGTTATTACTAATGAAGTTGGATTCTATATCCTAATAGAAGACTCTTTCACAGGGCAAAAATAGGTGAATGTACTTGATAGATTGACTTGGCCATTCCTTCAAGCAAATATTTGGTCCTTTTGGATCATGTAAGAAAATAAACAGGGAAAGAAAACAGACCCAGGCAATTATGTGTAGACTAGTTTTCTGCTTGGAGGGTAAGTAGGAATGAAGCAAAGTGGGTAGAGGAGACATGGTATTAGAACAATCAAAATAATCCCAAATAAAAATCTAGTTTAGCAGGTGAAAACTTTGAGGTTCTGTCAAATTCAGAAACCATTACTTTTTAATACCTTATATAAATTACAATGTGTCCTTACAATGGAATGCTTTGCAGTCCTTCCCAAGGATGAGTTATTTATCTAAATTTTTACATGGAAAGGTATCCAAACAGATTATTGAGTTAATTCTCATTTTTAAGCAAACAATATATAGTGTATAAAAGATAAAAGAAACTTAAAGTACAAATACAGAAATACTAACAATATTCATGTCAGGATAAGTATGAAGATTGCAGAAAGATTTTTTTGCTTCGATAACATCCCATACTTTCATGGTATTAAAATACAGGGATGGGCAAAAGAGGGTTTACAGTTGTTCATACAGAAGAATACATGCAGATTATTACAATAGCTTTATTAACTCAAAAGAATTTCATTCACAATTATAAACCTACTTTTGTCCACACCTGTATTTTCAAATTAATGTGTATTACTTTTTATAATGGAAAAATCAATAGAGATATTTATACTTTGAAAAAGAAATTTAAACAATTTTCCATGGTGAAAATTTTAAAAAGCAGCTAAGGAAGGGAAGGAATGGGTTTTGTTTCAGAGTTTAATATAAATCAGGCTAAATAGGACTAGGGAAGCTTAGCATCAGTACAAAGTAGAGAGAGAAGTCCTCTAGTAGAGCCAGCCCATCCTGATAAGACACATGGAATTGGGGCTGTAAATTGTTAGCATGTATTTTTACATCTACCACGAACCTCCCTCCCTGAAATTACATGACTTGAAAATTTGGCTGTGCCTTATTCATCTTCCTATCTCTACCCACAATGAGTGGAAAATGTTCACTAAATGATGGTAGACTGAACTTAGAAGACTGAGCGAGTAGGTCAATAAGGGAGAAAAAGTGTGAGTGAGCTATGAGCAAATAGTATTACTTCCAGAGGCTTTAAAACTTATTCTAGTAAAACCTCAGAGAGGAAAAACTGTGTCCTCTACTAGAGGACTCAGAGCCCTGCTCTTCCACCTTGAACTCTGCCCTGTATTCACTTCCCAGGTTCTTCCCTTCCCTTCCCTTCCCTTCCCTTCCCTTCCCTTTTTTATTATTGACAGTATTACAGATATGTCTCCCATTTTGTCTCTCTTTGACCCTGTCTCGGCTCTTTTCCTTTTCCACTGAAGGCATGGAGTGACATCCTCATTCCATTTTGAGCTTGCCATTTATAGATTCATGTCTCTCAGTGGTACCAGAGGATCTCTTCTGGGCTATGAGTACAATATAATGTCCGTGAAAATCCAGTGCTGGTACTCAAAGATCCAAAGGCAGGTGGTTCATGGTTCTGAGCTCTTGGCTCCATGGGTCACAGTAGGAATTTGGTGAGTGCTGTGTACCCTCTTCACAGAAAAGTTTCCACACTAGAAAAATTGTGGGGACAGTTCCAGGGAGTGTACAGGCTGTCTAAAACCTATTTGTGGCCCCATGGATTATGCATCCCTGGATCTCATCCTTTATTTTATGATAGATAAGAAGAAATGAGTTCACTGAAAACTAACGTGCAACTAAGTAAAGGAAAGCATATTTCTAGCATTTGGTTCCTGGAGAGAAAGAAGCACAATGAACTATAGATAAGCCAGATTGGTGTGTTGCAGTTATTAGCATGATGTTACAACTGGAAGGAACAGTTTGTTAATATAGCAGTTGGCATATAGATATATAGATATATAGATATATATTGCCAAGCAAATTGTACACTGTCTATTTGGGTGGCTCTACAACATTTGGGGCCAAATCATTTAGGTTTAGGAATGTGTGTGTGTGTCCATGTGTGAGTGTGTGTTTTAAACAGTTCACAGAATTTAAATTTTTAAATATATGCCTAAAAGGAAATAAAGGATTTCATCTCCAAATTTATCTTTTATATCTGTTATATAAATTTATATATTTATATTTCATATATTTATATTTCATATAGATATTATTAAATATTGTTATATCTTTGTTCCTTTTGGTATTGTAGACACTAACCTTTTAATTTTGCTGGTCCTTTTTCAGGGTGGACAAGCTTCATTTATACCATTTCTGGAAATGCATATATTGGTAAGTGATGTGTATGCTACTTTGGGTTCAATAGCAATATAATTTAAATTACCGAAGGGGAGGAAAGGTAGGAAAGATGGGATGAACCTTTTTATGTAATTGAATACTACACTTCCTTCTGTAAAGCATCAGCTCTCTTTACATTCTAGTATATTCTGGTACACCCAGGATGGGTCACCACTCAGCTTCCAGCATGTTCAGAGAGGGAGGAGAAGACAAACACCAGTCATGACATCAGCCATTTCACTGTGGCCTGTGTGCAGATTATAAGGTCCAGGCATGATTATGTGGGTTGACACTTTGCTAAGATCTTGACAACCTCCATACTGATAAAAGGATGGAGTTCTAGCAGGCTCCCAGGGGAGCAGGAATCTATTTCCCATGAAGTGGAAGGTGGTTTTCTCTTATCTAAGGGTTGTATATACTAGTATGTCGCTTGTTGAGTCTAGTCTAGAAGGGATGTTCAAGACTCAAGCAACTCTCATTTTATAGATGAAGAAAGTGAAGTCTAAAGAAAGTTATTTAACTTGCTAGGGTTAGATCCAGGACCAGAACCAAGAGTTCCTCAAACTCACTCCCTACACTCCACCCTATATTCTTTGTACAATGACAAGGCAGTGACCATACCATCTAGCTTGTCATCCTAGCTCCTCAGGGCCCACTGACCAACTTCCTGCTGCCAGTAATGTCTATGTCTCTTGGCTTGAGACTTTTTATGAAACCTGGGAAGGCTGTTCTAGCCCCAGCCAGTGCTGGAGAATAGACATTCCTGGGAGCTACCTTACTCATCAGGTGGGATGACTCTGAGCCTGTGAGTGAGGCCTTTTCCTAAAGTTTCCTGTGGGATTATGTTCAAGCATCCCACTGTGAGTGTGTGTTTGATAACACCCTTCATTGTCTGCCTTCCCTTTCCTAACTTTCTTGGACTGGTGTTTCCTAGGACCGCCTCCCAAATAAACGCCTTGTACTCAAATATGCATGAAAGGCTTTGCTTCTGGGAAGACCTAAAGTAAAAGAACCAGCTTTCCCTCTCCCCTTTCCTACCCCATATGGACAGTGACGGGTGGTGTGGATGGGGGGTGGGGCACAGCACCTGACTGCTCCAAGGGATTCTGTTTCTGAGAACTACAGATCTGAGGCTTGGTTTTTTAGATTATTTGATGCTGACCAGAACCTTATTGTCCTGAGGGCTCAATGATTAAGGGAGTGGGTGTGAAAGGGGGAAGGAGGCAGGTGAGTCAGGTGCTGGATGAGGCCAGTTTGAATCAAAAGGAAAGAGATGAGAAAAGGTCATATTGAAAAAATTAAGTTATGTCATGAAATACTACTCCTTTACATTTAAAAATGTAAAAACTTTCTTAGTGGGCACTACAAAAGTAACATTTGATTCTGGTTAAAATGTTGTAAGGAGAAAGGGGAGAAAAATTAACAAATAATCCAAAACCCACTTTAATTAGTAGTTATAGCCTTGTTTTCTGACCTTTAGTCTAAGAATTTATAGGTAAAAAGCTCAACAGTTCAAGGGGGGCAGGGGGAGAATGAATTACACATCGATTTGTTGTTCTGTAGGTGAGGCATATTTTCCTGAGTCATCTCTGCTCACTGGCCTGGTCCCTCTCGTGACCATGAGCCACAAATGCAACACATCTGGCAGGAAATGGGGTCACAGTCTATAGCATGGGAGTGAACTTGCATCTGTCCAGAGTAAACTGGACCTTGGAGAGAATCCAGCTCATAAAATGGGCCTCTTGGGACTCTGCTTTAGCCAATGAGTGACTGGCCCGATTACCTCATTTGAATATTATCTCCTTTCTTTCCTTCCGTGGACCTCCTAACAGAGATGTTAATGAGAAAAACAAAAGGGCAAAAACGAATCACTAGAGAAAAAGAAATGACAAAGTAGAAATAGCTATTGAATGTATACTGATTTATAAAATCTATAGAGAGAATTCAGAAAATGCTTTCTGACTTTGCCTCAATTTTATCTTCCTTATAAAACCAGGATGGTACCTGTCAGCCACAGATTGTAGGAGCTGATAAGCAAGTGATTATTCTTGTCAAAATGTCAAGCACCTCTATTCTGTTTAAATAGATATTATAAATATATATACTTTGTGCATCGGGCTACATTAAATAGACAACACTTTGGGCTCAGAAAATAATCTGAGGCAGTTCCATAAAATGGAGATTTAGGAGGACTATTAAAATATTAATTGATGCAGGAGGTGCTTAAAAGATGAACATCAGTAGATTTAGAGCAGAGGTCCTCAAACTTTTTAAACAGGGGCCAGTTCACTGTCCCTCAGACATTCCACACATGCGCACTGCGGGCCCGGGACGAGTCGGCTGCTAAGCAGGACAGGCAGTGGCGGCAAAAACACCCGGCGGGCCGGATAAATGTTTTCGGTGGGCCGCACGTGGCCCGTGGGCCATAGTTTGAGGACCCCTGATTTAGAGTATAGACAGGTGAAGTTTTGAACAGTAGAAAATGCTGGATGTCTAAGTTAGTCCAACAGTTTAAACTTCAAGGTGAGTATGGTAAAGCCATGGAATGGTCTTCTAGTGACACCCTGAAGAAAAGAAGGAGTTAACAGAAATAAGTTGAGTAGAATTAATACTTTTTATTTTAAAAAGTATGCATTTGAGATGTCTTATGCTTGTCTGTGATCTTAATTTTTGATACATTGTTTTTTTCAAGCCTTCTAAGCTGGCAGTTAAACAGTAGCTTTAAAAATTGTACAGGAGAGAGGTATCTTTGACACAATCTTTTACTGAGGCAGAAAGTCCTGTGATCAGCTCTCAGCTGAAATCTTTGCAGTATATGATTTTAAAAATCCAAAGAAAAGAATAAAAAGAACTACATGGTCAGAAAACCAGTAGATCCCACAGATACTAGCACTGAACCCCTTCCTTGTAGCTGTAGTGAAAATGGCATTTACACATTAACACGGAGATCAAAAGGATAGAAAAGTTTAGATCCTGTATTCCTGAAGCTTGGGACAGTGTATCAGCCTGGATTCCAGTCCCCTAGAAGGACCATTATCAAGTATACTGTTGGGGCTTAGAAAATATATTTAGGAATAAAAAATATTTGTGATTATTGAATTGACAGCTAACTGACTTATGGGTAGTAAAATGTTTCAAACTTATTTAATTAAGTAATTATTCATGCTTAGTTTGTGCTCAATTCTTTGCTTCTGGTTCTGGGTAGTATTAAGAAGTTTGACACAACTCCTGGATATCAAGAAAGGTGAGGAAACACACTAGAAGCCCTCCTAATTGACCTCCACTTACCCAAAATGAACTGGACTAACTAATGTGCTTCATTCCATGGTGATTACCTTGAGTGAGGTGCCTGAACACGAGGATGATCAGCTCCCGTGGCTACCTGCCCATGGCCACTTCCTCCAGCCAAATCCAAGTGAATTCGGCAGTTATGAGTGCTCTCAAATCTGTTTATGCCAGTTGCACCAATAATTGCAATTATGCAGTTTAATTAAACAAGATGTAAATTAATGAAATAATGCGAAAAGTTAGTTTTTCTAGAACAGCTAAGTCAAATGCTATGCAAACATGGACTAAAGAAAAGTTTTGAATTAGTATGAGAGAGGTGACAGTAAAAGATTGGGGGAAACTGTAATAATCTAGAAGGACTTCAGTGGCTCATTATGTACATGCTGTACAAGGAAAGATCGTGCTTCACTCCAATCAGCAGACCTGCCTTGGCTTTCTTTCTAAAAAATTGCCAAATGAAGGCACCATTACACTTTAATTTAAAATAAAATGTTTAATACAGTTTGTCTTTTTCAGTTAATGAGCTTGATTGAATTAGATAAGAAGGCTACAACTGTATGTATAAAATTGATGATGTCCAAATCTATGATGGAAGTACCAGAGCATGTGGACTAGAGTAAATGGGGCAGCAGTTCTTACAAAGAGAAGGAAAAGAAAAGGGAAAGCTAGCGTGTGGGGGAAAGCTGCACAGCAATTAATCACTTACTCTAGATGTAGCACTAACTTTAAAATATGTTTTAAAATATTTTGCCCTTTTATAACTGTTTAGGCAAACAAAAATATTTATAATTCAGTTGTTTTCAGTTAAATTTTCCTTCACTGCACTATTAGGTTTAACATTCTTGGCCAAGCGTCTCAATGGAAACTATTTATTATCTGATTTGGCTCCATTTATCATTCAAAGTAGTCAGAAACAATAAAATATATTTTCTTGGAGACTTATTTCATTCTCAGGAGATAACCAGATGGGTTAAATAGCATAGAAATGACCTGATGATAGAATCAGTCTTTGCTTTCTTTGATCCTGTTTTAAATATTTCATAAGAGAATACAGCAGGTAAGGTACACTTAGAATGATTAACTTGGAAACCCGACTCCAGTATCTGTAAAAAAGGTCTCCCTTCCAGGGGAGCATTTCAAAGGGGCTCTTCAGGATCAACACTGTGCTTCCTCTCCTGGATCAGCAAGGACAATAAGCAGAAATGGCATTTCTTATAAAGCTAGAATGAGAGCTCATAGGAAAACACAAGTTCTTTGTTTCTAAATAAAGATTTTCTCGCAGACCAATGAACACCATAATCAAGCAAGCCCCTGGTAGGAGGTGCAGAGAAATCCCAATCCAGCATTCTTTTTGAGAGCTGTCTCTTGCCAGCTTACTCCATTAAAATAGAGGGAAGGGGCTGTACAATTATTTGAGTCTATGTATCAGGAACCATCCTGCATGATAAAATTAGGGGCCAGGAGTAGACCATGTGAGTAATGGGTTTCATGTATGAATTAATTGAAGGTAAAGACATGATTCATTGCTCCCAGAAAATCTCAGTAAAACACACTTAATAAAATGCTGCTCCATATTACAGTTAAAAATATTACCCGACTTTAAATGAGATTATTCTTAAATTCTAAGAACTCTCTTTTATTGTCAAATCCTTGCATGAGTGGAAAAATCAACAGAGTTCTATCATTCACTTCCATGGCATTTGTTGGCCTAAATCTTGGATGGAGAAGAAGCCTTTAGTGGTATGCTGGGGCTGGCTTCTGCCAGCTTTCAGGAGCTGGTTGTGCACCTCTTCCCTGACCTCACATTGGTAGCTTGAAATTGGCCACAGTGGGAGCATTTACACCACATAAATTGGCACACGCTGCAAATCAGATTTGTTCTCCCCCTTGTCTTCAAAAACTAGTTTTATTTTTTAAAATTTAAATTCTTTGTTGAAAGTATTACATGTCTCCTTTTCCCCCCATTGACCTCTCCCCAGCCACTCCCACCCCCCAGCACATGCCCTCACCCCCCTACTGTCTGTGTCCATTGGTTATGCTTATGTGCATGCATACAAGTCCTTTGGTTGGTCTCTTAACCCCTCACCCCAAACCTCAGAGGCTAAACTAGTTGATTAGCACACCCCTGCCTCTGGGACAGAAGTTCTTGATCTTTTTTTGTGTGCCATGGACCCTTTTGACATTTGCCAAGCCCCACCTCTGAACGATGTATTTTTTAACTCATTAAAGTCATTAAAATGTTAAAAGAACAAGTTTGTGATGTAGTTATATGTCTGCATCTCTAACGGCATTTGAAATAACATGATCCAACAGCCGGTATACTCTGAATTCTAATTAGTGATTAGCATAAAGTGTATTTTGAGATATCTGTAACACTGTAATGTGATATGGAAACATCTGTGGTTTCTACTGGAGACAAAATCATTGGTCCAGTTAATACTACTGTGCTTTGTTGGCTATATTCATAACTGAAAGAAAGGCCACATTTCAGTTAGGTGTTAGTGAAAATAAAGATGTAATTTATCTCCCATCCTAGTTCGTGATTGCTCTGAATTCTATCCACAGACCCCTTGGGAACACATTAACTCTGGGTTGAGAACTCCTTCCCTATTAGAATCCTATTTCAGGTTCGTGCGCATCAGAATGAACCCTGTTGCTTCATATAGATTATCGGCAAATTGGAGGATTTCTCTAGAAAATATAGCTATATTTGGACTCCAAGCAATATTCACAAAATTCAAAAATTATGTTTCTGTTCATATAACTCCTTCAGCAATTATTTTTATTTCAATAGCCACTTCCTTATTGATTATTATTGTCCTATAGGTGTATCTGCCTAGACATCTTTCTGAGCTTCTTACCCTACTTAGAATTTTCTTTCTGTTGTCTGTTCCCATGGCTATTCTATCCTGCTTTAGCATCTTCATTCTCTAGCTTTCTCTTGACAAAGCACTGTTGTAATCTTCAGGTCACTACATTATTCTGCTCCTAGTGAGAATCATATTAGATTCTTCTCTCCCGCACTGTTGCCAAATCCTTTAGATTATTTCTCAACTCTACCTCTCAAATCCACACCTATTTTTGTGTGTCCACTCTCTCAGTTCAGACCATAATTCATTTTCACTTAGAATGTTACAATAAACTCCCAATAGGTTATCCTAACTTCAGTCTTACCCCCCTCCAACTTATTCTATGCTCTGCTCCAAGAGTTATTTCTCCAAGATGCAGATCTAACTCTCTCTCCTCTCTCTCTCTCTCTCTCTCTCTCACACACACACACACAGACACAGACACACACACAGACACATACACACACACTTTCATCAAAGGCCCTCCATTCTATGTGGATGAGCATGGCCCTCAGGTCTCACTTTGATCTACTTTTCCATCTACTTTTTTTCATCTACTTTTCTAGTCTACTTTTTCATCATTCTTCCCAGAAGAATGTTCTAGCGATTGTAGAAGATTCACTGTTCTCCCAGAGATGCCCTGCACATTCCCAGTGCCTTACCTTTGCACAGTCTGTCCTCTTATCTAGAATGCCCTTCATCCTAACTTTGCCTTTTGTGTGGCTCCTCTAGTATTGTAGAGCTCTGTTCTAGTCATAACTCCTCCACAACAAATTCCTAAGGTCCCTAGAACTGAATTAACCCCTGCATTCTCTGTTCTCTCATTGAACTTTGCTTATCACTTTATTGTTACCTTTAAGACATAATTTCATTTGTATTATTTCATCTGTGAGTCTTAGTATAGAAGGGATAGAAATATATCCATCTTGAAGATTCCCCCACTCCCCCCTCCCCAGCATTTAGCACTGGGCCTTGTTCATAGTTCACTAGCTATCCAACTTATATTTCAATTGAATTGTTTATTATTTTGTTAATATTATTTTGTTTCTGCCAATGACATTTTGAATTATTTGTATACAAGGAATTTGCTTGGCATTTATTTGTATTTTCTCAGTACTAGAAATTGTAGGTGCTCAATAAATACTTATTGATGATAGCATTTACTCATTTCCCTAAATATGCTTAATTCTTATGAGGCTTATAACTTACTCAAGGAAATACTTTTCTTATCATGTAATGGCAAGGACTTTGCTTATTAATTGATTACATAAAAGGTGTAAATGGAAGCATAGTGCAAGATTCACCTCCTTATTCTTTTCTACAATGGAAACCAGTCAGTTTCAGACTTTAATAATGTGCATTTAATCAACCAAGAGATTTAAGAAGAGTCCTAAGCCTGTTATTTCTGAAGTTAAATTAATTTTACAGTACTATGTAGTTAACCAGATTTGTATCCATATGATAAATGTACTATGATGAGTATTATATTTAGTGGGTCACCTTTTTTTGTAGGGCCTGATGATGCACAACAAAAAATAGAACCTCATCACACAGCAGTGCTTGGGGAAGGTGACAGTGTCCAGGTGGAGAACAAGGTAAATATTAAAAATCTTTAATTGCCCTAGCTGGTTTGGCTCAGTGGATAGAGTGTCAGCCTGCGGACCAAAGGGTCCCAGGTTCATTTCTGGTCAAGGGCATGTGCCTGCAGTTGCAGGCACCTCCCAGACCAGGGCCCTGGTCAGGGCTCGTACAGGAGGCAACAAATTGATGTGTTTCTCTCACATCGATGTTTCTGTCTTTCCCTCTCTCTTCCACTCTCTGAAAATCAATGGAAACATATCCTTAGGTGAGTATTTAAATCTTTAATTTTTCTTAACTTGTACTTTTACTACTTTGCAGGAAGATGCTTGAATCTCTAGTGTAGCTAGAAATTTTTTTTTTCTTCTATGGGCAGAAAAACTATGCCATAAGTTTATCAACCCCTTTCATTAACTTCTGTTATTTCTATTGGTTTATTTTAAGGTTTTATCAATACTGATTTCTCATCTTCAAAAATTATCTATGTCCCTATTGTTTACCCCTAGAAATTTGAATCTGGAGACAACACATCTTCCTTGTCTCTTAATTTTCTTTATACAATTGATTTGTTTTTAGTGTAAGTGAAAATAGATCAGCCCTTTAGGAGCATAAGCATCGATGTGGACATACTCACAGAGAGCCCTTTAGAAGTCACCCCCATTTTGAACTGAGAGAAACATATGATGCATTTTATAGTCCTTTTGTGTTAAAGCCCTGCTTTTTAAGTAACGTTTCTGATATTTTAGGAGTCTTCGGAACTTCCCTCCCCAGGTTACCAAGTTTCTTTCCTATGTCTATTCATTCCCTTGGGTGATTCACTCACCCACTATCTTGTGTGTCGATGAAACCAATCTGACTGCTTTGCATCATTCTAATAAAGAAGATTGAAGAGACAATTTTGCAAAAGATCCTGAAAAGATGAATTTTGAAAAGTAGGGATAAAACTGTTTTCACTGTGCAAGTGACTGGTGGAGAGGCAATCTGACTGACTCTGGTGGCTCTGTGACCGTGGCATTGTAGAATGCAATGGATTTGAGGAAATATTCTATACTAGAGGCCTGGTGCATGAAATTTGTGCACTCGGGGGGGCGTCCCTCAGCCAGGCCTGCGCCCTTTCGCAGTACGGGAGCCCTTGGGGGATGTCGGACATCCTTAGTGCATTTACTAGCCATCAGCCCGGCTTCTGGCTGAGTGGTGCTCCTCCTGTGGGAGTGCACTGACCACCAGGGGGCAGCTCCTGCATTGAGTGTCTGCCCCCTGGTGGTCAGTGCACATCATAGCAATTGGTCGTTCCACTGTTTGGTCAATTTGCATATTAGCCTTTTATTATATAGGATTAGCCCATTTTCCTGTCAGCTCGCCTACTGCTGCCTTAATCATCTGTAACCATGAACTGTGAAGTAAATAGAAGAAACATTAATGAGCACCAGATGAAATTCATATCTCAATGTCTATGCTCTGTTATTAGGTTGACCTTTATGAAACTGCCACTTTTGACATACAAAAATGGCAATTTTATTTCTTTCAACCCCATGCAGGAAAGAGGCATGGAAGCTACACATAGGCCAGAAACTACTATTAGCAGATTAGTTTGTAGCACTATCCTCTTTAACTTGATAACCTCAGTTCTTTGTATAATATTGCAGAGGGCACATTGTTAATGTTAAGTACTTGGAAGCTGAAATGGAACAGCAGAAAGAAATGCTAACGGGAGCCAGAAAGATGGGAGGCAGCAGGATAGAAAAGAATCGGCTGAAACCATCAGTTTATTGACAAGCAGTGCTCCTAGCTCCAGGGCATCATTCTGTTATGTGCACTTCTGTAATTATTGCTGTGTATACACATATCTGAGCCATAAAGACATTAGAAAGATTTCTATGAACAATTTTATTTTAAAAATTAACATTTAAATCTGCATGTGTTGCTTATATTCATGAAAAGTAGAAAGTCCCCTTTAAATTACAACACAGAAGAGATTGTGAAGGTGTGAATCTTGGCTTTACCACTTGTTAGCTGTGTGACTTTGGACATGTTTCTTAACCTCTCTGAGCTTCAGTTTCTTTGTCTGCAATGAAATGATGATGCCAACTGCATGGAGTGGGGGTGGGGTTAGAAAGAATATATGTGATTACATATGTCAAGAGTTGACTCTATATCTGGCATAGGGGTCAGTAAATTATGTCCAATAGGCCAAATTTAAACCATTTTGTAAATTAAGTGTTATTGGACTAAAGCCACACCCATTCATTGCTGTTTGTCTATGGATGCTTTCACACCACAATGGTAGAGTTGAGTGGTTGCAACAGAGACTGGATACCACAAAGCCTAAAATATTTACTCTCTGGCTCTTTATGAAGAAAAGATTGCTAATCTCTGGTCTGCTACATAGTGGGTGCCCAAAAAATGCTAGCTGGAAAATTCACTGATCTAAACACCTTATTTAACAAATACTTGTGCTAGATACATGTTACCTAATGAGGATTCATATCGTATGTAGGCCCTAAGGTGTAGGACACGGAACAGTTTCTATAAACAAGCAAAAGGCACTAAAGGACCTTGATTCCCTCAGGCTCCAGCCCAAGGTTATCTTCACTTGGAACTAGACTTAGCCTGAGCATTAGATAAAGAAGGAAAATGTGACTTCCCAGTGCTCCCCCCAATCCCATTTGTACTGACTTATGGTCAAGAATGAGGCGTTGATACACTCCTTGGCTTCCTTCTAGCACTCAGAGGGCAGGTTGTCTTTTGTTACCATTACTCTGAAGTCTTCCATGGCAGGCAGCAACTACAGGAGGCTTGGTTTATGCTAGATGTAGAAGTCTTTCAGCCAGACCCTTTGACTTCTTAGAGGAAGCCCTAACTCCAACAATGGTAGGCAATCAATTCCTCATGGGATGCCATCAAAACCATATTTGAGAGTAACAACACTCTTTAACTGGCACCATTCATGGGGAATTCATTAAATTAATACAGATTAACATTTGATTAAAATAAAGATGGGAAGACAAAAATAAAACAAAGCACCTTGTTAAAGTTAGAGAAAACTTTTTTGCTTATTTATGTGTAAAAGTTCATAACAAGCGATTAATTTTTATTTTTAAAAAATTTATTATTTTATTTTTCGCCACCATTTATCTCCTCTATGTTCTCTTCCACCTCCACCCATGCCCCTCCTATCGACCACTATCACCACACTGTTGTCCAAGTCCATGAGTTCCCTCTTTTGCTTTTTGTTCAATCCCTCCACCCTTCAAAACTCCCCACACCAGAGCTGTCTATATGCTCTCTATCTATGATTCTTTCTCTATTTTGACAAGCCATTAATTTTTAAAAACTGTTAATAGTTCATTGTTTTGTCTTTTAATTGGCCTAAGCAGTTTAAACAATGAAATCTAGTAAGAACAATTGTATGCAATTAAGTCATGCTACAACTTGGTTTCTTTCTGGTAACTTTTTCAGGTAATATTTCACTATAATAAATGTTCTTGAAGCAAAAGCATGCCCTTAGATTCATTCCCAGAGTCTAATCAATCAAACAAACTATGAGTATATACTCATAGTGTAGAAGTTATCACCACTTTAAATGAATCATAGAGCCTTCATCTGGGCTTTACTAATTTATTGTTGGCATCGGTGGAACCCAAGACATATCTTGGCAATAAGATTTATGGCCTAACAAGAGCAATTCGTAAAAATAAATTAAGTAAACACAGAAGGGCCTAACTCTGAACTAGGAACCCTGAGAATGTACACCAGAGTAAAAACAAATAAAAAAGAAAACATGTAAAGAAAAAGACATGGTCTGGGCCCCAAAAGATCATGAATTTTAGTTGGGGTAATTATACATGAAGCAATAAGTGGGACTCTGTTACCTTTGTATGGGGTCTTGCATCAAACCCCAAGAAGGCATTGACTTAGATCGACACAGGGACTCATGTGTTAAACAGGACTTTCATTCTCTGCTTTTGCATGATTTCCATCATTTGACATGATACTCAAGCTCACTCAACATACTAGTAGACAGGACTTTTCAAGATAACAGCAATTAGAACTTTTAACTACATCAGCACTCAACTGACTATCCAAAAAGATTATCAGCTTTCACTAAAAAGGCTAGTTAAGGAAAGAGAAAAGATGCATTTAAAAAAAAGAAAAAGACACAAAACATCTGGTTTAGGTTAGAGCAGAAGGGGCCACTCAGAGGTTAATTTCGTGGAAAAATCATTAGAAGAATCTTGGACCATCCTTCAGATTTCTGAAATGAAAAACAAACCCCCTGAACGCTTCAATACCCAGCAGTTTAATCATTTTTCATTTCAGACCAAATGCAAGTGTCCGTTTATCTTATTGTCCAAATTATAAATGGAAAGTCATCATTTGATTTGAGTAATATGTAAAGGAGCAAAACTTTAATTTTTAAAACATTATTATTCTAAAATATATAAACTGTAGGACAAAAGATGCATCTTCTGAATTAAAAAAAAACCTGCAGTTTTAAAAGTCAGCGCATTCGTGACACAGATGGTCAGTTTCAAAGTCTTTAGAGAATAAACCTTTTTTGATAACTGTGCTTTTTTTTGCTTGAATTTTTAGTCATTTAAACATGGCATTAAAAAAATAATTTCAGATAGAAACCTGCTCCTTTTCTGTGGGCTTAGAGTCTATTATGCACAATTTCACTTATTCATAACCTTGGGACATCAACATATCAGTGAGCTATAAAGTATGATGTAAGTGGACCAAGACTAATTTGATTTTTGGTGTTGATTTGTTTGAGTTCTTTGTAATTTTTGGCTATTAGAGAATATGTTCTCCCATTCACTTGGTTGTATTTTCATTTTGTTGGTGGTTTCCTTTTCTGTGCAAATAACTATATACGGTGCAGGATAGGTTCTTGAAATAACAGGGGGAATACTCTGTAAAGTATGTGATTGTCTAACCACTAAGCTATACACCTGAAACTGATATAAAATAATATTGAATGTGTACTCTAATTGAAAACAAAATAAAAATGAAATTTAAAAATTACAGTTGGCTGTGCCTAAAGTTACCTTCATGGCCTTAACACAAATTCTGAGGTCAGCTTATTCTACTCCTTGTGCTCACGTCTTCAGGTTACCGAGCCTTAGAGTAATTGTTTTTGAATGGGCACAAATAGAACTAATTTCTGCCTGAAAATGACCTGAGCTTGGAGTGTTCCTACTTTGAAGACAAATTTTATCTGGATGGGGAGCAACTGAGAGACTTCAGTAGTTACCAGGAAGTACTACTTTAAAATGGAATTTTTAGATGAATGTTTAGTACCTAAATCTGAGGTCTGCCAGGTCTTCCTCTGTATAGATCTGGCTTGAAATAAAGAGGCGTGTTATGTTGAACAAAATGATATTGTTAGTGGGAAATTATAAATCCTATAATCACATAGTCAATTCATAACCAGGTCAGTCACACAGTTTGTCTTAAAGATGTTTCTAGTTAAGGAAACTCTTAATTTAAATTCTTCCTTATCTGAGAAGGTTAATATTTTCATAGTCTAGACTTATGTTCTAAATGCCACCAAAAATCTTAAGGAATAAGCCTTTCCATATTGAGTACTGCACAGATTGTATATCTGGAGTTTATATTCAGAATTAGGAACTTTGTCCATTTGTCTAGCATGTTAACTTCAAATTATTCCTAATTTAATACCCTGTATAATAAAAGGCTAATATGCAAATTGTCCCCTCTACCGGGAGTTCGACCAGAGGGCGGGGCCGGCTGGCCAACCTCCTGTGTCCCCTCCCCCGGGCCGACTGATCGGCCTCGATCGGGGTAGGCCAGACCCCACACATGCACGAATTTGTGCACCGGGCCTCTATTTCAAAAATAAGCATGTTTATTGACTGATGCTTTCCACCTTGACTTTAGGATCCTGAGAGAAGCCACTTCGTTCTAATTGCTGGGGAGCCATTAGGAGAACCAGTTGTCCAACATGGTAAGCCCAAAAGATATGTTCCTTGAAATCTCAGCTAATGAAGAACATTTTGTTTTCTTTTTTAAAAAACTTTTAAAAATTCAGGTGTTTAAGTTATTCGATTACTTACTTGTGTTTAAAGATAGCCACAACTATATATCCACTACTTGGGAATGAATTAACTAAGGCCTTTGTTTATTTTATCATGGAATATCTTTAATTATGTGTCCACAAATTAAGTCCAGGGTGTCATAGATTGTTGGAATAGGGAATGTCCGTAGTGTTGATGTAGTCATGGCCCTTTTATAAATGAGGAAAATGAAATCTCAATATTTTACTTATTTACATAGCAAATCCATGGGTAGCATCTGCTATTTACTAGGATTGGTTGAAATGCTTTCCAAATATTAATACATTAATCTTCAGAACAAACTTATGAGGTATATTCTGTCATCCCCATTTTCCAGATGAGGAAACAGAGATGCAAAGGTTCATTGGCTTGCCTGAGGCCACATAGTTGGATTCACACTCAGGCTCTCTGGTTTCCAACCACCCCTTCTGCCTTGCACAATGCCAGTTGCCCCTCACTCTGCCCTGTGGTTTCTCTAATGGGACACGATTGTTGGCAGCGGAGCTGGAATTTGAACACTAACTCCTGATCCCACGTTTTGTGCTCTCTCCACTATACCAAGAGTCTACAAAATGAGAGATTAAATGCACACCATTTTTATTACAGGGGAGTTCAAAGGTTCAACTATAGAAGAGATGAAAACTGTAGTTTGAGAGAGGATTTATGGGATTATTGACAACTAGCAAGCATTTTTCTTATTTATAACCCTTATAGTTGATCAATGAAAAACATGTTTTCTGGAGAATGTAATGTACAGCTTGGCAATGATAGTTAATATTACTATATTGCACATTTGAAAGTTGCTAAGAGAGTAAATCTTAAAACTTCTCATCACAAGAAAAAAAAGCTGTAGCTATGTAATACATGTTAAGTAGACTTATGGTGGTGATCATTTTACATATATCAAATCATTATGTTGGATACCTGAAACTAATATTATGCTTATTATACCTCTATTTTAAAAATAAATAAATTGCCCTAGCCGGTTTGGATAGAGTGGATAGAGCGTCGGCCTGTGGACTGAAGGGCCCCAGGTTCGATTCCGGTCAAGGGCATGTACCTTGGTTGCGGGCACATCCCCAGTAGGGGGTGTGCAGGAGGCAGCTGATCGATTTTTCTCTCTCATCAATATTTCTAACTCTCTATCCCTCTCCCTTCCTCTCTGTAAAAAATCAATAAAATATATTTTAAAATAAATAAATAAATAAATTTGGTAAATGTAATAGAAAGAAAAGAAGAACATGAGAAAAAGGAAAAAGAAACACAAAACTTGCTTTCTGGTTTCAGTTTTCTTTTTCTGCTTGAAGATTTGAGGAGATAAGCTTCCTCAATCTGACTTTGGAGGGCGTCAAGCTTCCAATAATATGTCCCTTGTTTCTCAGAGTGTGGTCTGTGGACTAGCAGCATCAGCATCACTTGAGAGAGAGTTAGAAGTGCAGAGTTTCAGACCCTACTCCAGACCTCCTGAATCAGAATATAAATTTCCATAAGATTCCAGTTGATGCATGTGCACACTACAAACTGAGAGGCACATCAGACTACCCCCAGAAAAGTGTCAAAATGGAAGCCCAAAAGCGCACTGATTTTACAGAAAAATAATTAAGGGATGAGAGAATCGTTCTACAAGTGTAAACTATAGCAAAATTATGACATGCAGGAAATCTGTCCTTGGCCCTGTACCTGCTCTCATTTTCCGAGTTCCAATACTTTCCCCCATGAGTCCTTTCAAAACTTGGCTTCTCCGGGGTGCCCTCTTGGATTTATTATTTATTTCACACATGAGGGCTCTCTCATTTTTTCCTATGCAAGAGCATCCAAATCTCCATCTCCAGACTCCAGATGAAATTTCTCTCACGAACCCCAGATCTATATTTCCAACAATGTACTAAGTACCTCTGGCAGGAAGCCATTTTATTGTCTCTAGCACCTTCATGTCAAAATATCCAGAACTGAAAGCCTTGCTCTACCCACAGCCTCCTATGGCCTGTATCTCAATTATCCTTAACAATCCCACCATCAGCCAGCCTTCCAGGTCAGACATCTTCTCTATCTGGATTCCAGAGTCTTCTTCAAAAACTGCAAATCAGATCATGTTATTCTCTACTTAACTCGGTGATTCCTGATCACCTGCAGAATTATGTCCAAACATCTTTCAGTAGATGGAATTCAAAGTGCAGAGGGGTCTGGCCTCTTCCTATACATCAGATCCCTCCATTTCTTTCCTCCCTCTGATCCTTCCTTCAAACACTGTGCCTCCATTTTCAATTCTTCCAACATGCTAATCCCGAAATGCCATTCCTTCACGTATCCTGTTCAAATATCATCTGCTTTGTGAATCCTTTCCTGGACCCTTCTTCACCTTTCTGTGCTGATTCCATACATTTTACATACTTTTATCACTTCGTATATCACAGTGCTTGTAATAATTTGTTTTCATATCTATCTCTGCGATAGATTTGAAGTCCTTGGAGGGAGAGAGTCTGTCATTCATCTCAACATCATCAAAGCATATTATAGTGAGAGCCAAAGCCCTGATACGCTAACAGTGGTGAAGAAATTCTAAGTAATGCAGTTCTATTTTAACTTGGGTCTCTCTGAGAAGGCCCCTTAAATGAGGAACTTTTATAAAAGGAATGTCAGGAACCTCTGCAGACTGGTAGAAGAAATATACTGAATGGACAAATCTGTCACCTGCTTTTAAGACACTGTAAATGCCACCAAGGAGCTGGCCTTGTTTATCCAGGAGATCTTGGGAGTGTACAGTCAAAGACAATGTCCCTTTGTCCCTATAATGTGTGAAAAAAAGGGAAGAGACAGACATTACAGACTTCTGCACTTTTAGAAAAACCTGAATTCAAACCTAGGAATTAGGCAAAGGGACCAGCAAACCACTTCATGTTTTTGCAAAGAAAGTTTTATTGGAACACAGCTATGCCTATTCATTTTCATATTGTCTGTGGCTCCTTTTACGCTTCAATGAAAGAGTTGAGTAGTTGAAACAGACTGATCACAAAATCTAAAATATATACTATTTGGCCCTTTACAGAAAAAGTTTGCCAGCCTTAGAGAATCTAAAATATGATGCTTTCTTGATTTGAAATTTTTATAATTTCCTGTTTATTGTCAACAAACTGTTACTAGTCTTCAAAAATGACATGCCCGGCCAATGTGGCTCTGTGGTTGAGCATCAACCAATGAACCAGGTTCCTGTTTGATTCCTGGTCAGGGCACGTGCTCAGGTTGCGGGCTCCATCCTCAGTAGGGGGCGTGCAGGAGGCAGCCGAGTGGTGATTCTCATCATTGATGATTCTATCTCTCCCTTCCTCTCTGAAATCAATAAAAACATATTTTTTAAAATGACTTAGACCTGTCATGTAAGTACATAGTCTCATATACTGTGTAGATACAAAATTAGGATGAGATTTGCCAATTCATTGTACCAGTTTGGTTCAATTATTGACATTAGCTAGTGCTATAAAGCTAGCACTACAGTAAATCTTAAAAGTTCTCATCACAAGAAAAAATGGGTACTAACTAGATTTATTGTGGTGATCATTTTACAACATATACTAATTTAAAATCATTATATTTACACCTGAAACTAATATAATGTTGCATGTCAATTATATCTCCAAAAATAAGGAAGAAAAAAAAAAGCCTAACAACTACAAAATGACTGTAATAGAACCAAACCTAAGAATATTTTGAATAAAGGGACTGCAATTGTTGATGACAACTTTGCAATGGATGAATGAGATGCAATTGCCTTTGTTTATCTCAAGTTCGGTCTTTATAATCAAACACAGTCCTAGTTAAGAAACGTGTGCTACCATCCTCGGAGATTGGATGCTGTGAAAAGAACCTTTTACTGTTCAGATATTCCTGGAATTGTTTCAAGTTAACCATTTCTAGTGGTAAAAGAACATGCTATCATCACCCAGAACTCTCTGAATGTCTCTTTCTGCCTTAGGTCCATTCGTGATGAACACCAATGAAGAGATTTCTCAAGCCATTCTTGATTTCAGAAATGCAAAAAATGGGTTTGAAAGAGCCAAAACCTGGAAGTCAAAGATTGGAAATTAGTGAAGAGCAAGCACAAGAGCAGGTCTCGATGCTTTCTGAAATTTTGCCATTTGTCGCATCCATTCAGTCAATGCATTCAGTTTCCAAAGCTGACTTAGCCAGTGCATCTGAAGAATTCCACACAACAGTGACAGCATGGTTTTTATAGCAATGTACATGAGATATTTCCTGGCACATACAAATAAACCTAACTGTTGCTTCTTTAAAAATCAGTATTCTTCATTTGATGTATGTTTGTTTTTCATGTATGTATGGATATTTTGTTATTTTTGTGAATGTCTGCGATTTTAAAGCATAATTGATTGCTTCTGTGTGTCACTAGCAGTTGATGCCTCATGAGCATCTGAGGTCCATTACTGAGCACTGCAATTTTCAATACGGAGTCATGCCTATGTGCCGAGGTTTCACATTACAGGTTATCTGCGTTAAAATAACAGCAGTCCTAAGCATTTGAGTCAGTTTTTAAAACATCCTTGCTATTGGTAGGGATGTGACAGGATTACGGCCAAGACTTCCCTGCATATTCTGCCAAAATCTGTGTCAGATTTAAGACACATGCTCCTGCAAGCTTCCATGAGGGTTGTGAAAAGAGTTGGAATCCAGAATTGGGTTCCAGCTTTTCTGTAGCTGCAAACATTGGTGGCCACACCACCTCTTTATAAAGCAGCTAGAACTTGGGGCATAGGGTAGAGAGATTTTTTTTTTAAAAAATTGCTGGGCATGAAATGGATTTAGAGTGCTTTCTCATTGCAAGGGAAAACATGTCCACCTCCTAATTATTCTTGGAGCATGAGAACATTTAAAAATTTTTTCATCGCTCTATCTGCATAAGATTGTGCAAAAACGTACCTTGACTAATCATTTCATTGGATTTTTATCACAACTGATTGTTTTTCCATGTGAAATCTTGGGGTTTCGAACGTTCCTTCTGGAGAATGCCTTTTGAAACAGTTTTCTCTAGCTATCTATTGTCAACTACTTGGTAATCAGTGGGTATTAAAGTGTTCAAAATGTACAGACAGTGGGCAGTGGTGAATATTTTCATGATGTTTTATCTGCAATTGGTGCAAGACTCCAGTGATGAACATGGATCAATGAAGGTAGGTGAGCTTATGTTTTAATATGATGTAGATTTTTTATTGGCTTACGTGGAAGACTTTTCTTTTTTGCATCCTCCATTTGTTAATGAGTGTTCTGTTTCTTAGGCGTCCTATGATTCTTGCTATGCGTGTTTAAAAATGCTGAGGGGTGTTTTGGGGATGTAAAAGAATATGAACAAATATTCTGGAATCTTTTCAAATGGGCAAATTTCCCCTCAATTTTATATGTGGATGGCATAGTGATTTGATTTTCTAATGAAGCACCGACTTATTTTTGTGACACATAACTTTGTGGCCATTTATATTCAGGTTGTTTGTGAGCACCAAATATTAGTTAATTTAGTTAGTTCATTACTTTTGTCAATGGAAACCTATGTGTTTGCCACAGAAGTTTTCTATCTGGTTTTCCAAATTACTCATTGACACAATCTAGAAAAATATTTTCTTGGAAGTTAATTTAGTTTTTTGCTCTTTGAAACGTGTAAAATTCAACAGTAATTGAATCTGTGATTCTACGAGCAAGCATTAGATAGAGCCCAATAGACTGAGGATAATGCAAAAATAAATAAACTGGGATGTTACTGACTGAGCAATATGTTTTATGTATTTCATAGAACATATATTTTTTGCTTTTTATTTTGAAAATGATTCTGATATAATTGTTTTAACTGAAGCAGTGCTAAATCATTATTGATTTAGGAATTTCTGGCTGAGAGCAATCAATCAAATGTGGCCTTGAGTTTTTGTAGCTGTTGTTAAGACATGCATTTCTACCAGGGGTGAATGTGCCCCCAACAGGGGAAATTGGTCCTTGGGGCTGAAAGTCTTATTCTTTTTATGTATAAAGCATAGATAAACATGCAGTACATAAACAGATATGCAGTATATCTTTAAAGGGTGAGCTCTGTGCTAGGGGTAGAGAGACACCTTGTCCAGCAGTTTACGCTTTTCTAAATCTCCAGATTCCAAATGCACATGGGATAGGTCACCGTTACTCAGCTCCCCTTCATTGCCACCAGCCTCCATGTTGGACTTCAATGCCAGGTGGAAAGGAATCCAATTTTGAGCCTATTTAACAGGAGAGAGGAAAAAATCTGACTTGTTTGAAGCAAGTAAGACTTTTCAGACTGTTCAGCTTTTTCTTACGTGCACAAAACTCAGGTTTAGATGTGCTGAGTTAATGGAGTTGCACTTTTACCCCCACCCCCACCCCAGTATTATTGCATGGAGTTTTAAAATGTTCCCATTGTACTTTGAAAACATCAATGTATTTGATGGGACAGGAAGAGACTGATTTGTTGTAATTAAGTACTGTTCTTGAGGTTGCTCAATTCTTAAAGAGCACAGATACCAATAATTCTTTAGGTGCCCTGGGCACAGTGAGGTTTTAAAAGTTTCAAATTTACTGCTACCACAGAAACTCATTTAATGGGGCAACAGAGGAAAGCAGTTGAATTTGCATGTGAAAGAAAACATGTTCTTCCACATGGAAGATGCAGCATTATATGCTTAATATTAATGATTTTCTTCACATATATTATAATTTCCTTTAAAAAGTAAAGCTACATAAATTCAGCTTATATTCACCCAATCCCCAGCTAAATTAAATATGTCTGATGTTAAGTAAAGATTGCCTATAGTTAAACAGAAGTTTTGGTATAGATGTGACTGAGTGGTGAGGGAAGGATAAGGAGGTTTATCATCTCTCTATATAAAAGGCTAATATGCATAGTGTCCCCTCGGGAGTTAGACCAGAGACTGAAAGTTTGATCGCTCGCTATGATGTGTGCTGACCACCAGGGGGCGGCATGGAACAAAGGAAGGCCCCGGCTGGCAGCTGGAAGGAAGGCACCAACCAGCAGCTGGAAAGTTCCAATCGGCCCTGATCACCTGCCAGGCCTAGGGACCCTACCCATGCATGAACTTCATGCACTGGGCCTCTAGTATTGTTTATAATACTTGTCCTTCCCCTTACAACTTTTTCTTAAGAGAAAATCTAAAAAGAAAAATATGTTTCTTGGTGTTAATGTTCCTCTTGTTTAAATCAAAGTTTAGTATGAAAGCATATTCAGGATAGTAGTGGTTTGGACACTGGGATATGAATTTTATTTTTTGCTTTTTGAGATAAATATGTTTTTATTATACAACATTTTCAGGGTCCTCCTAAGTAGTAGGTCCAGGAGAAGGTTTTTCTCTCCACCCTCCCCTCTTCTAACCATCTCTTTTCCAGAATGGATGGCAATGCCAGTCTATTCCCAGATTACCCTTCCCCCATATTCCCCCATGGTCCTTACTTTCTGGTCTTAAACATTCTCCTGTTGTTTTTTTTTCCAGCTTAGAATAAAGTTGCCTCTACTATAGTTACATGAATCTGTGAATACTTTTTTTCTGTAGCAACCATGTAAACAGCTGCTAATACCTTGGACAATTGTGCTTAATGCCATTTAAATATATGGCATCCTAATTTCATTACCCATGCCACTTGTACTCAAGAGAGCTGTTTGGGGTAAGCAGTGCATGGAATTTGTGAACTGAGATAAATATGTTTGAAAATCTCAACTCCAATCTGTAAATACTATTTAGCTGCTAAGTTTCTCAATCTAAGCAAAACACATTTTCTTCTAGAAATAAGGTTAACCCAATGCCTTTTTTATTCAATAATATAACCAGATTAACCATCTAGATGTGACATCTATTTCTGTGTCTATTTTCTTCAGCTTTTTTATACAGATATCATAGTCATATACAGTTGTGAAGGGTACTCTAGGAAGCTCCATCCACATAGACCTATATATGTATGTGACAGTCCTGAGTACAATAGTGTAGATACACTGGGCATTTGGTAAATAAAAACCTCACTGTCCTGTCATTCACATTCTGGCCAGCACTATTTCTGGTATATTTGATACACTACTAGGGGAAGCCATCTTCCATAAATCTTTTCAAAGTCACTAATGCAGACATATCAATAGAGTGATGAAGAAATAATTCCAGGTCATGGTAGGCTTTCCCAACTCTTTCCTGGCAAAATTTGTTTCCTTCTCCCCCATACTTCCTTTTAGCCCCCTCTTTCTTAACTTCACTAGTAGAAGAATATTGCTGGGTGCTGTAGTCATTCAAATTCTACATAAGACTGGAATATGTCCCAGACCCACAGGATGTGGGATAACTACAACTTTCATGAGAAAGCTACATGGCTGACAAGACTTCATAAACTTTGTATCACTTGCCTTCTCTGGAAATTTTCTCTAAAGTGAATTGAATAACAAGGACTGAGGTGCACTCTTCATATTTAACTCCAGGAAGCAGACTCATCTTGACTCCCCTCCCTATCCCACTTCCAAAGTCATTCACAGGAAAGTCCATTCACTTTGTTCTTTTTTCCCCCAAGACTTTTTACATTTATTTTTAAAAATTTCTTTATTGATAAAGTTATTACATATGTGTCCATTCACTTTGTTCTTAGTCAAATGGCCCAACAAACTTTTGTCCAATTTTCTGTCAGGCACAGTCTTTGGCATAAAAGACATTTGAAATGTTTTCCATTAATTTCTTCATTTATGACCTTATCATTGAATGTGTTGAATTACATGCTTCTATACACCGACATATTCTATCCTAGGTAGTCACTTTTAACTAGTGGTTGAAGCTTTTATATCACTATAGCATATCATTGGTATTTAGGATACAGTAGAACCACCTGCATCTTATATCTTGAATATAGTACTACTTTTGTATGACTTATTTTTTAATTTAAAAACGTGATTTGGACTTGTAGATAAATCTTTACTCTAGACCCCTAAGGGTTCTAGAAAAAATAACATTAAGGCTAAATATTGCACAACTTCCATTATGGAACCCCTCTTGGGATAGGTTTATAAAGACAATTTATGGAATGAAAATATAGTATTTGGACACATGGATGCTTCTATGTAGAACTTGACATAAGATCTGAAACTCCCAAGTACATTTATTATTTTCACAATTAACTCGAGGTACTAGGGAAATAGAGACACAAATAACAGTAAGATTGTTTCTGAGCACATTTCTAAGTTTAACTCTTTTCTACCACTTGAGATTAGCAGAGAGGGTGGGAATCTGCATAACTGGGATGTCATTAAGTTGAGGTGAGATGAGACATTTCTTTTTTGGTTGCATTTATGGTAGCAACTCCACTTTTCTCTGTTTTGCCACTAGTTTTAGTCTCTACCAAGATACTAGGACTTTATAAAGCAAACACACTCGGAGGTCCCCACTGCACCATGAAAGCCTTAAGTGGTTGTGGTGTCCTAGATCATCTCTCCCTTGTCTCTCATTAGAACTTTTCAGTATTTGGCAATTCATTTTTTGTTGAATATCTACTATGTCTCAGCATTGATCTCAGTGCTGAGAATGCAGGAGAAAATAAGACAATTCAAGTGTAATGGAACTTGTATTCCAAGTGTGGTGGTTGGAGGCAGACACTATACGAATTTATAACAACTCAGGGTGTTAGTGCCTTGAAGAAAATTAAGCAGGGAGAGCAGAAACAGAGTAATGTGTGGGAACGACTTCTCTGATTCAGTTTCATTTGTGCAAACTCCTGAAGGAAGTAAGGGAGGCAGAGTCCACCACGGTGTAATGGCCATGGTGAGGGCAGGGAGGTGACTCAAGTGTTTGGGTATTAGCCAGGGGCCAGTATGACTGGAATAAGGAGAGTGGAGGCCAGCACTGCAGTCACTGAAGTTGAAGAAGTAGCCAGGGCAGATCATGTAGGGTATGGCTGTATTCCTGTAAAGCTTTACAGCCACTGACATTTGAATTGTATATCATTTCCATGTATCAGGAAATATTCTTTTCATTTGTTACAACCGTTTTAAAATGTCAAAAATAGCCCTAGCTGTTTTGGCTCAGTGGATAGAGCACCAGCCCATGGACTGAAGGGTCCCAGTTCAATTCCAGTCAAGGGCACATACCTGGGTTGCAGACTCAATCTCCAGCCCTGGTCGGGTGCATGCGGAAGGCAACCAATCGATGTGTCTCTTTCACATTGATGTTTCTGACTCTCCCCCTCCCTTCCACTCTCTCTAAAAATCAGTGGGAAAACATCCTTGGGTGAGGATTAACCAAAAAAAAGTCAAAAATAATTCTTAGCTCATAGGCCGCAGGCTGGATTTGACCCACAGGTCATAGTTCATAAACCCTGATCTATATCATTACACTATTCATCCTCCTCATTTTTGTTTGCTTGTGTCTAAGCTTATTGCTTTGTTATCCTCCATTAGAATGAAAGCTTTTTGAGATCAGGGACTTGTCATAGTCTTCTTTACTATAGTGTCCCACTCACCTTATACAAAGCCTGTAATAGAGTGGATACCAAGATATTTGTTGACTGACTGATGGAGTAAGCTTCTCCAATTTTGACATACCCAATTTATGAACTACTACATTAAACAGTCTCCAACATCAACTCTTATTATGGCTTGTCTGATTTCATTATTTAAAATCCTAAAGCATTTTAGAAGGTAGTATACTCACCCTGGGATATTTTCCTGTGGGGATTAGAGAATATTTGGGTGGAGGTATCCAAGAACCCTTCAGTGTCCTTCCAGCTGCAAGCTATTCTGTAAGGTGTTCACTTCTAGGAGCCAGTTATAGAAGGAAGTCACCTTAGCCAATTATTCCAGCTTGGTGGTCCCAGAACAAGAGATGGGCAAAGCAGAATCTGGCCATACAACAGATCTAATTAAAGCTTGAACAACTTGATGATCTCCCTCATCTTTGAGATCCTTAAGAAGTGCTGTCTATGTTTTCATTTTACACCAGTTGGGTTTGTGAAGATGTGGTAAATTATGGCAAAGTACTCTGGTCAGAAATGTTATTAGTCAGGCTAGGCCAGAACATGCTGAAATAACAACTCCAAATCTTTAGGGTTCACAAACAATAGAGACTTATTTATTGCTCATACCACATGACCATCCTGGTTCATCCAGGGTCAACTCTATGTCAGGATGAAACAGGCTAGCATCCACCTCTTGAATGTCATTAATCACCATGATGGAGGAAAGGACAGCCCTGGGAGAGTCTTGCCCTGACAGTTAAATGCTCTGGCCTGGAGTGACAGACATCACTTTTGTTCACAAGCCCTTGACTCACCACCCCATCAACCACAAGGGGCCCAGAAGTGCAATCCTTCCATGTGCTCAAATGGTAGAAAGCTGTAAATAATTGGTGAACAGTATTAATGACTAATACACACAACTTGAGTTGCTTCTAAATGTTTCTCATCGTACCTTTGAGATGGGAAACAGCCATGGTTGGACACTTGGATAGAATCACTGAAGGAAGACATTCAGGATTATTTCTGCTGCTCAGGGGGCTCCTTCTCCCTGAAAAAGGAAAGCTGTACATGCAGTTCAGTAAACATTTGTGGAATGTCTTCTATGTGCCAGGCATGAGTGGAAGTGATGTTTGTTTGTTTTTATATAAACTAAAGAGGTCTTAGTTATTTGCATCTTACCAATAGCCAAAAAGTTCAATTTGACCTGTGGAAAGGCTCATTTTAATACCGAAAATTTTAAGTAACACTGTAACTCTTTATAATGAGTCTCCTTTTGTTATTCATTGTTACCTAAATAACTGTAACACTTACATGGAGAAAAGTACTGTTTTCCTGAAATCCAGGTTTGGCTAAAATAGTTTCTGAAGAGAGAAAAATTATATGTATTGAATATTGCTATGGCAAATATTTTGTTGTTGCCTACTGTTTTATTTTGGAGAGAGTTAGGAAGACTATAATTTTGGTTGAATGAATACCCTGAGTTCATCCTAAATAAGAGACTCCCCAAAAGGAACAGAGTGGGATGATAAAGTAAAAGCAGCCTTTGTAATGGTGTGCTTGGTTCATAACTATACTGTCACAGCAAGACTCAGGATCATTGAGTATTTTAGAGAATGCAGAGGATATTGGAGAGGAGGAGAAGGAGAGCAGTAGGTGTTCACATGGAGCCACTGCATCTTTAGGAAGATGAAAGGGGGCATACTGTGCTTCCAGCAGCACAGCAAAGCTGCCTTGTAAAAAGGATGATGAAATTCTGCATACAAATTCTCTGCCCACCCAATGGATTATGTTAGAAGTTAGGTTGAAATGGGACTGTAGCAGTTAATTATGGCCACAATAATGCTGTGTGACAAACCAGTTCAAATTTCAGTGGCTTCAAACATCAAAAATCTATTCTCACTTATATTTCTGTGGGTCGGCTGGGAGTCAAGACTCAAGCCATGGGTTGAATGTGGGTCTGCCCCACATGTCTTTCCTCCTCCTTGGATCAGTGGGCTAGAAGGAGAAGATGCTTGTGGTAATGGTGGAAATCTAGGAAAACTGTGCAATCATAAGTACATTTGAGTCCTCTGCTTGTATCATGTATCCTATTGGTCAAAGCAGGTCACATGCCCCAATGTCATTGGGCTGAGAAATAGACTCCTTCCTTGGTGGGGGTAGCAGGAGAGGCAGTGAAATTGTTTGTAATAACCTAATTACCATAAAGGCTCTGGGTTGTTTCCTTAGACGTTGGGCCCTTGATCTTTGAGATCAATGATAAAGAGATTCTAACTCATGAATATATATACTCATGGGGTTATTCAGAGCATCCTTTTAGAGCTTTGCCACTCAAACCCATCCCACACTCATGTGCCCCCACATTTCCTAAGCACAAATGCATCAAATGGGAGCAGAGACATTTGAGTAGAGCCCAGATTTAAAATGTATAGGGGGGCATAGACATCTCCCCAGATGCTAAACAATGTGGCTGGGGAGAAAACCACCAATAATAGTCATCAAATTGGAGGCTTTGAAGGTCTCAGACATCTTAAACCTTTAGAATCCCCTTAAAATACCCAGACAGCTATGCATTCATTTTCACAGAAGTGTGTGCATGCATGTGTATGTATGCACGTGAGCATACGCACACACACACTTTCCCTGCATATGTAGTTCCTTTCCTTAGTCTAAGTTTCCTGGATTTCTCATATATATGCATTTAAATATAGAACTGCATAAGTAAAAGAACTGCTGGTAGCATGAGCCTCCCCACTCCCCACCCCCCACCAAATGACCAGGTTTCTGGATTTCAGAGAAGGAGGACCAGGCCTTCTGCTGGTTCCAGCTGAGCATCCGAAACAGGTGTAGCCAGAGCAGTGATATTAGTAAGTTCCCACAGTTGGTATGCCCCCTACTGTTAGGTACTATCTATTGTGAATAAGGCCAGACCCTAATAAAACACAAAGGTTTAAGAAGTGGGTCATTTTTTTTCTTCATCCATCTATAAAGATATATGTAAAGCCTAAGCAGATACTTTGAAATTGGCCTTTTATCTAAAAACTAGAGGCCTGGTGCACAAAATTTGTGCACAGGTAGGGTCCCTAGGCCTGACTGGCAATCAGAGCTGATCGGTGCCTTCTGGCTTCCAGCCAGGGCCTCCCTTCCCTGGCTGCCAACTGCCGGCCAGGGTCTTCCTTTGTTCTGCGCTGCCCTCTGGTGGTCAACGCACATCATAGTGAGCGATAGAACTAGTCTCCCGGTCAAACTCCTATGGGGACACTTAGCATATTAGCCTTTTATATATAGAGAGATATCCCCAGGAAATTTTATTTAAAGGAAAAAGAAAAGTGTGCCCTTGATTTGCCCTGAAAAGTTTTCCTCTTTTTAATTTTTATTTACTCTAATTGGAGTTGCCCCATCTTGTTCTTTTCAAACCCACCTCTCTGGTTACTAAGGAAAATCAAGGGCCATCAGAGACCTATAAACCCCAGCAAAGGACCATATGCCCTGCTCCTGAGAAAGGGAAGAAATGAAATGAACTTCATTGGGTGCCTACTCTATACCTGATCATTTCCCACATATGACCTAGTATAATCTCCACATCCGTTCTATGTAGCATTATTAGCATTACCATCTCTAAATGGGGAAACCAAGGCTTAAGGAAGTTCAAAAATTGACCCTCAGTCAAATAGCTAAAAAGGAGCAGTGCCTGAATTCAAAGCCAGCTTAGTTTATTTTTTTAAGTTACTATATAGTAAAATCAACATTATTCCATTTTGATGTGCAGTTTTATGAAATTTAACACATGTATAGATTTGTGTAATCACCACAACAATAAAAAATACAGGAAAATGTTCATTTATGCTACCCTTTTATAGTCACACCCTCCCCCAATCTCTGGCAACCTCTGATCTCTTCTTCATCACTATCATTTTGGGTTTTTTGAGATTGTCATAAATGGAATAGTATAGTATGTAACCTTTTGAGATCAGCTTATTTCACTCCCAATGCCTTTGAGAGCCATCCAAGTTGCTATGTGTACCACAGTCCATTTTTTTTTATTACTGCGTGGTATTATGTGGGATGGATGTAGCACAGTTTGCTTAACCATTCACCCATTGAATGACATATGGGTTATTTCCAGTTTTATTTTGGTTATTGCGAAGAAAGCCAAACTATAAACATTCATGTAAAAGTTTTTCTGTGAACATAAGTCTTCATTTATTAAGGGTAAATTCCTAGGAGTGGGACTTATGGTTCACATGGTGAGTGTATGTTGAACTTTACAAGAAACTGCCAACACATTTTCCAGAGCGCTATAGCATTCAAAGCCAGTTTTGAACACTCTGAATCCATGTTCTCACCTCTTCAATCAGCTGTCTGTCCAGAGGACAGAGGGGTTTGTTGTATTGGGCAAAACTTCCTTTTGGGAGATGTTATTTCCACTTGGGACTTGAAGGAGGCAAAGTCACAAAACTTCAACGTGGATTCACAAGTTTAACATGGCCTGAACATATTTTTTGACAGGTGGAAGAGTGAGAAATGGGAATAGAGGGGCAGCGGTGGGGGATATCTCTGGAGAACAGCCGGGAACCTGGTGGTGCAACTTGGACCCAAAACCAGGGGAAATGTTGCAGTTTTGGCTAAGCCTTAAACACCAAGTTAAAGGTGTAATGCAAAATGCTCTTCCAGTGAAATTGAAGTTGCTAAGAGTTGGAGGGAACAGGAACTATTTGTACTGCAACCTGATCTGCCTCCCTAAACCCACTACAAAGAACTGTGCCCCCAGGCCATACTTGTAAATCCCTAAGCAAATCTAGGGAAAGTTGTGTGAAATGTGTTCCCTCCATTGCTCACACTGAAGCTTCTGGGTTTTCAAAATATACAAATTCTATTCACCTCACCCCCTTATGAGCAAACTTCCTGAAAACATAGTGCCAACATACTTTGACAAAATAACATCAACAGTTTGTAAAGGCTTGAGAGCATAGTCTCAGAGCCACACTTCTCAAGAGATCCAGTGAGGAGCTTTGCTTAGCTGGTCACCTTTTTCATCTAGAACAGGAGGTTTCTTCATATGGGAAGTAAAAATATAAAACAATTTGAAGAAATGTTTAAAATAAGTATAATTAAGACTCTTAAAGAGATAAAGAAAGAAATGTTCATAAAATAAAATTACAAGTTAGGAAAAACATACAGAAATGAAACAAAAAGCAGATTGGAAAGAGAATGAAATAGAAATATTAGAAATTAGAAATATGATGGTTGAAATTAAAAGCTTAACAAAAATAAATTGTAGATCACACAATTGAAAAATTGGTGATGGAAGAGATGAATTTAATTTATCCATAACACACAAAAATGAGATGGAGAAAAAAATGGATAAATCTGAAAAAGATATTTAAGAGATATGTAAGATCATTGAAAGGCTCCAATGTATCTCTAATAAGTATTTCAAAAAAGAGAATAAAGACAATGTAATACAATGGAATAATGAAAAATATAATGATTGAGAACAGAACTGAAATTTTTAAGTGGGTGGCCTCAGATTTAAACTGTTATGAAGGTCTCTGTCTCAACTTCTCAACTTTGCTGTTGTGGAATGAAGGCAGCTATAGACACTATGTAAATAAATGGACATGGCTGTATTTCAATAAAATTTTATTTGTAAAAACAGGAGGGCAACAAGCTGAATTAGGCCGGGGGGGTATATTTTGATAATTCCTAATCTAGAGAATTAACTATTGTATATGTTTTCATGTATATTCCTCCAGATATTATATATGTTTTAAATTATATATGATTAATTATCAATGGTTAATTTTTTATATATTTGATGCACATTATACACACAAATAACTTTTAAAAAGATATAATTGAATCATACATGACCATACTTGCTCTTCTGAGCACCCACTTTCGGACAACTCAGTATCCATCTTCATATCTAAAAAAAAATCTACTCCCCAAACACTGTTGAATGCAGATTCATTCTTCCCAATACACGCCTACATCTCTGGTTTTGATGCTCACATAGTATTTAATTGTATACATGTATCATTATTTATATAACCATGACCCTAGTTTTGAACAAATAGGCTGCATACTGAAAATCTTTTGTTGGCCAAGTCATGTTTTTAATTTAAAAATATTTTTTATTGATTTTAGAGAGAGGAAGGGAGAGGGATAGAGACATAGAAACATCAATGAGAGAGAACATCATTGATCAGCTGCCGCCTGCATGGCCCCTACTGGGGATCAAGCCCACAACCCAGGCATGTGTCCTGACCCGGAATAGAATTGTGACCTCCTGGTTCATGGGCTGACGCTCAACCACATTTTTACTTACAAATCCAGGCATCATATCAGTCAATACAGTTTGTGCAACTGTGTGGAAAGGCAATTTTCAGCATAAACTGAAGAAGTGTATTTTATGAGAAAAAACACACCCATGCCTTTGAAATAGCAAACAGATTTAAAAAGAAAAAAGGCTCAGAAGATTAGAAGTCAGAAATTTCAGGTTGTTAGAATCTTAAAAATCTTTTTTCCTAGTGTGACTTTAGGCAGTTCCCCAGGACTTTATGGGTCAGTTTCTCAAACAAATAATAGAATGAAAACAATTGTCATTGGCTCCTGTCACAAAAATAGTGCAATTTAAAAATATATATTAATTACACGTGGCTGCTGTACCAAATGACCACAAACTTGGTGGTTTAAAACAACAGAAATGTATTTTCTTTCAGTTCTGGAATTCAGAATTCTGAAACCAAGGTGTAGGCAGGGGCTCTCTAAGAGCCTGCCTCCGAAGGCTCTTAGAGAGAATGTTTCCTTGCCTCTTCCAGCTTCTGCTGGCTACAGGCCATCCCTAGCTTGTGGCTGCATTATTTTAATATTTGCCACTGTCTCCAAAAAATCTTCACCTTTGTGTTTGTGGCTTCCCCTGTTCTGTCTCTTATTAGGATACTTGTCTTTGTACTTAGGGTCCACGTGGATAATCCAGGAGGATCTCATCTCAAGATCTTTAACTTTATGACATCTGCAAAATTCCTTGTCCCAAATAAAGTCACATTTACAGGTTCTGGGGGTTAAGATGTAGACATATTTTGAAGCTCACCATTGTTTTTAAATGTTCTGAGTACCCAAGGGGAAATACGTAATCCCTTTGATTCAATCATAAGTGAGCAGAATGTGAATAAAAAAATACTAGTTTGTTTTCCCTAGGTACTGTTGTACATTTGAATCATATCTCTAATTCCTTTTCAGCTCTATTTACATTTTTAAGTGTTAGCAATGAAGGTCATCAGACAAACTAAAACTTTAGTAACTTGGTTTCATACCACTATTTTGTTTGTTTTTCCAAGCGGTCCCTGTTAGAACAATCTGAACAGCAGATTAGGGCAGCTTCTGGCTTGGAGGAACTGCTGCAAATCACACACTTCGAGGACTGGAAGCTGTGGAGATGCCGACTGAAGCTGAAAAGTTTTACCACCCCGGACTCTCGCTCAGCATCCCATCGGTCCACCAGGTTTGCGGCAACTTTCTATGACATTGAAACATTAAAAGGTAGGTGTGTGTGTATGTGTGTGTGTATGTGTGTGTATGTGTGTGTGTATGTGTGTGTGTGTGTGTGTGTGTGTGTGTGTGTGTGTGTGTGTAGGCCAATTCTTGCTCTTTCTCAGATAGTAACAAATGCACCAACTCTGCCAAAAGTTTGAGCAAGGCAGCATGTGTTAGGGAGAGGAACAGGGGGTCTGATTTCATAGCTTTGGTGTTAACGGAGAATCTTACTTTCCTATATCTACTCTTGTTTTCCTATATTAACTCTGCAGAGAACTATATTGAGTATGATTTTTAGATTTAAAAAATCAACACAAAAGAACACTTCAAAATACAGGAGTATATTTAACTCAAAGATGTGAGGGCAAAACACCCCAGAAAGATGGTTTTTAATTTTTAAAAAATAATTGTGTTTACTTAAAAAAATAAAACAACCTTGGCATTCATTAATAAAAAAACATTCTGCTATACATACATGGATAAAAACTAATAGTTTAGATATAGATTTTTTTATTTCTTTGACAGTCTATGGTTTTTTAAAGTAAAAAATGAAAAGTAAAAGTTGGAAGCTAAGTTGTAATAACATATGCTGGTATTAGTAGCAGAATAATTGATTCTCTCTAGATGAAATAATCTAAACTCCAAACTATAAAATAACATAATTGGAAATAAAGGGAATAGTAAGGTATGGTGGTCCTTTATAAGAAAACCATTGTCTATATGTACTGTGCCGTAATGAATGAAATACATGCCCAATAAAATTATGTGGCTTCCAATTAGGCATTTACCTTTTTTTATGAAATGTCAACATAATGCAAGAAGCCACTGTGGCAGTGTTGACCTAGCATTTTATTTATTTTTATTTTTATCTTTATTGTTGAGAATATTACAGATGTCCACCACTTTCCCCCCCATTGCCCACCTCTACCCGGTTCCTGCCCCACCCCAGGACCTAGCATTTTAGAATTGATTAAGATATGATTGCCTGCTAATGGATTATATTTATCAAATAATTCAATTTGATCACTAAGCCAAAAACATTCTTTTCTTTCTTTCTAGAGTTATCTTTACTTTTCCCCACTGGTAAAAAGATGACAAGGTTGCACAGGTCTCTATTGTTGGCTGTGGGGAGGCTTTGTGTAGGCAGGGATAAATCCCTCGGCTGTATTGTGGGCCTGAGTGTGAAGAGGATTCTTTGTGTTTTTGTATGACTGTGTGTCTAAATGAGTGGAGATCATTGGAACCATGGCCTAGAACCCACTTTAGCCAGAGGTTTGAAGCTCTAGTCACTTCTTTGTGGTAAATTAGCCTGGACTTTATGAAAGCAAAGAGGTCAGACCTCACCTGAGATCCAAGGCCTTAACCAGATTACCTGTGTAAAGACCTGAGAGGGCTGGAGATACTCTGTGAAGACGGAGTTAGACAAGCATTACCATAAAACCAAAATTAGGTGATTTTAAAAAGTCAGTGACATTGACAATTCCTAAGGAGGAAACCATAAAAAGTGTAAAAATATTTTTAACAACTCTAAAATATTTCATTATATGGGGGGTCATCTGAAATTTTGACTAATTTAGAAGCAGTAAATAATCAAAATAATCAAATGGGTGTAGTACATCACTTATAATTTGTTATCAACTCTCCCTCATGGATTTCAGGGTAATCTTGGAGGCAGAACAGACATACTGGCGGTATGAAGAATAGTAGAGTTATGCAGCCTTTACTCAGTGACATTGGTCATAGTTCCACACAATTTTGATTAAAATCTTACTGCTCCAACTCTCAAAACTTAGTTTTATAAAAAAGCAAATGGAAAACAGTATTTAAGTAGAATTTTAAACAGTAATATCTTCATAATTTAATCACTTGTTTTTTTCTAGGATTCATGATTAATGGTAGTGAGATACCCATATTAACACCTAATTGCATAATTTATCTCTCATATTTATAGACTTCAGGCTCTTTATGTAAATATTCAAAATCATAAATTTAAAAAGGTTTCTTAGGATAAAAGATTTTATTATTTAAAAAAGAGTTTAGGCAAACTGTCTAGTGTATGTAATGTTTCTCAGCTGGCCAAACATCTTGTATTTTGTGACGTTCAGTGATTGAAGAAGCAACATATGAGCAAAATTGCGATTAAGAGGGGGAAAATATGGAAACATGTTTTAAGGGAATAATTTCTAGACTACAGTCAGATCTCCAACAATAATATTATGTTTGTGTTCTTTAAGCAGATGTTCCTCTGTCTCTTCTAGTGGAAACATGTTCACATATATGGGAATTTAGAATATTCTGGGGAGAGACCAATACAAATTTTTGAAGATGGGGTAAAAATGGAGAATTTATCTATTGCTGCATAACACTTAACCAAAAACTTAGCTGCTTAAAACAACATTTTTTAAAATCTCACAGTTTCTGTGAGTCATAAATGCACACATGGCCTAGATGGGTGTCCCTCCTGGGCCTCTCCAAAGGATGCAGTCAAGGTGTCAGCGTGGGCCACAGGTAGCATCTCGAGGTTCAACTGGGCAGGATGTGTTTTCAAGTTCACTTAGTGGTTGTTGGCAGGACTTAGTTAAGCAACCAACAAAAAATGTATTCCTCAGTGGTGCTAAAACCTGTGCACTCTTGGCTTCAAGTAGAAGAAATGCTATTCAGCTGTGTCATATAAATTGCTTAATAAATAACGTTATTTCTTTTTTTAAAATATATTTTATTGATTCCTTACAGAGAGGAAGGGAGAGGGATAGAGAGTTAGAAACATCGATGAGCGAGAAACATCGATCAGCTGCCTCCTGCACACCCCCTACTGGGGATGTGCCCACAACCAAGGTACATGCCCTTGACCAGAATCGAACCCGGGACCCTTTGGTCCGCAGGCCGACGCTCTATCCACTGAGCCAAACCAGTCAGGGCGACGTTATTTCTTTACACACTTCCATTTACTTCTTAATTGACCAGCTTCTCCAGATGTACCAATGTGGTTATATACAGGATATGGTGTTCTTCACCAAAGAAAAATAAAATTATATTCTAGAAAGGTATTGTGTAAGTGTGAAGGAACAGATTTTGACTCTAATTTTTCTGTAAACAATCTTTGGTTAAAGGACCAACAAAAAATAACTAGTAAAATAAGTGCTACGACTGTGCCCGGCATAACCCTGGCTCACATTGGCATGTCAGGACTGTTTCTTCTGCTGGCCCCAATGAGCTTCCTCTTTGCAGTTATAGATGAGGAATGGCAAAGAACCCAGTGCAGCCCTAGAGAGACGTGTGTGGAGGTCGCCAGTGAGCTGGGGAGGAGCACCAACAGGTTCTTCAAACCTCCCTGTGTGAACGTTTTCCGGTGTGGCGGCTGCTGCAATGAAGAGAGCGTCATCTGCATGAACACCAGCACCTCGTATGTTTCCAAACAGGTATGAGGACACCAGCTAGCATGTCCTCTGCCAAGTCCCAATGATGACAGTGTTGACAGCTGCAACTGAGCTTTTTGCCAAACACTGTGCTAAATGCTTTGTGTGTGTTGTCTCATTTAATCCGTGAAACAAGCTAAAGGGGTATCTTTTTATCCTTCTTTATAGATGAGAAAACTTAGGCTCAGAGAAGTAACTTGTGGCAGAGCTGGGCTTCAAATCTAGGTCTGTGAGACTCCAGAGCCTGAATTTTTATCAGTCGTTGCCTCTCTGATGCTGTAATCATATGGAAGTTGCTAGAATAGACATTAAAAGGAATGAAGACAGCTGCACTGCCTTGTTGATTAGTTAGGTTCTGTGTTGTTCAAATGGAGTGACTGAGAAGAGTTTAAGGGCAGTGGTTCTCAGCCTTGGGTGCACATTAGAATCACCTGGGAATCTTTTTAAAATTCTGATTTCTGGGCCTCGTCCTCCGGAAATTCTGTTTCTTTGTTACTAATGTTGTGGCCCCACCCCATCACAAAGAAACAGAATTCCTGGAGGATGAGGCCCAGAAATCAGGATTTTTAAAAGATTCCCAGGTGATTCTAATGTGCAGCCAAGGTTGAGAACCACTGGGTTAGGGGAAAAGAGGAAGGGCTGGTGCAGTACCCAGAGCTAGCAAAAGGGGACTTTTTTATATTTTTTTAATTTATTCTTTGTTGTTTTTTTTCTTTTTTAAAATTTCTTTATTGATTAAGGTATTACATATGTGTCCTTATCCCCCATTACCCGCCCCCCCCCCACATTCATTGAAGAGTAGTTATGGGACCAGAGAGAAAATGAGGAAGAGGGCTGCAGGACTGGCTGGAGGAATGGAGGCCACGGTCAACCCTTAGCCTGGCAAAGAGTGGGGGGTAGGGGGTATGGGTAGGCAAAAAGACCTATAGATGTCATCCATAGATGTCAGTGTCCTGGGACACAGAGCCCTGTGGGGAAGGAAAGAGAGAGAGGATGCCATCTCTGGAGAGGCAAATGGAAAGTATCTAGCACAAAAGACATTTGAAAACAATTCTGCAGTCTCCATGAAAGAAATAATTCTTCCCTTTCCATCTCATAAAATCCTTTTTGCTCAGCAGATAAGTTTTTCTTTTTATTGCTACCATATTGTTGCAAAATATAATTGTTGCATAGGAAAGAAGTAATAACAAATTTAGGAAAACATATTAAAAAGCTGTAAGTCAAACTACATTCCTTTTGGCGCTATTTTGCAAATTCCTTGTGCATATTCATATATTCATTTATCACATTTGCCTATATAGCCTTTATTCTGTATGCATATGTATATAATAGCACAATAAAATTACATATGCGCCAAATATATCCATGTTAGGTAATTATCTTAATTAGATATAAAGAATGGAATGTTGATTTGTTTGGCAATGGGTTCTTATCCTTAATTTTGTTCCTCCTACCCCCTAAAATACCCCTTAAACTGTAGAGTTTAATTTCCCAAATCCTTTTAGAGAATCTCATAACTTGTAAATTCCGACCTCTACTATTTGACAATCAGGTCAAAAAATAACAAGCTTGGCTAGGCACCAACTGTCAGAAAAAACAAAGCTTGCATTAACGTAAAAGGCTTTAGTTCATGACCATGTTATTCCCTAGAGCAGAGCTGAAAAATTTCGCAAGAAGATGAAATTTATGCAAAGTAAACACTCTAAAAACACTCTCTTACTTAGACTCATGGAATTCCATTACATATTGAAAGGTCAGAATAAACACAACGTTAATGGATTGTTTTCACTTAATAGATAGTTGAGTACTTTATTTTGACTGCTGTACTCAACAAATGATTAGTTTTACAGAATGTACTTAACTGTAAGTGTACAGCAGTTTTTATTTCCAATTATGCATATCTGAACATTTTAATTGTGTTTTTTTTAACTACCTCTCATCCCAAAGTTATGGACTATTTCATGAAATACCTCTTAGAAACAAAGTGAACAAATGAATTCTCTATGTAGAAAAGACTACATCCACTGGTGATTGAATGGACAGAGAATTAAAATCAAGTTCAAATTCATCCGTATATCATAGAACCACTCTAGAAACAAAGTAATTGACATTTCTCTAAATTCTACTTCCCAAGATACCACCTTGCTTCTTCTGGTCACAGCAATTTCATTCCAAAAAGTAATAAAGTATATTCTTAACAGTATCACCTCTGCCTGTAGAATAGACTGCCTGGGTTCAAATGTCCACTCTTCTAATCATAGTTATATGGCCTTAGGCAAGTTGTATAACTTCTCTGTACATCTATTTCTTCACCTGTAGAGGGTTGGGGAGGGTAATACAAACCCACCCTATATCGTTGTAATAAGGAATAAATGAATTAATATAAAAGTGCTTACAACAGGGCTGGCATATAGAAACATAGAACGAATGACATTCATGTTACCTATAATTTAGTGGTTGGGCATGATGATCATGTATCAGTCAGTTATTGTTGTGTGATGCTGCATAATAAACATCCTAAAACTCAGGGGCTTTAAACAACAAAGACTTATTATTACTCATGTACCTGAGATCTAGTTAGTTTAGAGTAGGCTCCATAGGGCTTGACTCCAAGGTACAGGTTGAATCCAGGTCTATTCCCTATGTCTTTCATCCCTTGGACCAGCAAGCCTGTCAGATCATTCTCTTCTCATGGCTACAAGCCCTACAAAGTATGCACAGTTCAAGTTTGCAGTTGTGTCATGTCTGCTACCATCCTGTTGACTAAAACAAGTCACATGGCCAAGTCCAAAGTCAAAGAACAGGAAACTATATTCCTTCAATGGAGACAGTATGAGAAGTGATAAGTAAATTGTTTTTGAACAATAATCTCTTCATCATGGTCTCAAAGAAACTTCATAGGAAAAAGAAAAAGAAAAAAGAAACTTCATAGGTATAATTTCATTTAATCTTTACTATTTACACTCAAATTTAAAGCAGGAGCATGGAGTAACAGTACCATTTTACAAGGGCACCAGTGGCACAGAAAAATTAGGAGATTTAATCAAGCTTAAATACATGGTAAAATTGGATAAGGCCCCAGTCAGCTGACTCCAAGCCCAGCAGTCTTCCCACTATGTTAGCCTTTATCCTTACTAGTTCTGTTCTTGATGAAAAAACTTTGCTAAAGTCACTACCATAAAGGACAAAGGCAAAAATGCAAACTGTAGAAATGTTCTTTTAAATATATTTGTATTGTGGTTATTTTCTCTACTCTAGCTCTTTGAAATATCAGTGCCTTTGACATCAGTGCCCGAATTAGTGCCTGTTAAAGTTGCCAACCATACAGGTTGTAAGTGCTTGTCAACAGCTCCCAGCCATCCATACCCCATTATCAGAAGATCCATTGAGGTCACAGAAGAAAATGGGTAAGCATTTCTTGTATTTGATTAGTACTTGTTCTTGCCTTTGCCTAAGCTGTGTGTGTAGAATACTTCATTAATTATAGAGTCATCACTTTCTTTCCCAGTTCTTCATTTTTTCGCTTCTAACTCAGATCTACTGGTAATAACTGTTTGGCAAATACGTTTTTTATCAGGTGTTAGATGTATATTGCAGTAGGACCAAACAACTCAGTGCTTATGAACTTAGCGTGTCTGCTATGGACACCTTTGTTCTTCATATGCACAGTCTAATGCAGTTGTAAAACTTCCTTCCAGCCTCAACTTTGGCACATGTTCCCTCATTCCAAAAAAACCACAAACATTAAATAAAACTCATTCTAGGCTGTTTATACATTTCAGTCCCAAAATTAGGGGTGGGAAAAAGGTTCCTGAAGTCATTGGCGAGTGCCAAAATTATCTGCATCTGAGTTTGGAGATTTTCTAACCCTTCCTCTTGAGATTACCAAATGAAAATTTCTTATTTTAAATGAAAATTACTTAAAATTCAGTTGACTTTGAAATTTTTCTAAGAGTATTTTGTGATTCTTTATGACACAAATTATAACACCCTGAAGTGTTCAGGAATCAAAGAGAAGAATCATTGATTTGGAAAAAAAATTGAGAAACAAATGAAGGTCAAATTATAAACACTGAATAAAAATATAAACTAAGTTGGATACTTAGATTTTGCAAAGGTAAATCAGTAAACACATGTGTGAGTGGCAAGCGAAGGAGTGAGCTGGTGGTTATATGTTACTTAACAGTGAGCTAAGAAGACATCGCTACCTCCCTTAAGCAGAAAAAAAAGCTCATCTATAAGGAACATTTATCCTCAAGATGTTCCTGCTGTTCTGACCAATGTTCTTTATTTTAAAGAAGATAGTGCTTAGGAGCTATGTTAGAACAATATTTACTTTTGGTAAATAGGCTCTGTTGACAGGTAATTTGCATCATTTTAACACAAATCTTCTTAAAGAGTATAACTTCCCAAAATTACAGTTTCATTTCCAAAGGTTTCTAAGTAGAATATTTGTAATTACAGAATTACTAATTATATGCAGTTCATAAATATGAATTAAGCTATTTAAAATCTTAACTATTCTCTCTCAGAAATGTATGCAACGTTTTTAAAAAATGTTTCAAAGGTACGATTGCCCTTGAAAGCTTTTAAATCCGGTTTATTTCTTTTTCCTAGTTGTTCCCATCCCAAGAAACTATGTCCTATTGACATGCTATGGGATAGCAGCAAATGTAAATGTGTTTTACAGGAGGAGAATCCACTTGCTGGAATGGAAGGTAATGAGAGCAGTATGAAATAATAATAGTAATAATAAAAATAACAACAATAGCAACTAACATGTATTGAGTGCTTAATATGACCAGGCAATGTTGTAAGGCTTTTATACGTATTAACTCATTATATCCTCACAATAATCCTATAATGTACTATTATTATCCTCTTTTTACAATCACAAAGTGTACATACTACAATGTCTAGTGATTTTCTCAAGGTCACACAAGCTAAAAGTGATAGAAGCAGTCAGATTCCACAGCTCTCTGTGCTTTAATTATATAGAAAACCCACTAATGCATTATCTGCTTTTTAATATTAAAGAAAAGTCCAAAGCAATTAGAGCATCCCAATACATTTAATTTGAAAGGGGATGATAACCTTTAATGAAAGCCACTTCAGAACTAAACAGTTAACCACATTTTACTAATTTATTTATATAAAAGTCTCACCAGAAGATAAAGTAATTTTGGATTTCTTGGTTTCTTTTAACTGTGTCATGTGAAAACATGACAGTAATTTGAAAAAAAGGGGGGGATAAGAGGAAACTTTTTCTGAAACAAAATCAAATTAAAAGCAAAACACAGCTATTAGACTAAGGGGAATTGGGAACCAAGTGAGATAAGCAACCATCACTGCTCATAACTCATAATGCTATGATTTTTGGTGATGAGCATTTGGCTAAAAATGAATGCATTTTTGGTCATTTACCAGAGAACTTGATATGATTCCACTGGAAAAAAAATTGTAAGGAATCGTGCAATTTTGAACTTTGCTTGTTTTAAACCACGATTTGTAAGCAACCAGTAAGGATTCAACTCTAAGGAATCAGTCCTTAGAAACCATAAGTACTAACTTACTTCCTATATTTCTGTCTGTCAGCATGAAAGTTTAATCCAGGTTTTAAGGGAAACTTAACGGTCATGTAGTTTAAATGCCCATGAAGATCTTGAATGTTATCTATGTCCTTCCCACCAAATGCTCATCCATCCTCTGCTAGACATACATCAGTCATGGGGAAATTCACCACCTACCGAGGCAGCATATTTACTCTGACCATACTCTTATTGCTAGTAAACTATACTGAACCTAAATCTCTCACTCCAGAGCACTACTGTCAATGGAATTACAGTGAGAGTCACATATGTAAATTGCATTTTATAGTACTCACATTAAAAAGGTCAAAATAAACAGGTGAAATGAATTTTCATAATCTTATTTAATCCAACATATCAAAAATTATGTGATTTTAACATGCAATCAATACAAAATTTATTAATGATTTGTCCTCATTTTTTTGTGCTGTCTTTGAAATATACTGTGTACTTTATACAGACAGCACATCTGTATTTGGAGTTGCCATTTTATGCTCAATATGATCTGTAGCTACCATGTTGGATAGACCAGCTCTAGAGTATCAACTCATTGTTTCAGGGTTACCCTATAGAGCAGCGGTTCTCAACCTGTGGGTCGCGACCCCTTTGGGGGTCGAACGGCCCTTTCACAGGTGTCGCCTAAGACCATCGGAAAACACATATATAATTACATATTGTTTTTGTGATTAATCACTATGCTTTAATTATGTTCAATTTGTAACAATGAAAATACATCCTGCAGCATATCAGATTACATTACGATTCATAACAATAGCAAAATTACAGTTATGAAGTAGGAACGAAAATAATTTTTTGGTTGGGGTCACCACAACATGAGGAACTGTGTTAAAGGGTCGCGGCATTAGGAAGGTTGAGAACCACTGCTATAGAGTCATGTAAAACGAGTATAATTCTTTCTCCATGTGACTCATTTATAACAGTGTTAGAAAGTTATTGTGGGAGGCAATATACATAGAACTTATAGGCTATTCTAGTAAAGGTTTTCCTGGTCCACAGCTTCTGAGAGAGATTTGTACTCAGGAAATTTGCATGCAAGTACCATGCATTAAAGTGTGAGAGGGAATCAGGACTGGGCAGAGGGAGAAGTTGAACTGTGTTGCAGTTGCTAAGAGGTGTCAGCCAATCCTATGGGGAGCTGAAGCTGGGATGGCCCTTGGGAGATTGCCCCCCAAATTCCATCAGTTTATTGGTAAAAATGATAAATGGAACAAGGCTGGGTCCTATGAACTTGTCATTCATTGTATGTGGGCTACCTCAGGGAGGGGATGTAAACTTAGGTAACATGGCCTCTTTCTGCTGAAGGTAATTCCTGGGGAGGGACGCAGCTGGTGCACATGGGTGCTGAGGTAGGCAGAATAGTGGGGAAAGAGAGAAGTGCTCTGAGCATGGGGAAAATGAGTGCTCAGGATTGGAGGTGAGAGAGCATAGCATGTTGGAGTGCTGGAAGAAGTTGCATGGTGGTGATATAATAGGAGAAGGCTGGGTAGAAGCTGAGAGCTTCATAGGGCACACTATGAACCTTGTCCCAGAGCTTAGATGTGATACTAGGGGCAAAGGGAAATCACTCAACTGGTTCAAGCAGGAAACTGACAGCAACAATTAGAATTTTAGCAAAATTAACCCAGTGACAGAGTAGAAGAGGATGGGTTGTCCTGGGACCAGAAAGGAGGCAGGGTAGCTTTTGAGAAGTTGTAGCAATGATGGAAGTGAGAGGCACGGGATAACTTGGATCATGATCACTTCTAATTTTCATGTCCTATAATTCAATTAATGTGGGTCAAGTTCCTGGTCACTTTTCCAATAGTCTTATCTACTTGATGGAATATACTGAGCTTATTGTTCACTAAACACCTTTTGCACACTTGTGGCAGTCAACTGCCTTTTGTATAATGACCTCGTCACTGAATGAGCACCTTTGAATTAGTGAATCTAAGTCCAATTGAATTTTTAAAAATATATATTTTATTGATTTTTTTACAGAGAGGAAGGGAAAGGGATAGAGAGTTAGAAACATCGATGAGAGAGAAACATCGATCAGCTGCCTCCTGCACACTCCCTACTGGGGATGTGCCCACAACCAAGGTACATGCCCTTGACCAGAATTGAACCTGGGACCCTTGAGTCCGCAGGCTGACGCTCTATCCACTGAGCCAAACCAGTTAGGGCTCCAGTTGAATTTTGTCTGGTTAGATTCAGGTCATTGCTCTAACCTGTTTTAAAAAATACCAAAAAATAAAAAATGGAAAATTGGGTAGTCCTGATTTTGTATTTTATATTTCTTAAGATAGCCACAACTTTAAGAATTTACTTGGAAAAAAATCCATCAGTTTATTGATAAAAATGATAAATGGAACATGGTTGGGAACAGAATACATTAGTATCACATCATCAACCTCCCTAGGATTAAAATCAATATATAACACTACAAAGCCATTATAATCAAAACAACCTGGCACTGGCACAAAAACAGGCATATATATCAGTGGAACGGAACAGAGACCCCAGAAATCAACCCACACCTTCATGGTCAATTAATATTTGACAAAAGAGGCAAGATTATACAATGGAGTAAAAACAGTCCCTTCAATAAATCGTGTTGGGAAAATTGGACAGGTACATGCAAAAAAAATGAAACTAGATCACCACCTTACACCATACACAATAAACTCAAAATGGATAGAACACTTAAATGTAAGTGGTGAAGCCATAAAAATCCTAGAAAAAAACATAGGCAGTAAAATCACAGACATTTCTCATAGCAACATTTGTGCCAAACTATCTCCTAGGGCAGAAGAAGCAAAGGAAAAAATAAATGAGGCTACATCAAACTAAAAAGTTTCTGTACAGCAAAAGAAACCATCAACAAAATGAAATGGAAACCCACTGTGTGGGAGAACATATTTGCCAATGATACATCTGATAAGGGGTTAATTTCCAAAATATATAAAGAAGTTATAAAACTCAAGACCAGGAAGACAAACAATCTAATTAAAAATGGACAAAAGACAACCGAAGGACTTGTATGCATGCATATAAACATAACCAATGGACACAAGACACTGGTGGGTAGGAGAGGCTGGGGGAAGGTCAAGGGGGGAAAAAGGAGACATATGAAATACTCTTTGTAATACTTTAAGCAATAAAACAAACTTTTTAAAAAAATGGACAAAGGACCTGAATAGACACTTCTTGAAAGAGGACATGCAGATGGCCAATAGATATATGAAAACATACTCAAAGTCACTTATCATCAGAGAGATGAAAATTAAAATGACAATGAGGTACCACCTCACACCTGTCAGAATGTCTGCCATCAATAAATCACCAAACAACAAATGCTGGTGAGGATGTGGAGAAAAAGGAACACTAGTACAGTGCTGGTGGGAATGCAGACTGGTGAAGCCACTGTGGAAAACAGTGTGGAGTTTCCTCAAAAAAACTAAAAATAGAACCACCATTTGACCTAGATATCTCACTTCTGACAATATATCCTAAGAATACCGAAACACCAATCAGAAAGTATATATGTACCCCTATGTTCCTAGCAACGTTATTTACAATAGCTAAGATCTGGAAATAGCCCAAGTGCCCATCAGTGGATGAGTGGATTAAAAAACAGTGGTACATCTACACAATGGAATACTACACTGCTGTAATAAAGAAGGAACTCTTACCCTTTGAGATAGCATGGATGGACCTGGGGATTATTATGCTAAGTGAAATAAGCCAGTCAGAGAAAGACAAATACCATATATATTTATGAATGACTTCAGGGTATCACCTTTAGTTGGTTGCTGTTTCATTCAGTTTTCCTACATCCAGTCTCTGTTACTTTTAACTTGTCTAGAGAAACTGAGGCGTGCCTCTGCCAACTATAACACCTAATGGGCTGTGTTTCCCTACACCATGGGTCTAAGAATGGAGTTAGTCCTGCCAGAAGTGTTCTGAATGAGTCTCTACTGCCACCTTGTGATCCATGCAAATCTGTAAGCGCGTCTTAACTATCCTTTAACAAGCTATTCTCATCTTGCCCCAAAGTGACATTTGCCTCTCTGGAACATGGCTTACAAAACTCATCTTTTTCCTCTCCAAAGACCATTAATTACCGAGCAGTTAAAACTATGAGATTGGATGACACAAGCTTGCCATTATTAATGGTTAGATAGTGGCAATAATATATGGTGTAACCCAATGTTTTGGAATGCTAGATGAGATTTTTCAGTCTCCATACATCAGCTGGATTCAGGATCCTTTTATTACACCAAATAAACTCAACAAATATTTATCAAGTGCCTATTTTATGCCAGAACAATGAGACTTGGTTCCTATAACCTTTAGGATTCTTTTAATTAATGGAAGAAACAGAAAAATTAACAGACAAATATAAGAAGTCTTAAAAAAGGACAGGATGGAAATATGCACATAGCAAGGGCACTTGGCTAAACTTGCAGAATTTGAGAAAGATATTGGGGGAAAGAATTACTAACAAAGGGAAGTACGAGCCCAAAGGCATCAGTCTGAGACACCTTGGCATATCAGGAGAACGAAAAGTACTATAACTATAATTGGTATGGGTGGAACCTAGGGAGAGAGAGAGAGAGAGAGAGAGAGAGAGAGAGAGAGAGAGAGAATGAATATGAGTATGGTTCATGTCAGTTCATGGAGTGTCTTGTATGTCCTGGTAGGAGAATTGGCTTTTATTTCTAAAGAGAGGGGAACCTTTTAAGGTACTTAAATCAGTAGTGATTAGATTTGCATTTGATAACCTTATGGAGAATGAATTGAAAGGGTAAAACTGTGCTGGCAAATGAGTGACAGCCATCTACACAAAAAATACAAGGTAGTGGCTGAATTGAGGCAGTGGTAGTCGTGATGGAAAAGAACGAACAAATTCAGGGAGGCAGAACTCAGAAGTGGGTGGACATGGTGATTAGGTTCAATATAGCAGATGAGTCAAGAGTAATGGCACTATTACTTAAATCAGGCAAACTGGAGAGAAGCAGATTTGGGTAAGAAAGTAAACATGTACTTGCTCTGAAACCTTCAATAATGCTAAGGCGATATAGTCAAGTTCTTTCAAAGTTTCTCTTTCAGTTTTTGCAATGAATTTCAACTTGATGATTAGAATTGGACATGGAGCAATTGTACACTTTCTAGAAATGTCTGTCAGCTAATTGTATAAAAAACTTTGTAGACCATCCTCTCTCAGCTGAACATATCTCTCAGAAGATCTCTGTGGAATCCAAGTTCATTATCACTATTTCATTTTTATATCAGTATTGTGATCTGTGGTGAGGAAATACATCACTGTTTCTATCCACAATATGGAAGGGCTGAAGTGTATTTCTACAGTTCCAATACCTCTGTTCCTCTCTCCTTTTAATCTTCACCTAAAAACTGGGGATGACTAGACTCATAATCCTTACACATCCTATATTTTATTATTCATACTTGCTTGTAAAAGTTTGCATTTTTTAACAATTCACCAACCTAAAAATCTCTAAAAAATATTACCAAGAATAATCAGTTTATAACATTTTTATCACAAACTGAAGAGAACATATGAATTCTGTATTTGTATTGCGAAATTAGAGGTGAATCTCCTTCATTGTGCAGAGACTAGGGGGAAATCTACAGGAAAGGAGATTTCGTGAATTCAAGTGATTTGAGAATGATGTAAAGAATACACTTTGGGAATTATGCTATCCATGCTACAGCTATTCGACCAACACTTCTCTATTTCCGTGTAGACCCCTCTCACCTTCAGGAACTGACCCTCTGTGGGCCGCACATGAAGTTTGATGAAGATCGTTGCGAGTGCGTGTGTAAAACAACCTGTCCCGCAGATCTCATCCAGCACCCAGAAAACTGCAGTTGCATTGAGTGCAGAGAGAGTCTGGAGAGCTGCTGCCGGAAGCACAAGGTATTTCACCCAGATACCTGCAGGTGAATGGCTTTTTCACTTTCGCCTTAACTTGACTCATCACCATTTAATGTAAATGCCATTTTGATTCAGTGGGATTCCTTATTAAGCCATTTGTTTTTCAGTGCCCAAGCCCCTTTTTGATAGTAAAACAGAGGTTTGGCAACTAAGAATAAGCAAGAGATTACAGAGTGATGATTAACTGAGAAGTCAAGAAAATCCTGCTTGCTATTATTGGCTTATGGATCTTAAGCAAAAACTAGAATGATGAGATGTAAACAATTATTTGTGGAGGATAGTGGGGGGTTTCAGGTCAGTAGACTCTTTGGTTCAGTCTCTCTCAATATATGAACATATATGTTTATTTGGTTGTTTTTCTTTGAGAAAGAGGATATTACTGGATTTATGTAGCAAGAAATTTATTGATGACTAGAACAGTTAAAGGTTACTGAGTGCGCTTTAGTAGATTTGGATTCCATGTGGGATAACTATTCAGGATTTTATATTGACATTTTAAATACATATCTGGAAAATTTACTTTAAAAACTTAAATCAGAACAGAGTTATTTCTTTGAATATAGTCCTGGATTCTGAATTCTCACGTGTATTTATTTATTTTTTACAACAGCTGTGAGGAAGGATGCCCCTTGCACACCAGAATGTGTACAAATGCTAAACCAGCCTGTGCAAAGCATTGCCGCTTTCCAAAGGAGAAAAGGCCTACCCCTGAGCTCCACAGTCAAGAAAATCCCTGATTCAGCTTTGTTCCCAAGTTCCTCCTCCCTCATTTTAAACAGCATGCCGCTTTGCCAAGTTGCTGTCACTGTTTTTCTTTTTTTCCAGGGGTTGGAAAAAATTCATTTCACATAGTACCGGGTGAATCCAAACCAATCTTCCATTAAAGAGCAGCTGAGGGTTCCCCGGTTCCTTGATAGATATCTTCTCTGCACACCAAGGAGTGGAGAAGAGGGAGCCTGTGTAACCCTTTCTGTTTGGTGAATGAAAAAGGTTTGATCATCATGGAATGATAAGTGCTTTGTCACTGATTACTCACAGCAGATGAGGCAATTTGAATAGTCTCTGAGTCCTTTGCTAATTGCAACTCTCTTGTGAATTATTCTGATTCTTCCTTATGCAGATTTGATTCATATGATCAGCACTGATTTTCTGATTACTGTCCAGCTTGTAGTTTTGAGTTTACCAAACTCCTGTCTGTTGTTTCATATTTAAGTGTATTTAAAGAAAATAAACACCATTATTCAAGCCATTGAATTTTGTGTGTTATTTAATATGCTTCCACTCCAAATTTTATGCTAAAGAAAACAATGTTGTGAAGAGAGAAAAGAATTTAGAAGTGGGGCTTGTGGGGAGAGACATAGCACAACAAAACTTCACACCAGTTTTGGAAAACCTAAGGAGTAGCTATTACAAGGTTTAAGATGCTAAACAATGTTAAATAAATGTGACTCCCAAATCAGCTGGAAACCAATCTTTTCTTTGAGATTCAATTTAACTTGACTTGACCCTCATCCCAGGGCACAGGGGAGCCTACTGGCTCCCTGGACATCTTTGGATCTGCCCCCAAACCTACTCAAACCATGTTTTGGTTAGTGGCTCTATCTTCCTAATTGCCATTTAGGTGGAGCTATTATCAGGAATTCTGGGCTAGAACAAAACTATTTGCAATTTGGCTTTGCACTAAAACCCCTCCCTGTTGCCTCCTCAACCCTCAATAACCACCAAGAGATTTGCACTTGGATTCTGAGGCTGGATGTGACCTGGGGTGGGGCTGGTCCTCAGGGTGGAGGTGGGGTAATTGGCCTATTGCCTTATTAGAATTCACTGGTTATTGTACAGAAATACTTATCATTTTGGTATGTGGGCTGATAAGTCTCAATTACCAAGAGCTTAAAGCAATTACAATAAATGCCAGTGATGTATGATATCCCTAATTATCTAAACCACAATGCCAGAGAGTTAGTAATATGACAGCTCAGATTATAAATCTGTGACTAAGGCAGTGTGGTGGGAGGTTGTTTAGAGATGCAAACAGATTGGAGAGCATAACGATCAAGTTGGATGATATTAAAATGCTGTTTGAGACACTTGATAAAGGAGATGGCACAAATAATCCATTTTAAGGCTTTTAAGGGAAGCGATAGATTGGTGAAAATTGTAAGCTTAATAGATTTGGTCAATAAGAGCTAGACTTTGTCTAATTTACTCATAATCCTCAGTGTGAGAACAATGTATTACATACAGTAGATGCCTAATAAATAATTATTTAACAAATAATGAAGTATTGCATTGATTTTGTGATCAGGGAATGGGAACTCATCTGCCATTGGAATGCCCAAGGTGAACTCTCATTCTCCAAGGCCTCTCTACATTTGGCTTTCCATGTGTCTTGCGAGAGCTTCTGCACAGCATAGCCATTGGTTTTCAGTTGGAAAGGTTCCAATAGGACATGCCCCAGTACATAAGCACTTAGAAAGTTTCTGCTGTGTTTCATTTACAGATATCCCATTGGCTAAGCAAGTTGAGTGGCCAAGCCCAGAGTCAGTGTGGGAGGGGCTTAGACAAGGGTGCAGATATTGGAAAGTGGTTCATTGAAGGCCACCAATGTAAATCTCCCACAAAGGCCACACATGGAGCTGTTAGTCTATTATTCTACAAGAGCTGAACCTTGGTTCATGTGTTCTTGCTTTCATATACAGAGTCCAGGACCTACATGGCTTTGGTCTGATTACCATTTTGCATTTTGGTTCTGTTTCTCATACATGGAAGTGTTTATGTTATTTTAAAAAGAACTGCTATAACATTTTAATTTTATTACTTATATCTCTGATTTTTTCATTTAAAGCAGAATGATGAGCGAGGAATCTCAAAATATTAATTGAAAACGTCATCTTGGCCCGAAGTCTGGCTCAACCTCAAGTCCATTTTCCTAATGCCACACTTCTACTGTCTGAACCCTTCCCTCCCCCTTCCCCTGTATAATTATACAGTACTGTCCACTGGACAGTCAGCACCTGTCTCTGTACCTTGATCATGTTGTTCTTGGGATGGTCTTGCTCCCAAAAGATGCATAAGCACCCTTTACTTCTATTAGCTAAATGCCGGCAGCTAGAAATACTCTTTCTCTCTGAACTCCCAGTGATTATTTTTGTGTTTCTCTACTGGCATGTATCACTTACTACCTTTCATCATATTACATTTGCCTTAACTTCGTCTTGGTTCCTTGGGGATAAAGCTCATGCCAGGTTTTTCTTGCCTTGTGACTTAGACATAGATAGCAGGCTCTCACTACAACTGTGTTGCCTTCCCATTTCAACATTATCCAACATAACTAATTTACATATGTATTTACAAAGAAGCTGAATTTCAAGGGAAGGTGAACTGAACTCCATGTTTATTTTACTTTCTCCATTTATAGGTCATTTTATATTACAACTGCTACTGATTACCTTTATATTTTATGAAGTATAATCAGAATACGCTGCATGTAAGTATTTTAGTCTACTTTTAGTGGTTTCTAAGAAAATTCTCTAAAGGCATACCTTGATACCATACATCCAGGCAGAACACTGTACTGTAATTAGAATTATCCCCAGATTTATAACTTAATTTTGCTGCTACAACTGTCTTTTCACTTTAGAAAATAGAGACATTTGCTTAAGGTTTAACTGATTATAAATGGAGTCTTGTACCCACGGGAGATTGTGACCCATGTGCAGAATCATAATTTATTTGCCTTTTAATGCTCAGCACCTAGGTTAGAGATTGAAGCATGATGAATGTTCAATGTTTTCAGACTTTGTTGAAATCTATAGCCTTTGTTGGAAAAGTCTGAAGTTTTCTCGACCCCCTCCCCCACAGAGACTCAGCAACAGTGTACCTTTATGAATATCTATTTATAAAGGTTAGCCTATTCTACAGCATTTAAACACAAAGAACCTTTCAAGAAAAGTGAATTTCTTTATACTACTGGTAAAAGTTATATAGAAAGATAAAAAGGTTTTAAAACATAGGGACTACGTTTAATAATCCTTGTATTCCCCACAAAATCTTTTACAGAGTAAGGACTCAGTAAATGTTTGATGATAAAGATAAAAAATATTTGTTCTGATTTGAGAAAAACATCACAACTCTTTTGAAGAAGCACTGGCATTAAGATCTTAGCAGATTCATGGTACAATTTCTAAACTGTATTGTGATCAGAACTATGGCCGTGGCAAACCAGGGGCTCAATAAATGAGGCTTAACCCTCATTTGTACCTTTCAGGATGTCTGCCCACACCCTTTGATTTCACCTATTGCAAAAAATGAAAAGGCGACCAAAGCAATGCTGTATACCATCTGGTAGTATTAGTGTTATCTGTGAAGCCAACTTCAGGTTATTAAGCTTGAATAAATATCCTTGAGTCTTCATCACTTTTATGCTCTGATGCATCAATAACACAGAGCAGAGAATCCACTCCTACCTGTGCCTTACTCATTAAGTTTAACTCATTAATACACTTCAAATCCTACAGCCAAAATGCTCTTTGAATTATATAACTGTACTGTCAAAATATTTTCAATACATTTTATTGGTTATATAATATGTCAGGGACTGTGCTGGCATTGGATAAAGAAATTCATTAATACAACTAAAACTTATTCCTGGTCTGTTACCAGGAACAGACCCTGCCTCAGCTTACTATTTGGCTGGGAAGGCAGACATTTAATAAGCAAATACAATTGTCAGCTTTTGGAAAGAAGTCCATGTGAGTTTCCAAGAAGACACAAGTTTTCAAGAATCAGGTTGAGGAGGAAGGGGGACTACAGCCAGACAAACAATTTGAATATCACCTGATAAATGCTGTATCAGCAAGTGGCCAAAGTACTATCAACATACAAAAGGGGGAGAATTTACTTCTCTCTGAAGGTTTGGGGAGAGCATCAGAAAGGAGCTGACATTTTCAGGGAGGAATAGGTTTTCTACTGACTTAGAAGGGGTGTTAGTGATGGTTTCAAGGAAGGCATTCATTCTCAAAAGTATGCAGGGCAGGGCTGGGGAACTTCAAGTACGGACAGTGAAAGGTGGATCAGACCACACCCACTGATTCATTAGCTTCTTGGCCCAGCACCACTATAGCCAGTTGAACCAGTTTGAGTGGGAGTTGATATTTCAGCTCAGATTTTTTTTCTCCAGAGTATACAAGTTGCAAGATAAAACACAAAATGCCCAGTTAAATTTGAATTTCAGATAAACGACATATAATTTTTTTATAAAGTCCCCAACATCTGGGACATACTTATATAAAAATATTTATCTGAAATTCGAATATTTTAAAAATCTGATTTGACTTATTTGTATATTTTCATTTGCTACATCAGGAAACCCCACCAGAATGGTAAGAACCAGAATGGTTCTGCTGTGGCAGATAAGTCAGAAACAGAATGACACCATGACCCCGCCTTTCTATAGCCTTCCCAGCCCAATCTTTCCCATCTAAAGCCGGAGAGAACAGGCTTCGGGAAAAGAAACGCTGTAACTAGGCAACCAAGGTTCGAACCCACCTGACCACTCCATCGTGCGCAAGATTCAGCTTTAGAACTGCGGTGCATTCTGGGAGTTAGTTTTCTAAGTTCGGACTCGCCTTCAAAGGCCACCGGACTACAACTCCCAGCAGCGCTAACCGGTCGCTGCGAGGCACGCTGGGGATTCTGGCTCTGTACCGTGCGGCCGGCCCGGAGGACTGCTTGCGTAACAAGACACCACGGCCGATTTTCATAGATTCGCGACATTAGGGATTCATATGAAAGGTTACACCGACGATTACTGCTTTCAATACGGAGACAACAATTCTTCCGTAACTTTGTGGAGACATGCGCATGCGCGCTGAAGTTACAGCCCCAGCCGAGGAGTGGGGTCTGAGCGCCGATCCTGCGCGTGATTCCAGCGCCTCTTTGTTATTGGCTGCTTCGGGGCGCGGTGCTCGGGCGCGGACGCCCTGGATTGGTGTTTGGGAGCTGAGGGGTGGGACTCCAGATGCTGCCGCGGGAGGTCCGGACACTGGCGGCCATAGGACTAGCCGGTAAGTGCGCGTCTGACCTCCCCTTGCCGGCTCTCTCCGCCGCTTCCGGGTGGGACAGGACTGCCCCCGTGGGAGCTGGGCCGGCCGTGGAGGGGCGGGGCCGGCCCGGCTTGTGGATCAGAAGTCCGGGTCGAGGGTCTCTGTACTCCAGCGTGGCTGAGGACTCGCTGGGGCAGACTTAGTGGAACCGGGTCTTCCCTTCCTTGGCACTGGCGCTCCCCAGTGTCCTCTCAGTGAATAAAGCCGGGGCAGTACCTGGGGGTGGGTGGAAGCCCCGTCCTCTTGACCCCCAAACCCCGCTGGGTCTCCCTAAGGCTCCTTGGGAACCTCTGCTGCTAATGACTGGCCAGGGACTCCTCGGCCAGGGTAGAGACTTTATGGCTAGCTCGCCTTTGCCACTTAAGTGGCTAGATGGAGACCCTGGACAAATCGCTCAACTTGTCTGGCTTTTCATTTGTAGAGTAAGAGGTGTTCACTAGATCGCCTAGCCTCTCCTTAGCTTTAAAAATCTAAGATTTTGTGAATGTACCGGTTGTTGAGCTTTTACACCCTAAAGCTGTTAGGTGGAACCGGGTGGAAGTAGGCAGACTCCCCACCGAACATCGCAGGTTGATGAAAAACTGATACCTTTTGGTTCATTACTCACTGTTTTTCGTTATCATTAATCTTTTTAAATTGACTAGAACTTGAAATTCGGATTTAGGTGACAAACCACAATTAAAATGTTGGTGAAGCCACTTAAAAGTACAAACTTGAAGAATCTCAGTATTTGATAATATTGAATCATAATTAGTAAATTCCGGTCAATGAGCACAAGAGTATTTCTGAGACTATACAAAGTGTCCCCAAAAATGTATACATATTTTAAGAGCTGATAGCTCAATTTTGAAAATGAAATGTATTTTAATAAACAGTGCCTTTACAATTATTCAAAGTGTGTGTATACATTTTTGGGACACCTTATATTTAAAACATAGATTAATTTGTTGGAGAGAATAGATAAGACTTTACACCTGCACTTAATTTGCATTTTATGAGCTTTCAGGTGAAATTGGAAAGTTAAATGGTTAGGATGGCTTCCCATTATATAGTTGAGTTTCTGGGGGGATGGAAATCTCATTTGTGAAGCTGAGGGAGATTTCAGTAGGTTTCCAATACTCTGGCTTTAAAACTCTAAAAGTCTGCAATAGTACTGAGTATTTGAGTGGGTATTTTGCACTGAAAGGAATCTAGGATTCCCCTGAGATAAACATTTCCTTCTTTAGATGTAGAAAATGGTCCCAGATTCAGCCAATCTGTAGTCTTTTTTAAAATATATTTTTGTCGATTTCAGAGAGGAGGGAGGGAGGAAGGGAGGGAGGGAGGGAGGGAGAGAGAGAGAGAGAGAGAGAGAGAGAGAGAGAGAGAAAGAAACCTCAATGTGAGAGAGAAACATCCAACAGTTTCCTTCCCTACTCGTCTGACTGGAATCCTACACTGGGGATCGAGCCCGCAACCCAGGCATGTGCCCTGACCGGGAATCGAACCGTGACCTCCTGGTTCATAGGTTGTTGCTCAACCACTGAGCCACGTCAGTGAGGCTCTAGTTCAGTCTTTATCTTCAGACTCCAAACTGAAGGGACGGACACTCATGGCAGAAAGGCCCATGTAACTGAAAGAAAGTTTGACATGAAGCGAGTAGTTTGATTATCACCATCCTTGAGTACAGGAGGAGAAAAGTGGATGTCTGCAGCATGTGCTACCCGTGGCACTTGAAAAAACTGCTCTCAAAAAGACAGCTCCAGCTCCAGGTATATTTTAGTGCGAACCATACAAAGGTAAAACTAGCAGAACTTTATGAGATCCATTGAATCAGTGGCTAAGTTCTCGAGTGGGGTTGGCACCCTATTTCTGTAAAGAGCCCTAATATGTAATTATTGGAATGAACTGGTTTGTTAGCATGGCAAATTATTATATACAATGGTGTAATAAACTGATTTTTTGAAACTATGTATAGCAGTCTTTTTAAAGCAAAATTGATAGAAAGACATTGCAGGATGTTGTTTAGTTGTATGGCACATAGCAAATGCTAAGCAGGTAAATGCCAAATGAGTAAATTCATGATATGCTTTGTTTTCTTTCTAGGGGAAAAGCTAACAAATTTACATTAATATTAAAGCCATATTTATATCTGGATTTGGGATGTAGAATGTAGTTCTGAGCTGAGATCCTGTTTTCCTCTCTTTTTCAGGTATTCAATGACATCTTAACGGGGTTGCTGTAAAGGACTAATGCCTAAACTGTCTCAGCATGGCCTATCGAGGAGGAGGTGGGCGCCGCCATGGTCCCTCAGCGGCATTCCACCCTGTTAGCCCTGGACGTCTTTTCACATGTAGAACTCCTACTCATAACATATGCATGGTGTCGGACTTTTTCTACCCGAATATGGGAGGCGTGGAAAGCCACATTTACCAGCTCTCTCAGTGCCTGATTGAAAGAGGACACAAAGTCATAATTGTCACCCATGCTTATGGAAATCGAAAAGGCATCCGTTACCTCACTAAAGGCCTCAAAGTCTATTACTTGCCTCTGAAAGTTATGTACAACCAATCTACAGCCACAACCCTCTTTCACAGTCTGCCTTTGCTCAGGTACATATTTGTTCGAGAGAGAGTCACCATAATCCACTCACATAGTTCCTTTTCTGCCATGGCCCATGACGCCCTCTTCCACGCCAAGACAATGGGGCTCCGTACAGTCTTCACGGACCATTCCCTTTTTGGATTTGCTGATGTCAGCTCGGTGCTTACAAACAAGCTTCTAACTGTCTCTCTTTGTGACACAAACCACATAATTTGTGTCTCTTACACTAGTAAGGAGAACACTGTGCTAAGAGCAGCACTGAATCCTGAAATAGTGTCCGTCATTCCTAATGCTGTAGATCCTACTGACTTCACTCCAGACCCATTTAGAAGGCATGATAGCATAACTATTGTTATTGTCAGCAGACTTGTTTACAGAAAAGGTAATGAAATGAAATAATAGCTGCAGTTGCACTGCACAGACTTTTTTTTTCTTATAGAAAGCTGTTGGATACTTGTTTATAATGATTGTTTGGCTTTTTATTTTGTTTTATGGTTTTACTAGAGGCCCAGTGCATGAAATTTGTGCACTGGTGGGGGGGCGCCTCAGCCTCGCCTGCTCCCTGCACCCTGCACCCTCTTGCCTCTGGAGAGGCTCCCGCCACCGCTGCTGTGCTCACCAGCTGTGAGCCCAGCTTCTGGCTGAGCAGCGCTCCCCCTGTGAAAGTGCACTGACCACCAGGGGGCAGCTCCTGCATTGAGCGTCTGCCCCCTGGTGGTCAATGCATGTCATAGCGACGAGTGGTTCTGCTGTTTGATCTATTTGCATATTAGCCTTTTATTATATAGGGTGACTACTGCATTAAATATAGCAAAGAAAGGTTGAATATTGTTTTATACATTCAAAAAAATTTTGGAACAGTGGTGAATGCTGCTCCCCCCCTCCACCTTTGGTATTTTAATAGTTACTTAAAAATAAAACCAACGTGATGCTGTTTAACAGATCAGGATCAGGTCTTTAATAATTTTATTTCTTAAAATATGTTTTTATTGATTTCAGCGAGAGGAATGGAGAGGGATAGAGAGGTAGAAACATCAATGATGAGAAAGAATCATTGAACGGCTGCCTCCTGCACGCACCCTACTAGGGATTGAGCCCACAGCTCAGGCATGTATCCTGACCAGGAATCGAACCATGACCTCTTGGTTCATAGGTTGACGCTCAACCACTGAGCCACACCGGCTGTACCTGGATCAGGTCTTTTTAAAAGTTAAAATAGCCCTGGACATGCAGTAAGAAGTACAGGGCCGGTTCCACCACCAGTTTCTAATTGCAAAAGTAATGTCTTGTCTTTGCAGATATTTTGGAAACAGAAAAGCACAAAAGTGAAAACTAAAATCAACTTGTTACTGTACTATTCAGGGATGACTATAGTGAAAATTTTAACTTATAGCTTTCCTGTCTTTTTTATGCATATATATATATATATATTCGAAATCATTGAGCTTGTTCTGCCATTACTGTTTTGTATTTCATTTAAGCATAGATAAGACGTTAGTGACATATTGTCAGGTAAGTGATGAAGGAAAGGACTGGTGCTGTCCCACTGTGTGATTGAGGACAAGCTACAAAACATCTCTGAGTCTCAGTGTTTTCATTTGTGTAATTTGGGTAACAGTGGGAATCATGTGAGAATTCATTGATGGTTCCTATGAAGTACTTAGCCTGGTTTGTACTTGCTGAGTGTTCGCTGTTATCAAGAAGGACTTTTTTAGTGCCTCTGCAGCACTTCATGTCCCTGCAATAGAATTTGTAGAGCCTCATTTACTGTCTGAAAGTTTGGTTAATCCAAACATAAATGGTTTTCTGGATGCTCTTTGAAAACCTATCTAGTAATCAAAATTAAAGTACGGAATCATTAAAAAGATAATATATAATCTCCCCTTAAATATTTGAGTTCAACTCCAAATATTATTAATGTGCACTGAAATACCAATAATTCGATGTAGGCCTTCAGGCTTAAGAGTACAGGTCCACTGATTTTAGCTGCATCATTCTTCCTGCACAGTTATGTTCAAAAAGCATCATTTTCAATTGCCAGTTTGGTTTCTTTTAAATGAGGTGAGAACCTAAAGGCATATGAAGTAACGTGCTTCCCGATGTTCATTTGCTTTTGATTTTATATAGTGGTTTAGGATACCCCCTAATAGGACAAGAGCTTTTTCCTGTGACTTTATTCTTCAAACTGTTGAGCTTAGTCTCAGAAACTCATTTTGTCAGTTTTGGTGCTTTTAATTAAATTACCTAACATAGTAACAAGTGCAACTGGCATCAAACAGATCTGGGGACAACACCACTGATTCTTGGTAAGTGTTAACGTTAGTGGTGGGATCAGAAGTGTACAAGTGTAATAGAGAACTGTGGTTGGTCAGGCTCTTAAGCAGAGGTTGGTGAGAAAACTTACTGAACTGCGTTTTCTGGGTTAAAAGCAATGAGATGCTGTCATCCTCTAACCAAGAAGATGTAATTGACCAGCATTCTGGATCCTGAATCCCTCAGGATATTGCTGATGTGTTTGTTGTAACTTAGAAAATGTGTTTACAGTGTTTTTTTAATCCAATAGTATATTTTTGTGGGCTAGCTAGCTAAGGAAGTATGATGCATGCATGGTTGAGGATCAGAGCAAAATTAACTATACAATGATTAAACTTGTTACATGTACTTCACTAGTTATGGTATTTTAACCAGCTGAAGTAACTACCAACAGGGTGAGGTTTTAGCCTTTCCTGTTCTCAATTTGATAACACTTATCGAACCCTTTGCATATGCCAGACATCATGTAAAAATTAACATTCTGTAGCCCCGAAGTGAGCAGTTCTATTAATGGTCCATTAATGATTAACAAATTAATTTCCTTAAGTGTTCATTTGGACCAGATGTCAAAGGTCCACTGGAATGTATTAAGTAAGGAACAGGAGAAATCAAAGTTCTTATCACCCAGGTTTCCTGACTGGCTTCTTCCCTCTTTTCTTGAGTCCCTTTTTGCTCAGTGAGGGTTCACAGTAGTGCTGCGAATGTGCAGGCACAGCCCAGTTCTGGTGACAGTGGTAATGACAGCTTATGTTTATGTTCTGCAGTTGATAAAGCCTGTGCATGGTACACTGCTTCACTTGACCCTCCCAGCAGCTGTAGGGTATCTGTTATGTGCATGTAACAGACAGTCTCAGAGAGGGTAAGTAATTCTCTCAGGTTACACAGTAAGTAACAGATGACAAACATGAGTTCAGCTCTTCCTGAGTTAAGGTCTGTTTCCTCTACCCTGGCCCAACCACCATTATCTTAAGTATAGATTCAGAAGGTTCTTTAAAATATTGTTAGATTGATCTTTGAAACAGTTCGAATCAGGAATTTTCCTTGTCCATTTTGGGTAACTGGAGATTGAAAGTCCTTTTGTATGTTCCACTGTGTTAGACTCTTCTTATAGGCACCAGAACATTTTTTATTGTGGGGTAAAACCTTTTATTCTCAAAATAATATTATAGATAATTGACAATATTAGTTCCATTTCTTACAAGGCAGTTGTCAGGAATAAATGACATAGTATATTTAAAGTATATTGCCTGACATAGCACTCAGTAAATGTTAGCTATTACCAGTAATTAGAATTATTACTCTATATGTGTTTGTTTTTACTTTAAGAATGGGTTCTTAATATTTGTATTAGAAGGGAGAGTGGAGAAAGAAAGAAAGAAAATGAAAGAATTATAGGAGGCTAAATGTTAAAAGTCATTAAGCCACTTTCTTGTTCATCTAGAAATCCAATTGATAGATTTGGTAATAGACTTGAAACAAAGATAGCTAAGATTTTAATGAGAAGCCTTCATAATTCAGAAAACCCACATGTGAATTTATGTTTGCTAGTGCAATCATTTTGAAAATACTAGCAGAGTTTACTTAAATCTTATTTTGAATTACTTAATAAAAATGACCTATACATAGGGTGTCTCAAAAAGTGTATACACACACTTTGAATAATTATAAGGGTAGTGTTTATTACAATATATTTCATTTTTAAAATTGAGCGATATATCAGCTGTTAAAGTGTATATACATTTTTGGAGGGGACACCCTTTATATCTCCCACCATCTTTTTTTTTATAATCGATCTGCTTATATTTGGGAGGATTGATAGTGCGATTCTTGTGTGTATGTGTGTGCATGTATGCATTTCTTAAATTAATAAGCTACCTGGGTTTTGCATTTTTACTTTGTGTACAATTTGTAATTGTTAATGAGTTAACTTTTTAGGTAGTGTCAACATTGCTATCACTTTAGATAACCACTTTCAGACTAGTAGGGCATGATTTATTTTACTGCTTCACATTACCTGAGGTTGTATTTACGTATTATAAGAAAAATGTTTCATTAGAAAAAAAAAGAACAGAGATGAACACTCTGTTCTCTGGAATGTAATGGCCTGGCTGATGGGTCCTGCCACCTTCACTTACCCTCCTTTGGGGAAGTGGGCTATAGAAGGCTTGGATGGACTGTTCTTTTAAATTTTGCTAATACCATAGTATTCACTGCAGAATCCTCTGTATAAATTGCATTCTGCACAAAGTGAAGACAGCAGTTATACTTTTATTGCTTATCCCTTTCCTGTGTCAGGAAGTGGAATCATAGGTAGTAGAACTTCATAGAGGAAAGAGACCTTGGACTTGACGTACATAGGCCTCTTAATATTCTGTATCACGAAACTTTCCCATCGTCAAAGACCTTGCTTGTTAAAAGCCTGGCACAAGATCTAGATCTCCAGTCAGCTGTCCTGCTCTGTAGAAAACTTGAACTCAAACATTAGCTACCTCAAATACCTTTTCTATGCATGAACAATGTGTAAACACAAGTGAATAACTTAAAGAACATTATACTGAAATGAAAACAGAATAGTACACATATTTGATGTATGGAAGGTTACAATGGATGCCAGTGTGTGTATCTTTAAGAATTGCAACTCTTGGGGGACTTCTAGCAGTTTGTGAATGATTCTACCCTCCCAGGAAAGGTTTAAGAAATTCATTTCTCTACATAAGGAGGGCATAGCTAATACTTTTCAAAGTGAGTGGATTTGCAGTAGTTCTGATGATTTTTTAAAAAAGTTTAAATATTAATATCTCCAACATTTAACTTTATTTTCTATTTCCAGGTACTGATTTGCTTAGTGGTATAATACCTGAACTCTGTCAGAAATATCAAGATTTAAATTTCATAATTGGAGGAGAGGGACCAAAGAGAATAATTTTGGAAGAAGTACGGGAAAGATACCAGCTACATGACAGGTATTGATGATGGCTTCCATATTGTCTTGGGTGAAAAATATCAGTGACCTAAATTGGGTTTTGGCTACATGCCTGCATTAAGTGGGCTGCTTTATCCTACATGTATTTGATGTAAAATGTAGTACACGGCCTATTTTTTAAAATATATAAAATGGGAAACCCTAGTTAAAGAATTCACAATTTTATTTATTTTTTTGTTAGCCCAATGTTACTTGACTTTATGGGGCAGTGATTGGAAGCATTCTGGAAGGCACAAAGAGATTTAAGAGAGAAATATTTTAAAAAATTAATAGCGTGGCCCAAATCATGTCAGTTCCTCTGCACATACAGATGTGAACATCTTCCTCAGTAACTTGGATACCATGTGAGGGGTGTGCCTGTGAAACATCAGTTTAAAGGGGATGTTCCCCTGGTTAGAAATGACACTAACATCTACTCATTAAAGTGTATTATTTCCATTACATGCAAACTCACTTTGGAAACGATGAAATTTGATGTGTGATGAAAGTGAGAACTATGTTAGCTGTTTGTGTTTTAACCACCCTACTTAATAAGACTTTCTTTTAGATCAGAGTTTGGCAATATTAATTTTTTTTGTGTGGTGGAAAGCATTAGGACCAGTAAAATCTGAGTACAATATGCATAGCACGCTTGGCTTATAAATTATATCCCTTTCGTCCATAGCATGATTTTCACTGTCCTCTTTCTTCTCTCATTTCAAAAATCAGAGTGCGTCTCTTGGGAGCCTTAGAACACAAGGATGTTAGAAATGTCTTAGTTCAAGGACATATTTTTCTTAATACTTCCCTTACTGAAGCATTCTGCATGGCCATTGTGGAAGCAGCCAGTTGTGGTTTACAGGTAAAAAGCTTTGAGGGCTTACATTATCGGGGTTTCTGTGCATGTATTCTGAAAACTAATCAGACACATTCTGTAGTAATTTTTTAGGTTGGTTTTGCTCATTTTCCTGAGATGTGAATTATGCTGGACCATGTTCTTTTTTTTCTTTTTTCTTTTTCTTTTTAAGGTTGTAAGTACCAGGGTTGGTGGAATTCCCGAAGTACTTCCAGAAAATCTCATTATTTTATGTGAGCCTTCTGTAAAATCCTTGTGTGAAGGATTGGAAAAAGCTATTTCCCAGCTGAAGTCCGGAGTATTGCCAGCTCCAGAAAAAATCCATAACATAGTAAAGACTTTCTACACCTGGAGGAATGTTGCGGAGCGAACGGAAAAAGTATGTCACCTGCCCAGAAAAGGGTATTTGAAGATTGTGTCTGAATTCCTGAGGTTTCATGTACACCCTGACTTTGTCTTGTACAGGTTTACCATTTCTGTTCTATTGCTTACGTTTATGAAGTCTCTCCCAAATGAAAAGAAGTGAACTGTGTGCTTTTGGTATATTTACGTTTCTCGTCAAATTTTGCACTTGACATCTGAAAGTAGCAGTAATGCCATCTACACGTAATTGTCTGGAAGTCACAGCCATTAGAGGCAGAAGTAATATTAAAATCTATAAGACGTTTTCTTGAGGCTGTTTAGAATACTAAAGTATTCTAAATATATGGTTTTACTTAGTCTGGTTGCAGCAACTCTATAACTTGCAAATATTTAATTCAGGCTATTTCCTAAAACACTTGTGTCGCTTTTGCTAACTACTGTAATTTTCTACAGGAAAAGGATTTTTTCAGCTTTGGGCTGATTGAGAACATAATAAGTTGGAATTCAAAATGCACATGACACATGTCAGGAGTATTATCACACAGAAAAAAGCAGTAATAGAGAATTTCCAGGATAGGTACGTGATATAGATCAGTGGTCGGCAAACTGGCCCCTTGAGTGTGGCTCTTCCACAAAATACCACGTGCGGGCGCGCACGTACAGTGCAATTGAAACTTCGAGGCCCATGCCACGGGGCAAAGAGCCGCATGTGGCTCGCGAGCCGTAGTTTGCCGACCACTGATATAGATTAATACCCTCAGGTGGGAGAGTGTGACTGTGGAAAATGCTTCCTTGTTTCAAGTTAGGGGCTTCATTTATTCCACTGGGTTTTGTCCTTTGTTTACTCTCATTACTTCGTCTGCTTCATGCCTCTTATTACCAGGTAACACACTGGGGGAAACCCTCTGCTTGTTAGTATAGCGAAATTGTGAACCAGGAGCTCAGTCAGTTGGGAGCATGGAGGAGATAGTAGTTTAGGCGAGTGCTTTATGCTCTCATTGTACTCAGTGAAGCAGCTAGTTGCTAGCCAGAATAGAGAGCAAGATGGAGCCTCCGAGTGGGCAGAATAGCTCTTTACTGTAAGCCTCTCTTATCTGGTTTAATTTATAAATTTCCGTACATAAGATGAACTCATATTTGAATATAAGTGCAGGAAAATTCTTTTCTCTCTAAAAATTGTCATATACATTTCCCATTGAAGTGTGAGATATTTGAGTTAATAGTTTTTTAAAAATACATATTTTTATTGATTTCGGAGAGGAGAGGGAGATAGAAACATCAATAGTGGGAGAGAATCATCAATTGGCTGCCTCCTGTACACCCTCTATTGGGGATCCAGCCGGAAACCTGGGCATGTGCCCCGACCTGGAATCAAATCTTGACCTCCTGGTTCATGGGTCGACACTCAACCACTGAGCCACGCCAGCCGGGCTGAGTTAACATAGTTTTGACTGAAATGTCTCTGAGACACACTTACCTTCGAGGAGTTTTTCAATATCTCTACCCATCTATAATAATAAAGGGGTAATATGCTAATTAGACTGGACGTCTTCTGGATATCATTCCAGACGTCCTCCCTGATGAAGCTGGGGCCAGAGGAAAGGCAGCCCAGGTCCCGGGTGCCTGCCAGTGGCCTGGGGGAAGCCAGCCTGGTTCCCGGGTGCCTGCTGGTGGCCAGAGGAGGGAAGCCTGGATCCCGGGTGCCAGAGGGAAGCCAGTGTCAGCAGTCTGGGGAAGGAAGGCCTACTCTTGCATGAATTTTCGTGTATCGGGCCTCTAGTATGAAATAACTGCCTTTTTCCTTTGGAGGTTGGAGTGAGCACTGATTACCTGCCAGGAATACATGTCAGAATCACCTAGGAAGCCTTTTCAGGAGCCGTTCATTCCATCTTCCTGCCCCCCTGCCTACTCCCATCCCAGCCACTCCCTTGATTCTAATATGACCCTTTAAGAGCACAGGTGGAATTTGGGAATGGTTGGCAGGGATATTTGGTTAGACCAGGGGTCCTCAAACTACGGCCCGCGGGCCACATGCAAATACAAATATTGTATTTGTTCCCGTTTTGTTTTTTTACTTCAAAATAAGATATGTGCAGTGTGCATAGGAATTTGTTCATAGTTTTTTTTTAAACTATAGTTTGGCCCTCCAACGGTCTGAGGGACAGTGAACTGGCCCCCTGTTTAAAAAGTTTGAGGACCCCTGGGTTAGACAGTTGTTTTTTTCAGTGATACTCTACTCTGCTTGGTAACCATGGCTCCGTAAGTTGTGACTTCACTTTCTTGATCACATCATGTAAACCTCGGAAGTCTGAGCTACTGTAGATATTAAGTTCGGGGCAAAGATCTCTGGTGACAATATGTCAGCATATATTAAAGAAGCTAATTAGTATTATTTTTAACCACATTTTCTTTTAGTTTTGCTTAAAGTAATAGTGAAACATTTGTATTTTCTCTGTTTTATACCCTGGTGATTTATAGTATTAATTCAGAAAACAAAGTCCTTCTCTATAATGGATTAACCTGTTATTCTCTTCACAGTAGTAAATTACTTTGTAGCTTAAGATCATAAATTAATTGACCTAGAAATAAAGGTGGACACACTGGTCAGTTTGTAGTTGCTCTTTTAATTCTACCTGTTCCTAACAGGACATTTTGTTCCCTTTCAACTCCTCCTTCTTAGTTTAACTGCTCTTTGGAAAATTGAACAATTGTGATTCACCATTCTCAGTATAATTTGCAACAAAATTCTGATTCAAAGGTATTCTAAATATCCTTGGGGTAGAAGAGCTAGATGAAACATTCTGTATCTTTCAAAGGCCATTGGCCTACAGAACTTGTACTGCACATCATAACTTTCTTGCGCTCAAAAGGAGATTCGTTACAGATCTCATTGATACATGAGAAGGAGCACAACTAATGCTCAAATATGATTAAAATTAACGCTGGCCCATTTGATGTGTTCAAATAAATATGTTTAAAGATCTTTGTGTGTTTTTTAAAAATATTGCCAAGTTTAGTGCTTAATGATTTAAAAAGCAAGTCACCTACTATCAGTTCTCAGCAATAAACTTTGTTTGCTTTGCCAGTGTTTATACCAAGGGAGGGGGGCGGAAATCTGGCCCACGGGCCCGTATAAAGTCTGAGAAATCATTTGGTTTGGCTCTGCAAAGGCAACTCCAGGTGGGACTTGAAATTCAGTAAATCTAGGCGCTTTTTTCATAGCAACATAAATTTATATTAAGTGAGTTATATTAAGTGAATGATGTTATAAATATCTAAATGGCTCTTGACAGAAAAAAGGTTCCCCACCCCTGACCCATACCATCTACTAAGATTTCCCCCCATCTCTTTTCCCCTTCTTTTATTTGGAATCCATGAAATGTTTCTGTATATTCTCACCATCTGTGCTCAGCAGCAGGCCTCATGTAGCTGTTGAAAGAAGAGCCACTCTGTACCCAGAAAGAAGCACACTAGATTGTCACTCTCTGATTGTGGTTGGTGTCTACCAGATAGTGGAAAGGGCTTCTCAGCCAAGCCAAGGAATCTTAGAAGGCCAGCCCCACTTCAGGGAGTCGCTGCTGAATTAAATATGGCCTCCACAGAGGTGACCTGAAGAGGAGTTTCAAACTCTCAGGACTTCAGAATTCTCATAGTTGGGTTAAAATTGATGGTGATGCCCTGGGAGACAGGAGTTGTGGCATATTTGTCTTTATATCACAGCATCTAGCCTGGTGTTTTTTCCAGAATAAGCCCTCCATGAATGTTGAATTAAAAGGCAATACATTACTGTAATGAGTTTCATTAACCACATCATTTCTATAACAACAGCAGCGAAATGTAAGCGACTTCTATTTATATCTATAAAAACATTCCTGGTCATCGTTTATTTTAGATCACAGTGCTCATTCTCGGCCTCTCTTCCACCAGGTGTACAATCGTGTGGCAGGAGAAACTGTGTTACCAATGGACAAACGACTGGAAAGACTCATGTCTCACTGTGGCCCAGTAACAGGCTGCATTTTTGCTTTGTTGGCCGTATTCAACTTTCTCTTCCTCACTTTCCTGAGGTGGATGACTCCAGATTCTCTCATTGATGTGGCAATTGATGCCACAGGGCCAAAGGGTGCCTGGATTAATCAATATCCTTATAGTAGAAAACGGGGCAGGAATAAAACCAGGTAGAAGAAAGCCTGGATTGGAAGATTTTAAATATTTGTAACAGTGCTATTATATTAAGCCTATTGAAAATAACCTTGCTTTTCCCCTTTTTTTAAGGTTAATTTAGTAAGTTGTGCTACCTCTATATCATTCAATGTTTTACTTTGAGGAAAGATAACTTATGCAATTCCTGAGTGTAGAAACTTCTTGCACTTATTTAAAATTTAAGAGAGAACCTATTTAAGTCACTCAGGTATGATATTTTTCAGATTTCTGAAATCCTTCTAGCAGAAATGTTTTCACATATTTTGGGAGCTTTGGGTGCTGAAGGGCCAAATGTTTTCTGGGCATTTTTTTCTTTTGGCCAATTTAAATGTTCTGCCATTAATTAGATATTCACCAGATGTTTACAAGTTTCCTTTATGGAAGTACAACAACCCTATGAACTATTTTAAGTCATGTCCATGCAACTTTATTAGATATTTAAGTCATGTTCTTAACCTTTTCTTGGGAACACTCAGTAAGTGTTACATATAATCAGCAGGTTTCTTGAATAAAAGAAGGTCTGTCAGGTACTAGCCTGCTTTAAGCGCCTACTATGTGTAGAACATTGAACTAGACACTTTCTGCCCTGAAGGACCAGGGTGCTTTCACTGTTTACCACTCAAATGGCTCACTTCATTGGGGTCACTTGACGTGAAATGGTAAACCATACAACATGCCAAAAATGCTCATGCTTTTAATGCCACGAAACAGTTGCCGATCCGCTCAGAGTACTTTGATCCTGCTGTGTGCATTCTTCTAGGTAGAGCCTTCATTTTCAGTTGCGTTTATGAAAATGCTGTTTGCTTTTTAAGTACTAGGGACCGATACCACTGTTGATGAGAGTGCAGAGACAAACCCTCCACATCTTTCAGTGCATAATTTAGTTCTCTGTAAATGCCTTCACGTTTTCCGAGCAGAATGTATGAGATGTGCCATCTCAAACTCAGCTGCTACCCTGTACCTTTGGGAGAAGTCACTTCCCTTCACTTGTGGCCTAGCTGATACCTGATAAGTATTGTCAGTGTGCAAAAAAGTCTTTACCCCAGAATGTTTTTTCCTGGTGAATTGAGTCTGAAAATTTAAGGAATACAAGTCTCTTCGTGGATGGATGCGTTGTTAACTGTAATCGTTGCCCAGAGCCATGGGTTTTAAAACCCCAAATTATCCACATGGTGTGTCTTACTGAACTCCTTTGAATAAATTTTTGTGATAAAGGGTTGAAATGGAAAGAAAAGAGGCACGTGTGGGTGCACTACATAGATTCTGGCAGTATTGTGATTGTGTACAGGATTTTTTAAAATGACAATATTTACACAACTTTTTAAAGAGTATCTTATCATGCCTATTAACCAGTTGCCACTGATATAAAGAAGTATATTCGTGTTTCATACTAAAACACAAATGCAAGAGTGCAATTTTTAAATCTAGAAGTTAGGAGTTCTTTAGTTAAAGAAAAATGGACTGACCCAAACCATTAAATCTTATTGGGATTTTTATGCACAGAAACTGACTTATATAAATATTGAATAAACAGTGCCAATCTTCACCATAAAGTGAGAAACTAACGTTTGGTTTTATTCAGCAATTTTCAAAGGCATACTTTTTTTCTTATATTTTTGTTTCTTGGCATATTATTTTCAAAGTCGTTATTGTCATTTATTTCAGGTGGACATAGGCATTAAAGTTCTTGCACGTAAAATATATAATTTGCAAATTAAAATTATTTTTCTTTTTTTTTGACAAATGGAAGTAAATTTGCTAGTTCTACTAAATCATTTTCAGGCTTCCCAGATACTTTAATTGAAACTGTCAGTGTTGCACTGGTCAATATGTGGAAACATATTGTTCTACCCTCTACTTACATTTATTTGCAAGTGAATTTGCAGTAATGAGGATTTTATGCAAAATGTGTTTCTTATGATGTTACAAAAAGTAGCACTTGTAAAACTGATTTATGAAAACATTCTACATGTCCTAGAAAAATAAAGACCAAATTAACATTTTCACAATTTTCTGAGTTTGTCTTTTTTATGACCAGAATTTTATTTACTAGTTTATTAGCTCTCCCCTCCCCCTTCCCTTCTATGCTTTCTGTAAAGAAAATGTTTTATTGAACTTATTGGTGTGACACTGGTTAAGAAAATTACATAGGCTTTAGGTGTACAATTCTATAATATGTCATCTTTTCAGTGCAATTTGATGTGTTGCTATGTCTCTTAGTAAAAAAGGGAATATCCTTCCGATGACGAATTACTCTGTCATCTTTTTTTTTCCTAGAATACAGTCTCTCTTTTACTCATGGGTTATTAGCAAGTTCAATTGTGCCTTTGTTTCCTGATCCAAACAAATCCCTGTTTTGCACTGTGCTGGAGTTACCACATGAGACAAATGAATACAGCTGTTAACTGTTGTGTATGTGAACTACGTAATTATACTTTGTTTTGTATGGTATTTTAAGAGAAACTTGAATTTTGATTTTATTTACAGAAATGCAGCTTCTCCAACCCCTTTTGTTGGAAGCAGTGGAAAGCAGTCACCTACATTGGTACATTCTGATTTATCTTATTCTGAAACTTATTTTTGGCAAAATCATGATATAGATCTGTTTTTACTTTTGTGAAATATTTTTTCAAAAATATATTTTTTATTGGTTTCAGAGAGGAAGGGAGAGGGGGAGAGAGAGAAACAACGATGAGAGAGAATCATTGTTGCTCGCCCCACACTGGGGATTGAGCTCGCAACCTGGGCATGTGCCCTGACCAGGAATCTAACCATGACTTCATGGTTCATAGGTTGATGCTCAGCCACTGAGCTACACTGGCCTGGCTTGTGAAATATTTTTAAAACCCTCTTTATCCTCTGCATTCCCAAAAGAATTGGCTAGATGTGGTTATATTATATCATCCTGTGGCTGAATTTTTAAAATAGGATATTCTGAAAATTAAAGTTCAATGCAGAATTTGATTTATAGTCATCAGTACTTTAGGGAGTTCATTTTTCTTGATCATTTATGTTGGACTATGGCTCAGTGGTTCTCAACTGGGTGTGGGAGCTGAAAAGGGGTGGCGATTTTCTCCCAATGGAACATCGGCAGTGAGTGCCTGGACACATTTCTGGTTGTTACAACTGGATGGGAGTGGGGTACTGGCAGCGAGTGTGTAGAGGTCAGGGATGCTGCTAGATACCCTCCAATGCTTTCGGATGGCCTCCAACAACAAAGAATGATCTGGCCCAAAATGTCAATAGTTCTGAGGCTGAGACACACTGGTGCTGTGGATGATTTCATCTCCTGTAAAAGATACTGTGAATTGACTTCTTACTTCAGTAGTCTTTGACACCCATCTCAAATTTAAAGATGGTCTCTCAGAAATAGTATAGATATCCATTTGAAGCTTAAAAAAGTTGAGCTTCTCATGATCAACTTTTCTGGTATATAAAACAAACTACAGCCTTTTAAATGAAAATCAAGGCCAAAACAAGATTGAATGATGTTATAGAATACAATCTACATCACTGGACTGACATGAGTAAATAATGACTTTCCATAGAGCACAGTTGGAGACATGAGAAGAGCTAAAATACTTGTGTTCATCCATGTATTTTCGTACACTGGCACTCTACCAGGTAATTAATGTAAGCTTGGTAAAGTCAACCCTATATGTTAATATCTGTTCTTGAGAATAGAAACAATGCAAGGTCTTTATGTATTTTTTTTATCTTTATTGTTGAAAGTTACACAGATGTCCCCCTTTTTTCCCCTTTGATTCCTTCTAGCCTGCCCCCACACTGTCGCCCCAGACCTTCACCACCCTATTGTCTGTGTCCATGGGTTATGCATAGCTGCATACAAGTTCTTTGGTTGATCTCTTCACACCCACCCACCCCCACCTTCCCTCTGAGATTCAACAGTCTGTTCCATGCTTCTATGTCTGGATCTATTTTGTTCATCAGTTTATTTTGTTCTTTAGATTCTACATATGAGTTAGATCACATGATACTTGTCTTTTTCTGACTGGTTTATTTTGCTTAGCATGATACTCTTCAGGTCCCTCCATGCTGTATCAGAGGGTACGAGATCCTTATTTTGACACTGAAGTGATGTACTCTGTTTTGTAACTCAAGACCGTATTCTCATGCACCAGCCTTTTAACAAAGTATAGGGAAATAGTTCTTATATAGGTAGCCATTCTAATTTGACTGAGTGCTAGGAGAAACTCCCGTATTTTTTGCATAAAGCATTTATTACATAAGGTTTATTTCATCTGCTCTTATAATTTTATTTTGGCTTATCTTTTCTAATTGGTTACAGAAATTGAGAAAATCTAATACAGCCAAGAATGAAAGAGGAGACCTAGATTGGCCTCACCTAACTTTCCTAGGTGTGGAAAATTAAAAAGAAGTCAAGCTGATGCATGTTGAACAGTTAGGCTTACAACTGACCAACTAGGGAAGATTCATATAATCTTTGGGTACTTCACCCAGAACCTAGGAATCTTCAGCATCCATTTCATTATAATTCTTATAATCAAGGATAGCTCTCATTTTTCAGAGAGAGGTACCACCTTTACAAACACGTGAAATGGGGAATTATCTTGCTGGGGGTCATTGTTATGGATGAAATGATTACAAAGTGGTCTAATGCTTCCAGTATGACACTTCCACTTGGAGAGCCATCCAAGGTGGGCCTGTTATAAATACTGCCTTAGAGTAAATGGTCTTTTGTAACTGGTCATGGTTTAGAATTGGGCTTTATCTCCCATGAACCTCAGAATGAAGAAAAAATGAAGTATTCCAGGAGCTAGTGCTTCCCACCAAGAACATAGGATGTATTTGTACTTCTTTGTATGAACTTCAAAAAAACTTGCCTTGTTCCCCGTGGGATCTGAGAAGTTTGTTTTCTTTCCAATCCTGCCTTCCAACATAATATAGCAAAAATTGGGATTTAGGAATAAAAATGGTTTGCATGTGAATCCTGTTTGTTAGATAGCACTGAGGAATGCAGGTCTAGAATTAACGGCTGTTTCTGGTTGGAAGGAAGTTTGTTTAACCTTGCTGTGAATGTCAGAACATGAAGTCGCCAAATCACAGTTAGCTTAGAACCTACAAATGGAGTTCTCCGTGACAGGACACTGAGGGCCAGAAGGTTTAAAATAGATATCATATGATACCAATTACAACTCAGTGAAATTTTGCAGCCCTGAGAACCTGTGCAGTGTGTAAGCCAAAATGGAAGATGGTTCTCTTTTCTATGGCTTTAAAAACATTTTTATTACCATGTTTGCTACTTTTCTTTTCTTCAAGCTTTTAATTAAAGTTTTTTTGGCTCTCCTAACCCATTTCTATGTCGTCAAAGGAAATCGAAAAGAAGCAGCTAGGATAGCTGAAGAGATCTATGGTGGAGTATCAGGTAAAACTACAGCATTTGTTAAAGAGCTGATGCATGAGAATACAGTCTTGAGTCGCAGTACACATTTTTTTAAAAACCTCCCAGATAACTCATATACATAATATTTCTAGAAGGCAGACTTTATTTATACTTTGG